>NC_139383.1:240385000-240790000 GCF_054392235.1 Sus scrofa | reverse complement strand
TTTTTTTCGCTCTTTTCCAAAGATGCTCCCTCTCTCCCCTCCATACTGGTCCATGCCTTCTGTATTCCAGTCCCCGTGTAGTCTCCTCCCTTGTTGAATGTGGGCTGGACCTGTAGAAACTCGTGGCATGTGGCAGATGTGGTGCTGTGTGACTTTTAAGCTAGATAGCAGGAGGCTTTGAAGCTTTTTGCTTGCCTCCTTAAAGTCTTCACTCTTGGGGGATACCAGCTGACCTGTAAGAAGTATGCCGAGTATCCCAAGACTGTGAGGCATTGTGAGCAAACCTAAGTCAACCATGTGAAGAGCCACGTGGAGACAGATGCGTGGTCAGCCCATAGCTCTTCCAACCATACCAGCCACTCAGACATGGTGAGTGAAGAAATCATCCTTTATGCCCAGTCTGTTAAGCTTTTAGGTAACTCTGCCAGCCCCATCTGACTGCAGCTGCTCTAGAGATTCCTAACCAAGAACCTCCCAGCTAAGCACAGAACCCACAGAAACACGAGTGATAACGATCTGTTGTTTTTAAGGCTTTACACTTTTAGATGGATTGTTACACATAGATAACCAGAACAGACGTTGTCTAGCCTCCATATCTTTCCTATATTGTTTTTTTCTGCTACATCTTGAGTGAATAAGGCTGTTGTGACCTAGCCTGGGAACCTGACCACTAGTCAGGACACAGATGCTGGGATGATGTTCCTCAGTGATCAGCAAGGAAAGTTGTGTGACATATGATTGTGTAATTAGACATTTCTATTTCAGGAAACAAATATGAGGGGATGGATACTGCTCTTCCTTAACTTCTTGGGGGTGGACAGGGGCTGGCACTGGAGGATATTTCTGCATTGGGAAGTTCCTAAATTGGGTGTTCAAAAAGAAGGAGGGCCTCTATTAGAATTTCTGTCTTAATCCTGTGATCTGTTTTGATTAAACCTAGTTGGTTTCTGTTTTTGTTTTCTTTTGTTTCATGAACAGTAGCCATTTGGTTGTATTTTCTTGGGAGGAGGACAATTAGATTAGAATCGTTTCTAAGATAAGAATAGTGCCCTCAAAATTGCTCACATTTCTGAGAATAATGGTGCCGACAGTCAGTGTTGTAGTTTGAGTCTGTTCCATTATTTTCTCCTTTCCAATAGGTAAACAAGTAACTTCACAGCGTTTGTTTTCCACCTTTCATTCCCAGATCTTCAAATATAGATTTGTCATTATAATTCATTCTCACCCTCTGGATGAGCAGTTATTTATTGGCTTTATTGTATTGTCAAGAACTTGTTTGTTTCAATAACCTGTGCTAGTTCTTTTGCAAAGTCAAGAGCTCATGGACATTGGTGTTCCCATCATGGCTCAGTGGTTAACGAATCTGATTAGCATCCAGGAGGATGCAGGTTTGATCCCTGGCCTCGCTCAGTGGGTTAAGGATCTGGCATTGCTGTGAGCTACGGTGTAGGTTGCAGACACGACTTGGATCCTGAGTTGCCGTGGCTGTGGTTGTGGTTGGTAGCTACAGCTTGGATTTGACCCCTAGCCTGGGAATCTCCATATGCTGAGGGCATGGCCCTAAAAAGCAAAAACAAACAAACAAACAAACAAAAAACAGTTCATGGACATAAAAATAGCCTCAGCCCTTTACTAAAGAAAAAATCATTTTCCTCTTAGTTTATATTAACTTCATCTTTCAGATTAAAAAAAACATAAAATCTCAAACCTCTCTAAAGACTGGGCTTCATAATATTCAGGTGCAGAGCTGGTATGAATTTTAACTGTCTCCCAACTAATCCTCCTCGTCCAGGCAGGGAAAGTATGACTGAACGTTTACTTCTTGAGTTCAATCATGCTGAAATGGACTTTGGAATCACATTAATGATTCAGTTTTGAGCTCTTGTTGTTTCGTTGGTGACCTTGGGCATGGTATTTAACCTTTATAACCTCAAATTTCTTATAGGTAATGTGGGTATAATAATAGATCCTAATATGTAGAGCCGTTTTGAAGGTTACATGAGATACTGACCCTAAAGTTTGTACAATGAATGCTTAATAAATGTTAGCCACCTATCACTCATTCAGGTGTTTTATGGGGTAGATTGCTGTTATATTTTGACTTATTGAACACTATTCTGGAAAGGTTAAAGTGCACTTATTAAAATCTCAATCTGCATGCTCTTAATATGACTCAGCTCTACTATGTCATACCTGAAGAGTTTAGGGTGTTCTTCTCAGTTTGAATACCCAGTCTCTCTCTCTTAAAATTCATTTTCCAGAGCATAATTTTGAGAAGACTACTGCTCTGATCAGAAATTTTCAGTGGCAGTTTGGAGCTGATCTCAATCAAGTGCAAACTCCTCAGCTTTGCATTCAAAGCTGGATTTGAATGCAAAGGGCCCTGGATTTACCCTTTTAGATTTTTCAGGTTCCCTTCCCAGTTGGGCCCTGGATTTATCCTTTCAGATTTTTCACGTTCCCTCTGCTCTCACCAAACAAGGGCAGTCGCATGCTTTTCCTAATACAGAGCAGCTTCCCTACCCCTCACTTTATTCACATGGTTCACTCTGTCTGAAATGTACCCCACCCTCAACTTCCACCTCCCTGAAGTCTACCTTTCAAGGAAACCCTCATTCAACAATTATTGCCTCCACAAAGCCTTGTCTTTCTTGTTTCCTGCTTGGAATCATCTTGCTCCTTTAAATATCTAGAACCTGATGTTTATGTTTCAATTATGCAACAGTCACAATCTACCTTTCTTACTAAGATGGCAAGCTTTATGAAAGTGGGGATCATTTGTTACCCATTATTATTTTTTAACCCATATTTTTATTTGCCACAGTACTTAGCCTAATCAAATCAATGCATCTCAAAATAGCTATGAAAAAGATCTAAAAAATTTGTGATCTGGAGTTCCTTTTGTGGCACTGCAGTACCTGACTAGTATCCATGAGGACACAGTTTTGATCCCTGGCTCGCTCAGTGGGTTAAGCATCCGTCCATGAGCTGCAGTGTAGGTCACAGCTGTGGCTCAGATCTGGTGTTGCTGTGGCTGGGGTGTAGGCTGGCACTTACAGCTCCGATATGACCCCTAGTCTGGGAATGTCCATATGCTGTGGGTGTGGCCCTAAAAAGACCAAAAAAAAAATGTAATCTGTTGCAAACTGTTTGTAAGATACATTAAAAATGAGAGAATTATTAGAGAAGTGAAATAAACTTATAGAAGATGAGCCAGATACATCATTATTATAGTCAATACTCAAAATTATCTCTCAAAGTGCTATAGATGTATCTAAACACTCATTTTCTCTACTTTTCTCAATGCCTAGTTGTAAGAACTCATGGACTATGTGAGATCATTGGAAAAAAAAATGTTTATCAGTTTCTTCTCCCAGTTCCTGGCACAGAACTCCTAAAACCCTTTAGTTACCTAAGTGCTTAGAACTGGGAGCAGTTTTTATTCCAATATTTAGTCTTTGACCCTGGTTCCTGATACAGGGTTCTTAAAACCGGTATAATTTCCTGGGTGACAGGAGTGTCTTTTGTTCTGATGAAGTGACTCTGGGGAGAGTTCTGAGTGGTTCCTGGATGGAGGCTGATCACTGGAAAGACCAAGCCTTGATTGGCAGCTTGGAGATTTCAGCTCCTACTCCCTCCTCCCCCAGTTCTCTAGAGAGGAAAGAGGGGCTGGAAATGAAGCCTCCATAAACCCCCAAAAGTATGGGACTGGGGAGCTTCCAGGTTGCTGAACACATTCCCATACTTAGAGAGTGACACACCCCAACTCAGCCAGGACAAAAGCTCCTGTGCTCCAGAACTCCCAGGCCTCATCCTATGTATTTCTTCATTTGGCTGTTCACTGGTATCCTTTATCATATATTTTAATAAACTGGTAAATGTAAGTGTTTCCCTGAGCTCTTTGAGCTGCCCTAGCAAATTATCAAACGAGGAGGGTCATAAGAACCTTTAGCTAGTGGTCAGAAGCACAGGTGATAACCTGGCCTTGTTATTGGTATCTGAAGTGGGTGGCAGTCTTGTGGGACTGAGCCCTTGGTCTGTGGGAGCTGATGTTGTGTCCATGTAGACAGTGTCAGAATTGAGTTAAATCGTAGGACACCAGATGTTGTCCAGAGAGTTGATGGGTGGGACAACCTCCATACATCTGGTGTGAGTGTGGTAGACATGAGAGTAAAGGAAAAACACAGGAGAAAAACTGAGTTTTCCCAACTCAAACTGGCACAAGCCCACAGGCCACACATTAAGAAGCATGACTCTAGGAGTTCCCGTCGTGGCTCAGTGGTTAACGGATCCGACTAGGAACCATGAGGTTGCGGGTTCGGTCCCTGGCCTTGCTCAGTGGGTTAACGATCCGGCGTTGCCGTGAGCTGTGGTGTAGGTCGCAGATGCGGCTCAGATCCTGCATTGCCGTGGCTGTGGCGTAGGCCGGTGGCTACAGCTCCGATTGGACCCCTAGCCTGGGAACCTCCATATGCCGCGGGAGCGGCCCAAGAAATGGCAAAAAGACAAAAAAAAAAAAAAAAAAAGAAGAAGCATGACTCTACAGATTTGCTCTGTAAACATGCCCATTAAATAAGTAAATCCATGGAACAGAGAATATTTTATTAGAACTTTTCTCCTATGATTTTCCATTTTTTTTTGTCTCAGGTCCATTCTTTAAGAATATAGGATAATTATTAATAAACTATGATGAAGTTTGCCCACATTGATTTGATGATTTCTGAATGTAATATTGAAACATTTAAACAAACAAACCCAAATAAGAATTTATTTTTGAGTAGTTCCCGTTGTGGTGTAGCAGAAATCAATCTGACTAGTATTCATGAGGATGTGGTTTTGATCTCTGGCCTTGCTCAGTGGGATGGGGATCCGGTAGTGTTGTGAGTTGTGGTGTAGATTGTAGATGCAGCTTGGATCCCGTGTTGCTGTGGCTATGGTATAGGCTAGCAGCTGTAGCTCCAATTCGATCCCTAGCCTGGGGACCTCCATGTGCCATGGGTGGTGCCCCTAAAAAAAAAAAAAAAAAGAATTTATTTTTGAAATAAAAAAGGTGGAGTGGGAAAAGTCCTATATGCCAGAAGTTCAGAGCTATTCCTCCTTGAAGAAAAAATTAAAAGTCATTTCCAGGCCTAGTGTTATGCCTTAAATCATTTCATTTCAAGAAATACCTTTTAAATTGAAGACATACATAACACAATTTCCATGGTTAGTCAGGAATTACACTGAAAGTTCATTAACTTATATCTAGGGAATTTAAGTGAACTCAAGTAAGTAAATTAAGTGCTGAGTTAATTAAGTTGTTAATTAGTTAATTAACTGTTATAGTTTTAAGTGCTGCCATTAATAAACTGACATAAATTTCAGTTTTATTTTCCTATATTTAGAAGGTCTTCATGGAACTGTATAAGCTTGAGGGCCTAATTCTTTCCACAGAGTTTTGAAGCAAATACTAACATGTTTATAAGAAGATTTTTATTATTTAGGGTTGAAGGCATTTTAAAACAATTTGTCTAATTGCCTTTTTTCTTTTGCTTCTGTAAATCAGAGGATATGCTTTTCATTTGTTTTTTTTCTTATATGAAATAGAGTATCTAAAGGAAAAAAACATGAACATACTCATAGTGCATAACCAGTTTGCTGTATGCCACTGAATTTCTTTTTGGTATTGTTTTTAGGCATGAAGGTTTTGGAAAAGTAGATTTCAGTTTTTTGCTGTAAAACAATGCATCCCCAAGTTTGGTGGCTTAAAATTATAACAATGATTTCTTTAGTCTACAGTTCTGCAAATTGGGCAGGGCTGCATGGGGACAGTGCATCTGCCCAACTTGGAGCGGATGATCCATTTCTAAGATGGCTACTACCAACCAATCAGCTGGCCCATGAAATGAAATCTGTTTGTCAATCATGGTTTAGAGTAGGAGAGCCTGGTGAGTGAAAGTCATGGATTGGCATACCACTTGAGGCTGTGCAGTTTAAAGTGTGTCAGGAAGATATGTGAGGGGGATCTGGTTGGCACATGGTGGACCATGACATGGATTACTAGGATCCATCTGACCACCTTCTCTCTCTTCCTCTTCATCCCATCAGTGCTTCATCCAGAAATGTGCTTTAGATGGAGAATATGATATTGTCAGAGAGAGATAAATTTTATTGGTATGTGCCTCAGAATTACTGTGGCTGAGTCATGCCTAGGGAGTTGGTTTGATATCTAGACTCTGGAAGCAAAATGTCCAGATTTGATCCTGATGTCATTATTACCTTTGACTAAGGCAAGTTATTTAACTTCAAGTTTCCATTTTATCAATAGTGAATTTATAAGGATTAAATGCAATAATGCATGGAAGGTATAAAGGACAGGTTCCCACCACCTTCACATCTTCTACAGTAGGGTTTTGCAAACATGAGTTCACAAATTCTTTGAAATCCTATGTACATTTTTATGCTCAAGGTCCATGACTTTCATCAGATTCTTAAAGAAGTCTGGGATTAGAACAAAAGCAAAATAAGGAAAACTTAAGGCTTTCTTATTTAGAGCAATACTTATTAAATTTTAATAAATCACTTGAAGATCTTGTCAAAGTGCTGATTCTAATCTAGTAGGTCTGGGATGGGGCCTGAGCCTCTACATCCCAAATAGGCTCCTGGTTGATGCTGATGCTGCGGATTCATGGATCACACTTTGAGAAGCCTGGGTCTGAAGTGTCTCCCCCTTTCTTTTATAGTGCTGAGAGGCACTGAAACATGGTTTATAAAGCATGACCTGTGGCTTCCAGACAGTCTGTGTTTGCTTTCTGGCTTTGACCCTTACTAATTCTATAATATTGGTCAAGCCGCTGAATTTTTCTCTGCCTCAGTTTCTTCATATCTGAAGTGGAGGAAATAATAGTAAATCTATAATAAGGTTGATATGAGGATTAAATGTGATAGAATTTATAATAGGGAGAGCACAATCTTATTCTAAGTTTATTTGTCAGTTTGAAAGTACACTCTCCGTTGCTACTGCCACATTCTTAGCTCTGTCTCATATGACCTAATATTCTCTGGATTGCCTCATGTCCAAAGTAATATCTCCCAGTTGGCTTCTTCTGAGCACTAATGATATAGGGGTTAAATAAATTTGTGAAACATAAAATATCCCTCTCTTGGGGAGATAGTGTAACAGAATACACTTGTTTGGTCCACTTTTTAGCAAACTAATTTTGTACAGACTGCAGAAGTGTTTTTTCCATCTAACTCCTAATTCACACACATAAGGCATAGTACCATAAAGTAATAACCATGGTGGAATGCTTATGAAGAGTGACAGACAAAATTAGGGTAATTCTGCAGTGTATTGCTCCAGAGCAAGTGGCTCATGCAGGTCATCTGGGGTAAAGAAAAAACTTTGCATGAGTACTGTCCACCAGCTGAGTACCTACCCTGGAGCACTTGCCTCCATGAGGGACTGGGCACTAATGAGTGCATCTGCTTACTCCTGACTTTGCCTCTGCCATATGCAGTCAGGTCCTCAGCTCACACATGAATAAGCACTGCCTACACATGCGAGATTGGGATGAGAAAGATTTTGTCATCCAGCATTACATTACACTCATGCCATAATGTTATTTCTCCTGTCAGCGAATTTTCTTTAGCACCTAATTGTCTTCTGAGAGAACATGTGGAAACAATGATTCCTTTTCCTAGGTAAATCCTTTTAAGTAAATCAAAGCTGTTTCTAAATAATGAAGCAAGAAGATATCTGTTTATTCATATATATTTTTGTGTTTTTTAAAAATGAGTTCAAGGGATTTCCCAAGAGAGTGGATTAGAAAGACCCCGAGCTCATCTCCTCCCATAGCACACCAAAATTACAACTATTTACAGAGCAACTGTTGAAGAAGACTGGAAACAACCAGAAAAGATCATCTACAACTAAAACTATAGAGAAGGAACCATGATGAATTGGGTAGGAGGGGCAGAGTCATGGTATAGTCAAGACCCACAAACAGAATAATTACAATTATAGAGGTTCTCTCCAGGGAGTGAAGACTCTGAGTCCCCACATTGGGCTCACCTAGCCTGTAGTCCTGTGCCAGGAAGATGAGACCTCAGGATGTTTGGCTATGAAGGCCAGCAGGGCTTACTTTTGTTTTTTTGTTTTCTTTTTCTTTTCTTTTCTTTTCTTTTTTTTTTTTTTTTTTTTTTTTTGTCTTTTTGCCTTTTCTAGGGCCACTCCTGTGGCATATGGAGGTTCCCAGGTTAGGGGTCTAATTGGAGCTGTAGCTGCCAGCCTGCGCCATAGCCACAGCAATGCAGGATCTGAGCCGCAACTGTGATCTACACCACAGCTCATGGCAACACCAGATCCTTAACCCACTGAGCAAGGCCAGGGGTCAAACCTGCAACCTCATGGTTCCTAGTCAGATTTGTTAACCACTGAGCCATGACAGGAATTCTAGCAGGGCTTACTTTTGGAACCCAAAGGGCTGTGGGAAATAGAGACTGCCCTCTTAATGGGCACACACAAAATTTCACATGCTCCAGAACATAAGGCAGAACAGCAATTTGAAAGAATCCTGAAGCGTACCCCACACCTGATTTTGGTGAGTCTCTGGGAGAGGCAAGAAGAAATTGGAGCTCACCCTTAGGAACATTGACACAGGCAGCAGCTGTTTTGGGGAACTCGTTTTACCACGTGGACACTGGTGCTGGCAAGTGCCATTTTGGAATCCTCTCTCCAGCTTATTAACCTCAGACCTAGTCCTGTTTCTGCCCACCAGGCTGTAAGCACGGGTACTGGAATGCCTCAGGACAAGCAACTAACTAGGTGGGGACATAGCCCCACCCACCAGAAAACCATCTTCCTTAAACTCCTTTGAGCCCATAGCCACCCCATCCATGGCACTGCCTACCAGAAGGCCTTGGAACTGGCTCTACACCCTAGTTGTGTAGGCAAAAGACCTGGGACCCCTAGGTTCCTGCAGCCAGAGGCCCCAAAACCAGCTCTATTCATCTGTGGGCAGGTACCAGCCCCAGAATCCTCTGGACCCCAGCTACTCCCACCAGATGAGATCGGGCACGTTCAGGGTGGTATGGCTGTAGGCCAGCTCCTCCCACCAGAGAGCCTGCTTTAGCTTCAGGAGCAGCCTCACCCAGTGGGTGGATACTAGCTCCAGAATAACCACAGTCCTGCAGCAGGCCAGCACCAGCCCTGGAACTGGCAAAACCCTAGCCTCATCCACCAGCAGGCCAGCACAAGCTTTGGGACATCCCAGACCCTATAGCCAGCTATCTCAGGAACCAGCCCCACCCACCAGCAGTCCAACACCAGCTCTAGGATCTCTGGGTCCTGCAGCTAGACCTCAGGACATGGCTCTGCCTGCCTGTGGGGCAGCACTAGCCTTGGGATTCCCTGGGTTTCCATGGTTAGCTGCCTTTTGACCTGGCCCTGGCAAGCAGAGGCCAGTAGCCTCCACGCAAGGCAGGGACCAGCAACCAGCTAAACTGAGGGCCAGCTGCACCTACCAGACTGCCTACAGTAGTCATCCTGTGACACAGAATGACCCATCCCAGCCACATAGGGAGAACTCCAAGAGCATATAGGTCTGGTGATTATAAGGAGTGCACTCCTGGGATGCAAAGACCACTGCTCCAAGATCAGGAAGTATAACCAACTCACCAGATACATAGAAATAAAAACAGCATATTAGGCAAAATAAGGTGACAGAGGAACATATTTCAAAAAAGTATTTTTTTCCCATTGTAGCTGGTTTACAGTAAAAAAAAAAAAAATTTTTTTTAAAAGAAAAAAAAAGCAAAAAAAAAAAAAATTCACAATACCTAACAAGCATCTTTTCTTTTTTACAAAGTGAAAAGACATGTTTATGGTTTTGATTACCCACTCAAAGGCAATAAATTTAAAATTTAAAAAAAAGAAAAAAAGGAAAAAGATAAACCCCAGAAGAGCTAAGTGAAGTGGAGATAGGCAATCTGCTTGGGAAAAAAGTTCAAGGTAATGCTTATAAAGATGATCAGAGAACTTGGGAGAAGAATGGATGAACAGAGAAAGAAGTTAGAAGGTTTTAATAAAAAGTTAGAAAATGTATATCAAAAACAACCAAACACAAGGAATACAATAGCTAAAATGAAAAATACTGGAAGGAATCAAGACCAGACTAAATGATACAATGGATCAGTGATCTGAAAGATAGAGTAGTGGAAATTACTAAGGCTGAACAACAACAACAAAAAAGAATAAAAAATAAATGAGGATAATTTAAGAGACTTCTAGGACAATTCCAAGCATACTAACATTCACATTATGGGGTTTCTAGAAGGAGAAAAGAGAGAGAATGGGGCAGAGAACATATTTAAAAACATAATAGCTGAAAATGTCCCTAACCTGAGACAGGAAACAGACATCCAAGTCCAGAAAGCACAGAGAGTCCCCAAAATAATTAAACCCAAAGAAGATCACACCAAGACACAGTGTAATTAAAATAGCAAAAACTAAAGATAAGTAAAGAATATTAAAAGCAGAAAGGGGAACACAATAGCAGCAGTTACATACACAAGAACTCCCATAAGGCTATCAGCTGACTTTTCAGCACCAACTCTGAAGGCCAGAAAGGAATGACAAAATATATTTAAAGTGATGAAAGAGAAAAACCTACAACAAAGAATATTGTACCTAGAAAAGCTCTCATTCAGATTTGATGGAGAGATAAAAACACTTTTACAGACAGGCAAAAGTAAAAGAGTTGAGTACCACCAAACCAACTTTACAAGAAATGTTAAAGGGACTTACCTAAACAAGAAAGAAAATACCTCAACTAGACGCTTGAAAATTATGAAAGGAAAAAGATTATCAAGAAAGGAAAATATACAATAAAGGTAGTAAATGAACCATATACAATGCCAGTAGCAAGATAAAAAGATGGAAGTAGTAAAATCATGTATATCAAGAAGGCAGTTAAGGGATACACCATACAGATAAATGTAAAATATGGTTTCAGAAACAGTAATTGTGAGGGGAGGAGAGTACAAATGCAACGTTTTAAAAAATGCATTTGAAATTGAAGAGATTAGCAATTTAAAATGTGTGTGTGTGTGTGTGTGTGTGTATGTATATATGTGTGTGTGTGTGTGTATATATATATATATATATATATATATATATATATATATATATATACCTCATAGTAACCACAGACCAAAAATCTGTAAATAGGTAGACACATAAAAAGGAAATTGGACTCCAAACATAACACTAAAGATAGTCATTGGATCATAAGGGAAGAGAACAAAAGAACAAGAAAGGAGCAAAAAGGAACTTCAAAATAGCCCCAAACAATTAACAAAATAACTTTAAGTACATACATCCTTTAAATGTGAATTGACAAAATACTCCAATCAAAAGACATAGAGTGACTGAATGGATACCAAAATAAAACCTATATATATGCTGCTACAAGAGACTCACTTCAGATTTAAAGGCACATAGAAACTGAAAATGAGAAGATAGAAAAAGAAAACCAGAGTAGCAATACTTATATCAGACAAAATAGACTTTAATATAAAGACTGTTACAAGAGACAAAGAAGGATACTATGTAATGATCAAGAGATCAATCTAAGAATAATACGATATAACAATTATAAATATATACGCACCCAACATAAAACCACTTAAATATGTAAAGCATATATTAACAGACATAAAGGGAGAAATTTACAGTAATGTAATAATAGTAGGGGATTTTAACACTCCATTTAAATTAATGGACATATCATCTAGACAGAAAATCAATAAGGAAACATTGGCCTTAAATGACAAATTAGACCAAATTAATAGATATATAAAAAATATTCCATCCAAAAGCAGCAAATGGAACATTCTTTTCAGGTGCACATGAAACATTCTTCAGGGCAGATCACATGCTAGGCTACAAAACAAGCCCTGGTAAATTTAAGAAAATTGAGATCATATCAAGCATCTTTTCTGATCTAAATGCTATGAAAGTAGAAACCATCTTTAAGAAAATATTTGCAAAACCCACAAACACATGGAGTCTAAACAATTTGGTCCTAAACAACCAGTGGATCAGTGAAGAAATAAAAGAGAGAACCAAAATATTTTTTGGATCTGTCTCCTAAGGCAAAAGAAATAAAAGCAAAAATAAACAAGAGATGAGTGAAAACAAAAACACAATGATCCAAAAACTATAGGATGTAGCAAAAGCAGTTCTAAGAGGAAAGTTTATAGTGATATATGCTTACCTCAGGAAATAAGAAAAATCTCAAAAAACCTAATCTTATACCTAGAGAGACTGGAAAAAGAGGAGCGAACAAAACTCAAAGCTAGTAGAAGGAAAAGAATTGTAAAGATCAGAGCAGAAACAAATGAGAGTAAAAAAATAGAAAAGATCAATGAACTTAAGAGCTAGTTCTTTGAAAAGATAATCAATTTTGATAAATCTTTAGCCATACTTATGAAGAAAAAAAGAAGACCTAATCAATAAAATCAGAAATAAAAAAGAAGCAAACACCACTGCAGAAATATAAAGGTCATAAGCAATTACTTCGAACAATTATATGCGAATAAAATGAACAACCTAGAAGAAAATGGACAAATTCTTAGAAATGTATGATTGCCCAAGATTGAACCAGGAAGAAATAGAAAATATGAACAGACAAATTACCAGTAAAGAAATTGAATCAGTAAACACACACACACACACAACAAGGTCAAGAAGCAGATGGCTTCATGAGTGAATTTTACAAAATATTAGGGAGGAGTTAGCATATGTCCTTTTCAAACTATTCCAAAACTTGCAAAGAAAAGAATGCTTTTGAACTCATTCTGTGAGGCCACCATCACCCTGATACCAAAACCAACAAAGATATCACAAAAAAGAAAATTATAGACCCATATCACTGATGAACATATATGCAACAATCCTCTACGAAATAGCAAATCAATTCCAATAATACATTAAATAGATCATATACCATGATCAAATGAGATTTATCCCGGGAATGGAAGTATAGTTCAATACCTGCAAATCAATTGATATGATACATCATATTAACAAATTGAAGAATAAAAACCATATGTTGCCAAGGGGGAAGAGGGGATGAGAGTGACTGGGAGCTTGGGGTAAATAGATGCAGAATGTTGTCTTCAGAATGGATTAGCAATGAGATCCTGCTGTTTAGCACTGGGAACTCTGTCTAGTCACTTATGATGGAACATGTAATGTGAGAAAAAAGAATTTATACATATAAGTGTAACTGGGTCACCAATGCTGTACAGTAGAAAAAATATATGTATAAATAAATGATAAAAAAAACCCATATGATCATCTCAACAGATGCTAAAAAACTTTTGACAAATTCAACATCCATTTATGATAAAAATTCTCAACAAAATGAATATAGAAGGAACCTACCTCAACATAATAAAAGCTGTATATGACAAAGCCACAGCTAACATACTGTCAACAGTAAAAACTGAAAGCATTTCCTTGAAGATCAGGAATGACACAAGAATGCCCACTCTTACCACTTTTATTTAATATAGTATTGGAAGTCCTAACCATAGCAATTAGGGAAGAAGAAGAAATAAAAGAAATCCGCATTGGAAAGGAAGAAGTAAAACTGTCAGTTTGCAAATGACATGATATGATACACAGACAGTCCTAAATAAGCCACTAAGAAACTACTAAGGTTTATCAGTGAATTTGGTAAA
The DNA here is from genome assembly GCF_054392235.1 of Sus scrofa. Lineage (NCBI taxonomy): Eukaryota > Metazoa > Chordata > Mammalia > Artiodactyla > Suidae > Sus > Sus scrofa. The sequence goes on along the minus strand of NC_139383.1, from coordinate 240,776,272 downwards.
GTTGCAGGATGCAAAATAATACACAGAAATCTGTTGCAGTTCTGCATATTAACAGTGAACTATCAGAAAGAACAATTAAGGAAGCAATCACAGTCACACATCAAAAAAGAATAAAATATTTAGGAATAAACTTAACTGAAAGACCTATACTCTGAAAACTAGAAAACATTGATGAATGAATCTGAAAATGATGTAAAGAAATGGAAAGATATCGCATGCTCTTAATATTGTTAAAATGTCCATACTACTCAAATCTGCATATTTAATGTGATCCCTGTTAAAATACCCATGACATTTTTTTTCCACAGAACTGGAACAAATAATCCTAAAATTTGTATGGAACTTCAAAAGACTGAGTTGCCCAAGCAATCTTGAGAAAAAAGAACAAAGCTGGAGATATGCTCCCCAATTTCTCAATATGCAATGCTACAGTCATCAAAACGGTATGTAACTGACAGAAAAACACTCTGATCAGTGGAACAGAATAGAGAGCCTAGGAGTTTCCATTGTGGCGCAGCAGAAACAAATCTGACTAGCATCCATGAGGTCGCAGGTTCAATCCCAGTGGGTTATGGATTCAGTGTTGCCATGAGCTGTGGTATATGTAGGTTGCAGATGCAGCTCAGATCTGGTGTTGCTGTGGCTGTGGCGTAGGCCAGTGGCTATAGCTCTGATTCGATCCCTAGCCTGGGAACCTCTATATGCCATGGGTGTGGCCCTAAAAAGACAAAAAAAAAAAAAAAAAAAACAAAAACAACCTAAAAATGAATAAACCCACCCATTTACGGTCAATCTATGACAAAGGAGGCAAGAAGAATCGAGAAAAGATAGTCTCTTCAGTAAGTGGTGCTGGGAAAACTGGATAGCTACATGGAAAAAAAATGAGATTAGAACATTTCCTCACACTATATACAAAAATAAACTCAAAACAGAGAAAAGACCTAAATGCAAGACTGGAAACTATAGAATTCCTAGGAAAAAATCTAGGTAGAACACTCTTTGACATAAATTGTAATAATATTTTTCTGGGATCTGTCTCCTAAGACAAAAGAAATAAAAGCAAAAATTAACAAATGGAGCCTAATTTTACTTAAAAACTTTTGTACAAACCTTTGACAAAATGAAAAGATAACCTATTGAATGGGAGAAAATATTTGCAAATGATATGACTGGTAAGGAGTTAATATCCAAAAAGTTAATTTTGGAGTTAATATCCAAAAATATACAAATATCTCATACAACTCAGTATTAAGCAAACAACTTGCTCAAAAAAAAAAAAGCAGAAGACCTGTTAGATATTTTTCTGAAGAAGTTAAAACAGATGGGCAACATGTACATGAAAATACACTTAACATTGTTAATCATCAGAGAAATGAAACTCAAAACCACAATGAGATATTAACTCACATCTGTCAAAATGGCTGTTCTCAACAAAACTGCAGCTAGCAAATACTGGTGATGATGTGGAGAAAAGGGAACCCTTGTATGTGGTTGCTGGGAATGTAAATTGGTGTGGCCACTGTAGAAAACAGTGTGGGGTTTCCTAAAAAAAAAAAAAAACAAACTAAAAATAGAACTACTATATTATCCATCAATTCTACTCCTAAGTATAATACAAAGACAATGAAAACACTAGTTTGAAAAGATACGTGCACTCCAGTGTTCATAACAGCATTATTTCAGTTGCCAAGATATGGAAGCATTATAAGTGTCCAATAACAGAGGAATGGATCAAGAAGATGTGGTACACACACACACACACACACACACACACACACACACACGCATACACACACACACAGAGGAATACCACTTAGCCATAAAAAGAAATGAAAATTTTACCATTTGCAAGAACATGGATGGAACAGGAGTGTATTATGCTTAGTAATTTAAATCAGATAAAGATAAATATTGTATATTATTTCTTATATATGGAATCTAAAAAAACAAACTAGGAAATATAACAGATACAGAGGACAAACTAGTCATTACCAGTAGGGAGAGTGAAAGGGGGAGAGAAAAGATGGAGGATTAAGAGGTACAGAATACAATGTATAAAATAAATACATTGGATATTGTACAGCATAGGGAATATACCCAATATTTTATAATAACTATAAATGGAGTAGAAGCTGTAAAAATTTGCATCACTAAGTTGTACACCTGAAACTAATGTAATATTGCTAATCAGCTTCTCCTCAATAAAAAAAATTTACGTGAACAGAATGGGTCTAATTGAAAAATTGAAAGAACAGATTAAAGTTTAAGATTTGACTAGTACAGATTTTTTTCTTTCAACATCAACTTCACTGAGGTACGCTGACATTAAAAAATGCACAAATTTTAAATGCATAGTTGACTAAGTTTTGACATGTTTGTGTGCCGGTGTAGCTAGTACCATGGTTGACATACAGAACATTTCTATCACCCCAAAAGGTTTGCTTGTGCCCATTTGAACTTTCTCTTGCTCCAGGTAACTACTGATTTGATTTCTTCTTCTTCTTTTTTTTTTTGTTCTTTTAGGGCTGCACTTGCGGCATATGAAGTTTCCCAGGCTAGGGAGTCAAATCATAGCTGCTGTTGCTGGCCTATGCCACAGTCACAGCAATGCCAGATCTGAGCCGGAAATGCTGGATCCTTAACCCACTGAACAAGGCCAGGGATTGAACCTGGATTCTCAGGGATACTAGTCAGATTCGTTTCTGCTGAGCCACTATGGGAACTCCTGATTTCTATCATCATAGATGTGTCTTTTCTGGAACTATCCTGCAAATGAATCTTATGAATAAATGATGTCTGGCTTGTTTTGCTCAATTCTCATTTGAGAGTCATCATTTTTGTTATATATAACACTAGTATCAGTAGCAGAACCTTTTTTAAAAAAAGTGTTTCATTCTGTCAAAATGATCCTTATACACACGTGATAAATCAATATTATGTATACTTTGAAACATGTTTTTATTTATTTTTTTAACATAGACCAACTCCTAGGTTGAGAATACTGCTAAATGCTGACCTATTTGAGTAGTTAACGAGTATTTTGTAATTGTGGGGGCTGTGTGGGGAAGCGGTGAGATCGTGGCCATAATGATAGCCCTGTCACTCACCCTATCACTCATTTGAAATCTGAGCAAGTTCTATAGGGCTGGCTTTCTCCATTTGTACTAGCCTTTGCTACACTAGTCTCCTACACCCACTATGGGACTGACACACTCGTCTGGGGTATGGTCACTGAGCTGTGGAGCCAGCAGAGGGAGCAGGAGTCAACAGAAATGAAAGAACTTTGTCAGCACCTTGAACCAGCCTCTGTGATTCGCCATCTTCGGCACAGGCCTGTTCTAGAGCTCAGCAAGATCTGTGGTGCACCAGTTTTTAAAGTGACTTATGGCTCTGGATATGATTTCTTAACGGTATTTCTCTGACTAGGTGAGATTGTAGTTTTTATAAAAAATTTTAAATATAAGAGATTTTATTGCAAATGCAAGGGGGCTAAACAAATAAGAGACCTCTGTGTGATTTTACAAGCAAATAAGATTCTCATTTAAAACTTATGTAAAGTAACATCTAAAACACTATAATTTAATGATTGTTATCCTAAAGAATTGTAAAAAAAAATGTTAAAAGTAGACTCTTCAGAGTTTACTCTTCAAGGAAAAAAAGAAACAAAAAAATTTGATAGAGTCAGAAATAGAGTACATAAAATTCTCAAAAATAAAATATTTTATAGCATACCATTGTCTGAAAATAGTATTGAGTTTTGTTTGTTTTTGCTTCTTAGGGCCGCAATGTGGCATATGGAAATTCCAGGCTAGGGGTCGAATCAGAGCTATAGCTGCTGGCCTACTCCACAACTACAGCAATGCGGGATCCAAACCAGATGTGCGACCTACACCACAGCTCATGACAATGCCAGATCATTAAACTCACTGAGTAAGGCCAGGGATCGAACCCGAGTCCTCATGGATACTAGTCAGGTTCAATACCGCTGGGCTGCAATGGGAACTCAGTATTGAGTTTTTAAAAGCAGTTAGCGTATTTCACTCTGAGGCCACATCTGCATAAGTGCAGTTAAATGCACACTTCATGCTATGAAATTCCCTTCATGTACCATGTCTGCACCTTCAGCTCAGAATTGTTTCTCCTCTTTTCACTTTGCTTCTATAAACATAACTGATGATGCATGTAATATTTATAGTCTTGGGAATTCCCTTCGTGGCTCAGCAGTTAACAAACCTGACTAGGATCCATGAGGTTTTGGGTTTGATCCCTGGCCTTGCTCAGTGGGTTAAGGATTTGGCGTTGCCATGAGCTGTGGTGTAAGTCGCAGACGTGGCTTGGATCCTGCATTGCTGTGGCTGTGGAGTAGGCTGGCAGCCATAGCTCCAATTTGACCCCTAGCCTGGGAACTTCCACATGCTGCAGGTGCAGCCCTAAAATAAAATAAAATAAAATAAAATAAAAGCAAATAAAAATAAAAAATATATAGTCTTATTTTTGCTTACCAAATTCTTCTCATCATAATATTGAACAACCCCAAATCAGAGAGGGGAATTAGGTTGGACATGGGTTGCTGGGAAATATTCTGCAGGCTTTTGAACACCCCACCCATCTCTCCTACTACAAAAATTGTTTTGAAGTAACTTCTTTGTTGAAGACTTTTGTAATGTTCAAATGAACTCTTTAATATGACACTTATGATTAAGAAAGTTAAATATGTGATAACTGGCATTTTTCAGGTAAAATTAGGACACTACCAAAAAGGGCAAGTTATAAAAAGCAAACTCTTGCTGAGACTCTTAGGAGAAGCAGAAGAAAGGGGGTGAGAGTGAGAAGGAAGTGAAGTGAAGGGTGGAAATTAAGGGAGACCTGTGTAGTTATAGAGACATCCTTTATCTGTCTGGTATCTGAAAACCTCCTTTCACTTGTTGAAAAGCTATCTGGTGAACCTCTGTAGAAAAGAGGAATCTGATGTTATTTTAACTAGCCCATACCACAGGGAAAGGAGGAAGCATCCCAACTATTTTTATTAGGCCAGTATAACACTGATCTAAAGACCTGACCAAGAGGGCACAAGAAAGAAAACCAGACTAACCTCACTTAAAATCATTGATGCAAAATCCTAATTAAAACACTAGCAAAATAGATTCCAAAAGTACATTATGAGAAAATACACCATGGCTAAAGAAGTTTATTCTAAATGTTAAGGGATAGTTTAATATTAGGAAGTCTATAAAAAACTTAATCACATTCAAATGCAGAGAAGGGTGTGATAGAAAACAGGCTGGGTGGTTTTAAGACAGAACTGCAGGGTCGGAAAGCAGGTCAGTGGTTGCCAGGGGATGCGGTTGGGGAATGCTTCACTAGAAAGGAGCAACACAAGGGAATTTTGGGGGTGTTGGAACCATTTTGTTTCTCGATTATAGTGGTGGATACATGCCTGTTTGCATTTTTCTGTAGAACATTACATCAAAAATGAATTTTATTGTATGTAAAAACAAATATTTAAAAAATAAATTAAAAATAAAACCAGAAAAAATCCTACTGTAACATAGCCAGTAAAGCCAGTGATTGACTAGTTAAGAAGGTGAAATGACTGTAATACATCCAGTTTTCTGAACTGTGAGGTGGAGCTAATACAGATACCTCCTCCCTAGCGTTATGATATTCTGTTTTACACAACATCTGGCACGGAGTAAATTCTCAATAAATATTAACCGTTATTAGTAGTAAATTGTAGTCATGAAGCACACAAACCCTGGAGCAAAATGCCTGGGTTCAAGTTCTGCTTCACTCACTTCCTAGTGGTGTGGTCTTAGGTAAGTCATTTTACTTCTGCTCCTCTGATTTCTCTTATTTAAAAATGTGGATAGGGGAGTTCCCGTCGTGGTGCAGTGGTTAATGAATCCGACTAGGAACCATGAGGTTGCGGGTTCGATCCCTGCCCTTGCTCAGTGGGTTAACGATCCGGCGTTGCTGTGAGCTGTGGTGTAGGTTGCAGACGCAGCTCAGATCTTGCATTGCTGTGGCTCTGGTGTAGGCCGGCAGCTACTGCTCCGGTTCGACCCCTAGCCTGGGAACCTCCATATGCCGCGGGAGGGGCCCTAGAAATGGCAAAAAGACAAAAAAAAAAAAAAGTGGATAAACATGATGGAAGGTAATAGGAGCAAAAGAATGTGTGTGTGTATATATATATCACTATATATATGACTGGGTCACTTTGCTGTACAGCAGAAATTGACAGAAAATTGTAAATCAACTATTAGTAAAAAAACTTTTTTAAAATGTGGATAATGACAGTACCACCTCAGAGGGTTTACTGTGAGGGTTAACTGAGTTAATCATGATACAGTGCCTGGAACAGGGCCTGGCGCTGCACTGTAAAGGGAGAAACACTCAAAGCTCCTGTGAGTTCAGAAGGAAAATGAAGAGAGCTGGGTATGGTTGCATGAGTGTGTGCGTGTGTGTGTGTGTGTGTGTGTGTGTGTGTAGCAGTCGTTGGTCTTGGCCTTGGTTTTATCTAAGTGAATTGTACAAGTAGAGTGAATGGAAAAAAGGGCAAGAAGAGGCAGGTCTTAAAAATTTCTCAGGTAGGCCTTTCAAGAACAGTTTCCGCCTGTGGCAGAGACTGGGTATAGGGCCTGGATAGAAACAGATCTTGATTCTCCAGAGACCAAGGAAGTTAAGACAAAGAAGATAACTTGCAACATTAGTATGGTGTCAAAGGCAGGGTGAAATTTTCATTAAAGGAATGTGAAAGTTTCAAAGCAAAGTGGGTCATGAGAAAAGAACTGGAGAGACCCAGAGTCTCTGTTTAATGAAATGAACCTCTTCTGCAGCTAATTGAATAAAGAGGGAGGTTTCTTTGTGTTTGCACGACTGCAGTTATTGCGCTAGCCTCTCCAGATAACTCCAGCAAATGCATTGCCTGTGTCCACCACAGAAGTGAGAGAGGACTGGTCAGCAAATACCAGTGACTCTGAGTTGACACCCTTTCCTTGGTGGCTGGTAGTGGTCACATGGAGCTGGTGAGCCCCCCGGCCCCTTCTTGGATCTTTATCACTGACCTCATTTCTAAGGATCGCATAAGTCCTCAGAATATGGGGGAAAGAATACTGTTTAGTGAATTGAGAAAATTTTTTATCAGTGTGTAAGTGAAAAATGTAGAATAGGAAACTCTGTAACTGGACCTAATTTGGTCAAACAAATGCACTGACAAATGACTGGAATGAAACACTTTTAAATGGTAAAGGATAGTTGTCTCTTGGTGAGGATTATAAACACCATGCTTTTCTTTATATTTTATATCTTTAGCATTTTCAGTAATGAAAATGTTTTACTTTTGTGATTAGAAAAAAAGAAATAACAATTAGCTTGAAAGAAAAGTTTCCTTTCCAAGTTCACAGCCGCACATGTTGTTCAGCAGCACATGTTTTTTTGCCATTTAGTATGTAAAGGGCAATAGACACTTTAATTGCTGGCTGCATTCTCTAACCTCTAGATGAAGCTCACAGCTTCTCAATCTTATTTCAGTTCCAAGAAGGAGAATCTCTGATGTAGGTCTAAGACATAGTGGGGTCCTCAGAAACTCAGCATGAGCCATAGTGGTTGGAGCTTGAGTGGGAGTGATATAGGCATTCAAAGCTCTTTCTCTCCGTGATATGCTTCTTTTGGACCATTTTCTGTCACTCCTCTTGCTTTCCTCTCTCAGCTGCTGTAAAAAGATGGTGTTTATAATAGTTAATTAGGGCTTCCATAACAAAGTACCACAGGCTAGGTGGCTTAACAACTGAAATTTTATTTTCTCACAATTCTGGAGGCTGGAAGTCTGAGATCCAGGTGTCAGCAGGATGTTTCTTCTGAGGCCTCTTTCCCTGGCTTGCAGGTGGTTGGCTTCTCTCTCTATCTTCACATGGTCTTTCTTCTGTGTGCATGTCCTAATTTGCTCTTCTTTTAAGAATACTAGTCATATTGGATCTGGGCCAATCCTAATGACCTCATTTTACTTTAATTACCTATTTAAAGGTCCTATGTCCAAAACCCAGTCACATTCTGAGGTACTGACTGTTAGGACTACCACATAAGTGTTGGAGGGACAAAACTCAGCCCGTAAAAGGGTTCAAATTGTTTCTTTCTTAGGAGACCATGTCTCTGCTTATTGAGTCAGGAAAGAACCAATGTAGGGCTTAAGGAAGGAAAAAAATAGGAGAAGCAGCTGCTTAAATTTCCTAGATTTATTAAAGCCCACCAGATTAAGAAACTAGAGAAGAATTTGATTTATCTGAGCCCAAATCTGTATTTGTCCAGAGTCTATTCTGGACACATAACCCTCTTAGATCTGTGACCACATTGAGGCTATTTCAGGTTTTGAAATCTTGGTTGTCTCTTCCTTGGGGACATAACTAATATATCGAGTTGAATTTATCACCACATTATTGGATGTTTCTATAAAGAAAAGCAAATTTGAGAACAGATGTGTTGGAATCATATTCAGTAAATGAATGGGTATCAAGAGGTGGAATGGTATAAGAGTGTTCCACTCTAGTAATATTACCTCCAGGGTTCGGTCTATATTGCCACTCTCTACAAAAAATGAGAAGAAGCATTCTAAGCATCTCATGTGGAATTTTAAGGCAATGAAATGAAATGAAAGAGATTATCCCTCTGCCTAAGGAATAAACAAACGTCCGTAGAAAGTATTCCGACTGCTTCTCAGTCACAAAGATGAACCCCGAAAGTTTTGCAGTATGGAACTGGTTTCCTTGACCTGTGGAAGAGACAGCTCAGGTCTATGAATTTTGCCTTTGCCCAACCAGTAGATGGTGCCATTTTTCTAGGAAATTGAGCCAGATTCATTTTTTGAACTGCCTTCAGTATGCTATGTGGGTAGTGTGCTCACAGCATATTTCTTCGAGTGCTTATGTATAACCAGTTTCTGTTCTAGAAATTTTTGGTCGTCTTAACTGGAGTTAAACAAACTGAAATCTTCAAGCTTCTTGGTTTAAGTTAAAACTTTTATTTTTCAAACATGGGGATAATTAGAAAAAAAAATCTTCTTACAGATATGTATTTTGGGATTTTATGCTTTCTTCTTCTCCTGCACCTCCCAGCCTCTTTCCCACTCATCTTGCTCCAATATACTAGGCAGCACTATCTCTTCTTATCTTGCCTTTTGAAAGATCTGCTCACTGCCTGGTTGGTTTACTTAATTCACTAGTAAAAATTTTGTCTTTTGAGGAATGAATAGTTCTGAATATGTAGCTAGGATTTATCTTTTTAACTATTACCACTTTTATTCAAAAATTTTAATGAAAAATTTCAAACATACAGAATATCTTAAAGACCAGTGTAATAGGTATCATAAAGCATATCCAGTACTTAGCTTCAGCAATTACTAACATGACAGATTCAACCATTATTAACATAGTTCCATTTTTCTTAATGTACAAAAGTATATACTAAGAAGTTGGTTGCAGACATTGACACATCAGCCCTAAATATTCAGCATGTAACTCCTAAGACTATTCTTCTAACTGCTAATCACACCTAAGAAATATAATTATACTTAAGAAAATTGACAATAATAATTTCTAAGATTACCTAGTACCTAGTCCCTATTCAACTTTCCCTGTTTATTCCCTGTATATCTTTTGTAACAAGTTTTGTTCAACTGGATCCAATCAAGGCTCATACACTGCAATTGGCCATTTTGTTTGTTTAGTCTCTTTTAGTCATTCCATCCTTCTACTTCAGACAGTACTTTTTTTTTTAACAGACTAGGCCTATTGTCATTTAGAATGTCCCACATTCTGTATTTGTCTGATTGTTTCTCCATTGAGTTGTTTCTAACCTGCTTCCCTTAGAAATCAAAGCCTGAGGGAAAGAATTTTATGCTTAAAATTTATTAGGAAGTGCAACTTAAGGGAGCAGTAGTGGATGGGACATAAGGCAGCTGAGGAGGGTAAATCAATTTGAAGATGTGTTGCTAAACTGCCCACTACCTGGTGTCAAGCATGATGACTACTTTATCTTGTGGAATCATTTGAGAGAGCATGTAAATGATTATTTCTCAAGATAATCTGTCTGGAGGAGAAAGGATGAAGAACTTACCCACTGGCTTTCATATTCCACTGATGCAATATTTATGTTTACCCTATGGCGTGGGTTTTTGTTTTTGTTTTTGTTTTTCCTTTTTACAGTCACACCTGCAGTGTATGGCAGTTCCTAGGCTAGGGGTCAAATCAGAGCTGCAGCAACTGGCCCACACCACAGCCATAACCACACCAGATCTGAGGCGTGTCTGTGACCTATGCCATAGCTTGTGACAATGCTGGATCCTTAACCCACTGAGCAAGGCCAGGGATCAAACCCATATCCTCACGTACGCTATGTTGGTTCTTAACCCAGTGAGCCACAATGGGAGCTCCTCCCATTGAACGTTAAGTCCTTCCTCCTTCCAGTTTGTGAGTAAGCCCAGAGCTGGTTGTCGGAATTTCAAACCTCTCCCTACCTGGAAGCCCTGGGATAAGAAGCTGCACTTTGAGGTGGTGCCCATATAGAGTTTATCAGAGCCCAGGCCTGAGTTAGTCTCTGCAACGATGGCTGAAACAAAACAAAATGGCCCTGGAGACAGCTGAGGCCGAGAGGATCTGAAGTGGTGCAGAGTAGTATTTGACAGAGTTTCTTTTAATTAGTTCCTCTATCCTCTGTAATTTCTGTAAACTGGAAGTCAGATCTAAAAGCTTGATGAGACTCATAAGTGATGTTCTTCATATTGCATCACATCAGAAGATACAAAATGGCAGATTATCCCACATCAGTGATGCACTAGATCTCTTCATTGTAAAGATCTGTCTTCCCTTCTGCAATTAGCAAGCATTCTGTGGGGTGGTATATGACACTGTCTTTTCCCTAGCAATCTTTTATGGGTTTTTTTTGGATATTGTGTTATATGAACTATTTATGAATTTCGGATATTAACCCCTTATCATATCATTTGCAAATATTTTCTCACATTCAGTAAGATATCTTTTCATTTTGTCAGTGGTTTCCTTTGCTATGCAAAAGCTTTAAGTTTAATTAGTCCCATTTGTTTATTTTTGCTTTTATTTTTTTCCCTTAGAAGACAAATCCCCCAAAAAATAATACTATGATTTATGTCAAAGGATGTTCTGTCTGTGTTCTCTTCTAGGAGTTTTATGGTTTCACGGTTTATATTTAAGTCTTTAATCCACTTTGAGTTTATTTTTGTATATGATGTTAGGAAATGTTCCAATCTCATTCTTTTCCATGTAGCTGTAGTTCTCCTAGCACCACTTATTGCAGAGCCTGTCTTTTCTTCATTGTATATTCTTACCTCCCTTGTCACAGATTAATTGACCATAAGCATGGGTTTATTTCTGGGCTTTCTATCCTGTTCCATTGATCTGTGTGTCTGTCTTTATGACAGTACCATAGTGTTTTGATGACTATGTCAAACTTTATTCTGCAACTTTACTGAATTAATTTATGAGTTCTAACAGTATTTTTGGTGGAGACTTTGGGGTTTTTTATGTATAGTATTTTGTCATCTGCAAATACTGATAGTTTTACTTCTTCCCTTCTAATTTGGATGCCTTTTATTTCTTTTTCTTGTTTGTAGGGAGTGTTTTTTGACATATTCAATTTCATTTCTAATTATTGGTCTGTTCATTTGGTCTGTTTTCTTCTTGATTCAGTTTTGGCAGACTATAAGATTCTAGAAAGTTGTCCATTTCTTCCAGATTGTCAAATTTGTTGGCATATAGTTGTTCATAGTATTCTCTTATGGTTTTTTGTATTTCTACAGTATCCATTGTGATTTCCCCTTTTTCATTTCTAATTTTATTTGGGTTCTTTCACTTCTTAGTGAGTTTAGCCAGGGGTTTGTCAATTTTGTTTACCTTTCAAAGAACCAGCTCTTGGTTTTATTAATTTTCTCTATTGTTTTTTGAATCTCTGTTTTATTGATTTCCTCTTTGATCTTTATAATTTTCTTCCTTCTGCTGACTTTAGGTCTTTTTTGTTCTTCTTTTTCTAATTCATTTAGGTGGTGGGTTAAGTTGTCAATTTGAAATCTTTCTTCTTTTTTGAGGAAGACCTGTATTGCTATGAATTTCCCTCTGAGCACTACTTTTGTGGCATCCCATAGATTTTGAGGGGTTGTGTTTTCATTATCATTTGTCTTGAGGTATTTGTTAATTTCCTTCTTGATTTCCTCATTGATTCGTTGGTTTTTTAGTAGCATGTTGTTTAGTCTCCATGTAGTATGTTTTTTCTCATTTCTTTTCCTGTGGTTGATTTCTAGTTTCCTACCATTGTGGTCAGAGAAGATACTTGAAATAATTTCTATGCTCCTAAATTTTTTGAGGTTAGCTTTGTGCCCCTATATGTGATCAATTCTTGAGAATGTTCCATGTGCACTTGAGAAGAATGTCTATTCTGATTTTTTTTGGATGTAGTGTCCTGAAGATGTCAATTAAGTCTAACTTTTCTATTGTTTCTTTTAGGATCTCTGTTGCTTTATTGGTTTTCTGTCTAGAGGATCTGTCCATTGATGTAAGTGGGGTATTTAAGTCTCCTACTATGATTATATTCGCATCAATTTCTCCCTTTATGTCTGTTAATATTTGTTGTATGTATCTGTGTGCCCCTGTATTGGGGCATATATGTTGACGATAGTAATATCCTCTTCTCAAATGGATCCCTTAATCATTAAATAGTGTCCTTCTTTGTCTTTCTTTATGGCTTTCATTTTAAAGTCTAGTTTGTCTGATATGAGTGTTGCAACTCCTGCTTTCCTGTCATGTCCATTGGCATGAAATATTTTTTCCACCCCCTCACTTTCAATCTATATGTGTCCTTTGTCCTCAGGTGAGTTTCTTGTAGGCAGCAGATTGAAGGTTTTTGCTTTTTTATCCACTCAGCCACTCTGTGTCTTTTGATTGGAGCATTCAGTCCATTGACATTTAAGGTGATAATTGATAGATGATTATTGATTGCCTTTTTAAACCTTGTTTTTCAATTGATTCTGTGATTCTCCATTCTTTCTTTCTTTTTTTGGTTAGATGGTCTCCAATTATTTTCTGCTTGAGAGTTTTTCTTTTCATTTTTTTGTGAATGTAATGTTTGGTTTTGATTTGTGGTTGCCCTGTTTTTAAAGTATGTTAACTCCTTCCTATAATTGTATGTTTTAGCCTGATAGTCCTGTAGGTTCAAACACTTCATTACCATACTAAAATTAAAAAAAAATTAAGAAGCTATTTATTTCCTTACTTCCCTTGCCCACATTTTATGATTTTGATGACTCTTTTTTTTTTCCTTTTTAATTTTATTTTGTTTGAAGCATGTTCATGATTAAATGTGTATGCTGGCTTATTTGAGTGACTGCTCTCTGATCGTGGTTTCCTCCATCCTAGTTCTTCCTCTCTCTCTCTCTCTCTCTCTCTCTCTTTTTAATTTGGAGAAGCCCTTTCAATATTTCCTTTAGAATGGGTTTTGTATTGCTGTATTCTTTTAGCTTTTGTTTATTGGAAAAAATTTTTATTTCCCCTTCTATTTTAAATGATGTTCTTGTTGGATAGAGTATTCTAGGTTGACATTTTTTTCCTTTCAGTGCTTTAAATATCTCTTGCCATTCCCTTCTGGCCTGTAGAATTTATGTAGAGAAATGAGCTGATAGCCTTATGGGGGTTCCCTTATAAGTGACATTTTGCTTTTCTCTTGCTGCCTTTAGGATCCTCTCTTTATCATTAACTATTGCCATTTTTATTATAATGTGTCTTGGTGTGGGTCTATTTGGGTTCAACTTGTTTGGGGCCCTCTGTGCTTCCTGTATCTTGAAATCAGTATCCTTTAGATTTGGAAAGTTTCCAGTGATGATTTCTCCAAATATATTTTCCATCCCCTTATCTTTTTCTACTCCTTCTGGAATTCCTATTATGTGTAGATTGGCCCGCTTTATATTAGCCCGTAGATCTCTTATATTGCTTTCATGTTTTTTTCATTTGGTTTTCTGTCTGCTGTCCTGTTTGGGTGATTTCCATTATTCTATCTTCCACTTCACTAATTCATTCTTCTGCATTATTCATTCTGGTTTTTACTGCCCTTAGCTCAGTTTGTATCCCTGCAAATGAATGTTCTAGTTTTTCTTGGCTCCTCCTTATATTTTCTAGTTCCTTTCTTAGGGAGTCTGCATTACTGTTCATATCTTCCCTTAATTCCTTCAGTATTTTCAGTATCTCCCTTTTGAACTCCAAGTCTGTCAGACTGCAGAGTTCTGTTTCATTGTTGACTGCTTTAGGTGAGTTCTCCTATTGGTTTAACTGGGAATGGTTTTTGAGTCTCTTCATCTTGCTTGTTATTTTCTTTTCTTGGTCTAGGTGTACTCCCCGTGGCTGGGCAGGGTTTGCCCTGTCACTGCTGTGGAGTGTTTCCCAAGGGCTGGTGGTGTTGGCCCGTTTTCTTTGAGGCTGTGGGGCATTTCTCAAGAGTGGGCAGGGCTAGCAGGGTCACTCTGAAGCAAAGGAGGACTTCCCAAGGGCAGGTGGGACTGGCAGGTATGCACTGCAATGAATGCAGACTTCCCATGGCCAGACAGAGCTTGCTGTGGTGTTTCTGGGCTGTGGGGCTTTTCCAGGGGGCTGGTGGTGCTGCGTGCTGCTCCATGGGGGTGTAGCCAGGGTAGGGAAAGCTCCTGAGGTGGTCAGATTCCCGCAAGTGGTGAGGCCAGCCCTCTGGGATGGCAGGTGGCCTCAGGTCAGGCATGCTCGTGGAGTAGGGGGAGGGGGGATGCACTGGGAAGTACTGCTCTCTGCTAGCTGGCAGGCAAGCATGCTTGCTGGGGCACAAGGAGTATTCTATGGTGGCCCACCCCTCCTCCTCTCCCCTCCCCAACACTCATGCCTTGTCTCTCCTGTGGGTCCAGCTCTTCTCCCAGGTTCCCTCTGTTGTGGCTTTCCACTCCCCAGCCCTTAGCTAGTGCTCCCTCCACCTCAAAGCACCCATTCCTAATCCCTCAGGCTGTCTCAGCACCCCCAACCTGACCAACCACTTGAGAGTCCCCCAGGCTTTTTCCACACTGCCAACCTGACCAATAGCTTCCAAGTCCCCCAGGCTGTCTCTGAGCCACCAACCCCAGCCTGCTCCTGGGGATTAACCTCCGGAGCCGAGGTCTCTGAGCCCAGCCCCCACCTGAGCATCTCCATTTTTTGGTGACTATGCCAGTAGTTCAAATGATCTGTTCGGCTCTCACTCTGCTTTTCAGTTCTCAGACCTACTGCTTTGCTCTTCGCAGTGTCTGGAGATTCCTCCGACTCAGTTGATCTTTCCGTCAATTAGGTGACTTTCCAGGGTGTGGGTTCCCTTTCTCCTTCACAGTTCCCTTTTGGGTGCACTCATCTGGTCCCGATTCCCCTTCTCTCACTCTCCCCTTTTCTCTTGTTTTACCCAGTTATGTCATGACATTCTTGCCGTTATTGGAAGTTTAAGTTCTTCTGCCAGTGTTTAGTTGCTGTTCTGTGCCAGTCGTTTAACATGTAGATGTGTTTTTTGTGTGTGTTTGTGGGAGAGGGTGAGCACATCCCCCTACTCTTCCACCATCTTGCCTTCCTGTATCCGCTTTTTCTTGTTTGATTGCTATGGCTAGGACTTCCAATCCTATGTTAAGTAGAAGTGATGAGAGTGAGCATCCTTGTCTTGTTTCTGATTTTACAAAAAAAGCCTTGAGTATTTCCTCTTTGGGTATCATGTTAGCTGTAGGTGTGTCATAAAGGGTCTTTATTATGTTAAGATATGTTCCCTCTATACCAACTTTGATGAGTTTTCCCTAGTAATCTTTTTTTTTCCTAGTAATATTTTAATTAATGGTTTTCATATATACTGATTATACTTTTCTCAGTTACTTCACTGAGGGCTGCAAAATGGTGATTTTAAAAATTTCATCTTTTGTTCTACACTTTAGTTGACATAATTCTGTATAGAAGTTTTCCTTTATGTTATGGGAATTAAATATCTTTCCTTTTATGGGGGCAGTTACTTAGTTTTCCCTTTTTAATTTCCAGTTTTCAGAGTAAGTAGTCAAAGTAATAGTCATCTCCAATGGTGTAAAAATTGTTTTTCTTTTGCTTTCTTTAAGAATACACATGCATGGCTTTTCATACATTGACTACTCAATAATTCATTATAGCGATTTTTTGGATGCTAAAATTTTTACAGATTTGACCAGTCGAAACTCTAAGAGCTAGTTACTGTGTTTTATTGCTATGACCTTGTAATACTTTTAGTGAGTGCTTCCTTGCTTTCTGGTAAAACAAGTTATCCCATTATGTACTTTTCCCTGCCCCAGATTTGCTATCAGACCTTTCTCAGAGAAACTCTGGTTCCTTTTCTTGGGAAGTGGTATTTAGAAACCAAGATCCAGGTGCCAGATGGTATGATTGGTACAGGAGTTTCCTTGCTTCCAGACTCTGTCAGGGGATAGAATTAGGAAATATATCTTTAAAAATGAGTTTATAATGATATTTATAATTCAAACTTAACATTACAGACTTTTTTTTTTACCTTCTTTGATTTGAATATGTATCTCTTCTTTCTTACATTAGCAATTTTAGTTCCTGATAACACTACCAAATTTACTTATTTCCTTTACCCTACAGTATTAAAAAAAATAGCACTGGTATTACCATTACAAAAAACCAAGCGAAGATTAAGATTTCTTTATAGTTTTTGTCTTTATAACATATCTAATGATGGATAGCATTGTACTAAGCTTAAAAGTCACTTGAGATAATTTTGTCCTCTATGTGGTTATGTTAAAAAAATAATACATATATTTCACTTTGTTTTGTTTTAAATCCAGCATTTAGTTTCTTTCCCTCTTCAATTAATTTTATTTTTTAATTGTAGGGAGCTCCCATCATGGCACAGTGGAAATGAATCCAACTAGGAGCCATG
Source organism: Sus scrofa (assembly GCF_054392235.1). NCBI lineage: Eukaryota > Metazoa > Chordata > Mammalia > Artiodactyla > Suidae > Sus > Sus scrofa. Next base: position 240,759,304 of record NC_139383.1, on the reverse strand, counting down.
AGGTTGTGGGTTTGATCCCTGGCCTTCCTCAGTGGGTTAAGGATCTGGTGTTGCTATGGCTATGAGCTATGGGGTAGGTCACAGACACAGCTCAGATCCCGTGTTGCTCTTGCTGTGGTGTAGGCTGCCAGCTGTAGCTCCTATTGGACCTCTAGTCTGGGAACCTCCATATGCCATGGGTGTGGCCTGAAAAAGCAAAAAAAAAAAAAAAATTATTTTTGAATTGTAAAGAACATTTACATGAGTCAAAAATCAAAATTTGTGAATATATATATTCAAAGAAGTCTTACCTCCATCTTTATGTATTCTGATTCTTCCTCTGTTCTCCTTTTCTTTTCTTTTTTTTTTTTTTTTAACTAGTTTCTGGCTTATCCTTCCATGTTTATTTTTGCAGTAATAGGCAAGTATGTTTTTCTTCCTGTTTTTCCTTCACAAAAAGTAGAATGCTATGCACTCTGTTCCACAACTTGCTTTTTTCTTTTTCCATTTAATACATCCTGGAGATCTCTCCATACTGGTATATAGAGATCTTTCTCATTCTGTTTTCATGGTTGCATGGTACTCCACTGTGTGGCTGTTTCACAGTTAATGCATCCCTTTCCTCATTGACACCAGAAATATTTTAAAATTTTTGATATTTTGAACAGAAATTTTTTATTTTATTTTATTTTATTTTTTGTCTTTTTGTCATTTCTAGGGCTGCTCCTGTAGCACATGGAGGTTCCCAGGCTAGGGGTCTAACTGGAGCTGTAGCCGCTGGCCTACACCACAGCCATAGCACTGCAGGATCCAAGCTGCATCTGCAAACTACACCACAGCTCACAGCAACTCCAGATCCTTAACCCACTGGGCAAGGCTGGGATCAAACCCAAAACTTCATGGTTCCTAGTCGGATTCATTAACCACTGAGCCACGACGGGAACTCCCAGAAATTTTTTAACATGTGTTTCTTACTCTCCATCATTATAAACAGTGATTCTTTATCTTGATGCCTCAGGTTCTGATTTGTTTTTGTTTGAAGTTCAGTGCTTCAGAGAAAGAACTGTTATCTCTTTGGGGGACAGTTAAATGTTGTTGCCTCCCTGCTCAAAGAGAGGGAGGACCTGGACCTCTAATTTTTTCCCACACAGATTTTTCAACCAGTTTTTACCACTTGCTTCTCCCCCACTGTAGCTGAGCCTTATTTCTGAGCCTTTCAGGGATTTTGGGTGGGGTTGTATCAGCATTTTCTCTTTGGTTTCTGCTCCATAGGCACTTGGGTTTCAGATTCCTTCTACTCTGCCAAGTCAATTTTGGCTTCATCTGCTTTCCACTTCCTGAAATTTTGTTGAATTATCACATTCCCTTCTCTGGTTCTTTATCCTTAGTCTTCAGCTCTTTATAGTTATTTTAGTGGACTTTTAGAAGCAAACAAAATTAATGCAGTTATCCAATCTGTCATATTTAACTGAAAGCCTCCTCAAACAGTTTAGATCTTCACTATTTGGGAAAATATATTTTGTTTTAGAAATAGTTGAAGATCCCTTAAAGCCTTGCCGTGTGTTCTAGTAATGTACCATAATTATCTAACCATTACAACATGTTGGACATTGAGATGGTTTCCAATTTAATATTATGGTAATGACACAATATGAGCATTTTTGTGCATGGATTATCAGTCACAGTTATGGCTATTTTTCTATTTAAGTTGTTTAAATTTGCATTTCTTTAAGTGTATTTTTTCTACCATATATGTATGAGATATACATTTCTTCTTTTGTGAATTATCTATCATAATATTTATTTTTTGTTATAATCTTTATGTTAAATCATTTTACTTATTGCAATATTGTTCTGGTTTATTGTTTGCCTTTTAATTTTTGTTTACTTTTGCCAGTGCAGACATTTCTAATTTTGCACAAACACACCAGAGTTATTTTCTATATTTCTTCCTTCAGTTTTTAAACTTGTAGTAGGTAGAAGATATTTCTGATTTTGCAGAGAAAAATGTGAGAATCATTAGCATGAGGTCAGATGGAGTTCTGTGGGGAAATGTGGCAAGAGAAGATTTGAGGTCGATAAGAAGTGAGGTTTGAGAAATGCCCACAGTCAGGGAGAGAGGGAGAAAGTGGACTTGGTGAAGGATGAGGCAGAGAAGTGCTTGAGAGAGCTGCATCGTGGTTAAAGTACTCTGAAGTGGGTAAAGCCCTTGGAAAGCCTAAGATGATTCTGCCTGAATTTACTCTTTCTTGCCAACATGCTGAAGTCCCATGACCATTCTCACAGATGTTGTTAGGCACATATGAAGAGAGGCATGTTGAGATGGAAAGTGTTTTCTGTGTGATGTAGGAGCATCATACCAGGCCCTTTTGTAAGACTTATCAGATCCGTCTTGAGGCTTACAGTCACTGTCTCTTCAAGTGAAGCTAGTGCTGCAGATGAAAAAAGCCACAGAACCCCAGTCCTCAACTGTTTTCTTCTCTCCCTGTTCAAGAAGAGTTACTAAGTAGATGAATTACAAGACTGTTATCTTTTGTTTTTATTTTTTAAGTTGAAATATATACATTCAATATAGTTGAAGATCTTTTTTTTCTGAATTAGAAAGTTTAGCTCTCCAGGGCAGTGGTATGTACCTTCCATTAGGAAATGTAAGAGATACAGAACTTGCCTTAATGGGTGGAGAACTGTGATTTTTCCAAATGGAATATTTTGACCTTGCTTCTTATGATTCTTAAGTCCATTCTTGGTAATTTCCTCTACCTGCCCTTTACCACTGTAACTCTAGTGAGAAGAACATTAAACCACTGTTTTGCAGTGGTAGCTCTTAGAAAAAGCTCACTGTTTTTAGGGAGTCACTTAGAATGGAACAGTAATGCTGATTTATGAGGTTGTAGAATTTGTCAAAAGGGCGGGGCAGATGAGGAAGGGGTCACAAGATGCAAAAGCTGTGAATCTATCTTTATTGAGTATAATAATTGCACTGCCATTTATCACATGTACTTAATTACTTGGCAAATACTTCAGTGTAAACTATATTCATGTAAAAGATCAGAGATCATTCAGTGTGTTTAAGCTTTTGACCTAATTTTTAATAGCATCACTGACTACTTCTGTTAGATTTGCACTGATTTCATTTAGACCAGTGACATGTTAATGGTATAGCTTATCATTTTTCAGGAGCCAAACGCTGGGTGTTCCCAACAGATTATCCCTGTGATGATTCTCTTGGTTTTCTAAAGATTGCTTTTTAGTTATAATGTGAACACTTGGGTTTCCATGATCTTAAAAAATCAATGCTGGTTAAAGTGACCCAAGCCTAAATCTTGGCTCTTAGTTTTCCATTCTAATGAGAATTGCTGTGATGAAGGAGCAGTGATTTTAGTAAACAAACATTTCCTGAGTCCCAACTGTGTACAAGACCTAGTGATGCCATTCTTGTTGTGCTGTTTGAGTAGAATGCTACGTGTGCGCTGAGGCAGGGAACAGAGGCAGGCAGGATAGAGGAAAGCTTGGAAAGGTTTCAAGATTAATTAGCATGAAGGTGGGGCATTGGGGATCTCTGGCACCAGATAGTAATCAGCAGTACTAATTATACTCTCATATTAAATCAGTTATGGTGGGTGAATTGGAGACGGTCAGCCAGTATGGTTAAGGATGCTGCAGCTGTTGTGCACTTCCCTTTAAAACATGTTTACATGTTTCTATAGCTCACGTATTAGTGGATTGTTTCTTATTTTGCTGAGTTTTACTTAGAGAAAATGATTCCCATTTTTTCAGTTACAGTAGAAAGTTGAAATATGAGAGTAAGGTGTGCTAATATAAAAATCACCTGGAATAATGCATTCTAAGTCAAGTCACTACTACGTAGTCAACACTTTTTTTTTTTTTTCCAATTTCTTGGTAAATATCTGAAGGTGCTCATAGTGCTACAAAGGACATGTGGTGGATCTTGAGGCATAAGTTCTAAATTGCATCACTTTTTTATTAGTTGGGAGAAGATCTATAATATGTCCTGTTCATTAGTATTTCTTTTGGGAAATGAGATGACATTTGAGGCTGAGCAGGGTGTCTGGTAGTATCAAGAATGGGTATCTTGTTCTTTGAGCATGTACGTTCTTCAGTAAGGTCTTTCTGGCAAGTTTAGGTGAGTGGCAGGTGAAACCTGGCTGTGACTTTTCTTTAATTGGAGGGGTTTTTTTTCCTTCTAGATTTACAGATTAAAATTAGGCTTTAACCTTTAGGGCATTCAAAATATATCTGTGTCATTTTCCAGGAAATTTAATTCAATTTAACTAAATGTGTTAAATACACATGATAGACATACATTTAATGCATTTAGTATTCAGTATTCTCAGATGGGGCATAAAATGAAAAAAAGTACCCTTCTCTCTTATTTTTTTTTTAGAAAAAAGTATATGATTAAGAATGTTTATTGTGAGTGGCTACATACACTCACATATGATGCCTCTTGGAGAATATTCTGTCCTCAGTATTTTCCATAAATTGGTAGTTAAGGTCTAGAGTCTGTCAACTCTAGAGGATTAATCAGATTGGGGTTGAATTATTTTTGGCAAGAAAACTTCCATAGGTGGTGGTGAGTGTATGTGCATTAAGTCATAGAATGCCTGGTTTTCCTTCTTTTGTTTTGTTAGCAGCCCTTGATGATATTTGCCTAAATCCCTTAATTCATTAGAGGTTGCAGAGTGTTGATATTTTAACTCTATCTTCCCTACTTCACTTATTAACTGGTATACTCTATAAGGAGAAACTTACAACCATTTGATTACCATGAGTTTATGTAGGGAAGTCAGAGTAAAGGCTTAATTTGGGGGATAAATGATATTATTATTATCTTTGCTTCAAATGGTCAATAGTATTTTGAGAAATTTAAAATTTAAAAATATTAAAGATAAGAGCTTTTGTATTTACCTAGGTATTTGCTTTTTCTGGGGCTCTTGATTTCTTCCTGCACATCAAGGTTTCTACCCTGTATCATTTGCTTCTAGCTTTTGGAATTTCTTATAGTGCAGATGTTTGCAATGAACTCTCTCAGCTTTTGTATGTTTTGTTTATTATAATTTTTGAAAAATATTTTCTAGGTAGATAGTTTTTTCTTTCGATACTTTAATAATGTTATTGCATTCTTTTTTGTCCTCCATTGTTTCTGATGAGAAGTCAGGTCTCCTGTATGTAACATGTCAGTTTTCTCTGACTGCTTTAAAGTTTATTTTCATCTTTGGTTTTCAGCTCTTTGACTATGCTATGCCTAGGTGTTGTCGTTGTTTTAATCTTGTTTGAGGTTCGCTGATCTTGTATTTGTTTTGCTTGAGGTTGATGTGTTTAATCAATTTTGGAATATTCTTGACCATTAACTCTTTGAATAGTTCTTCTGCCCCTATTTTCTCTTTTCTTCTAGGTCCTGAATAACACATATATTAGTCTGTTTGATATTCCTCAGATCCCAAATGATCTATTCCACTTTTTCACATTATTTTTCCCTTTTGTATTTCCTTTTGCATAGTTTCTTTAGATCTGTTTTTAAGTTTACAATTTCTTCCTGCTGCAATGTCCACTCTCCATTTAAGCCCATTAAGTGAATTATTTATTCATAGTATAATTTTTACTTCTAGCATTTCCACTGGTTTCTTCTTCTTCTTCTTCTTCTTCTTTTTTTTTTTTTTTTTTTTTTTTTTTTTTTGCTTCTTAGGGCTGCACCTGCAGCATATGGAGATTCCCAGGCTAGGGGTCTAATTGGAGTTATAGCTGCCGGCCTACACTACAGCCACAGCAATGCCAGATCTGAGCCGCATCTGTGACCTACACCACAGTTCACAGCAACACTGGATCCTTCACCCACTGAGTGAGGACAGAGATCGAACCCACAACTTCATGATTCCTAGTAGGATTTGGTTTCCTCTATGCCACGATGGAACTCCCTATTGGTTTCTTTTTATAAATTCCTTTTCTCTGCTCCATGTGCTAATGTGTGTTGTCCACACTGTTCACTAGATGTTTTAACATATTTATCATAGTTATTTCAAAGTCCCTGTCTAATAATTCCTCCATCTGGGTCTGTTTCCAATGATAGTTTCTGTCTTGACATCTCATGGTCACATTTTCTTTCTACTTCACGTTACTTGTAATTTTTGAGTGTATACCAGCCGCTTTCTCTAAAATAACAGTTGAGATTAAGATCAAGAACATTTATTTCCATAAAAGGACGTACCCATTCTTCTTTCAGGCAGCTAAGTAGAGAACACTAATTTATAATTCATTTGGGTCTGGGCTTTGTTGCAACTTTAGCTTGATTTGCTTCTCCACTGGCTTCAGCTATTTTGAAAGTAGGAGGAACTTTCTTTTCAGTGAAGATTAGATCTGAACACTAATGAGATTCCAGAAATCTCTTTTTTACTTCACCAGGTGAACTCTCTGGTTTTTGAGCTATGGGTGATCTCTGCTCTATAGATTGGCTGTCAGTTTTCTGAGGAGTTCTTTTTGCTTTTCTAGTTCTGTTCTTGCCTGGAAATGTCTGCCCTCCTCTGCTGCTTACAGCCTTTGGAAGGCTGCTTTAGTAAACTTAAGAAAGCTGGAATACCTCAGAGGCATTTCTTTCAGCTCTTCTGCCCTACCCCACAGCCTTTGGAAATCTCCTTAGCACATTTAATTGGCCGGAACAATTAAGAAAATAAGTTTACTTAAATAAGAGTGATATGGGATAGTGAAATACAGAATCCCTTCAGGACTCTGAAGAGTACACACCAAGTTAGATGGGGATGAAATCTAGTCGACATTTATCTATAAGAAGGCTGTTCCCTTCCTTAAGAGCACCTGTTTCCCATGGGGGGTTTCCTCCTCCACTGTGAATGGGTGAATAAGTCTGATAGCCACCTGTGCTGTACTGGTGGAGCTCCTGCTACACGGAAGGAAATATCAGCAGGGAAAAGCATGGCTTTCTCTCCATTGCTTTCATTGCTCCAATTCCTCTAGCATGTCAAGCCCATTCCAGCCTCTGAGCCTTTGCCAATGCTCTTCTCCTTGCCCGGAGTGCTGGGTCTCCAAATGGTCTAGAATGTAAGTACCATGAGAGCAGAGACTTCATCTCTTTGCTTCACAGCTGTATCCCCAGCATAGTACAAACTCAGGAGTGATGGTGGCTAAAAAATAATTGTCGCCAAAGGAGGCTTTTTCTCCCATCTCTCTGTATAACCAGGGTCAGGCAGTTGGCCTGAGTAATTGGCAATGGGTGACTTAAGCTTGACCTCTCAGGCCCTCTGTCCTGGGATTTTTGATTCTTGAGCGAGGGTGTCAGAGTGATGGGTGGAATGAGGGACTTTGGCACTCATTATGTATAGATGCCCATTCCCTATTTTTTTGACATTTTGGTCCATGTTTGTTTTTGCCAGGCACCTTTTATTCCCTCCCTCAGAAAAACTGTTTAGTGTACCTGCATTTTTAAAAAATTATTGGACTTTTGTATTATCATTTACAGCTAGTGGTGATCCTCAATGTCTTATAGAAAATAAAGGTTGAGAATGGCTGGTGTAGAAGCCAAGATTTGAGGGTTTGCCAGTGCTGTGTCCTTTGGAAATGATGGCAGGCAACCATGTTTCTAGCCTAAATATTATCTGTTGGTTGAAGAAAAACCATTATTCCAGAATAACCAGAAGCTAAAAACCCCAAATTGACTTTTGAGGAATATATATACCATGAATATTAGACAGTTTTCTTAGTAATTGCTCCCCCAGCCCAATAGACGTTCCCTTACATTTGATACATATGAAAATGTGCGGTACCGGTAAACACTAAGCGTTTTGTTTAAATATTAAACTTTAAAGTGCTGCATCAATTTTTAATGCACAAGCTATGCCAGAAAGGCTCTGGTTGGTTGGTCTTCCCTATCAGAGAAACACTTGAGGGTCATTAGCCAAGCTCTCAGGTTACACGGAAAAGGCCTACTTCACTCCAAACCCTCCTTAGAGCAGTTTCAAAAAGCCAATACATGAGCAGAGGCCAGGCTGGTTCACATATTGAAATCACTGAAAGCTTCCATTTCCAAAACTGCTTTATCTAGGAAGTTGCAATCCCAGAAAGTTCTTCAGTCAACAAAACTTAGGGCTTACTTCTTGCAAAGAACTGCTGACTAGAGGATAATCGTCTAAAACATGCTGTACAGCAGTTTTTATTGGTAGAATTAGGGGCCCTGGGGAGGAATGTCTCTGGAGTGATCGTCACACCCTTGTTTCCCCCCCATCATGTCATCTGATGAGTTTCTGCAATATTTGAATGAGGAGTTGAGTTGGGTCAGGCTAATTCGGTAAGTGTTGCCGTAGATGGATACTCTTCATTCTTTATCCTTCTGTGGACCATGGATTTGTAAAGAATGGATGCCAGACAAAGGTCAGTGCCACAATGCCTGACCTGGAACTGGTGGTGATGGTGGGGAGGACCACCTATCATGAACTTTGTTTACTTTATCTGTTTGTCTCTTCATCTGTTCCTTTACCTTTTTTGTTTTTTTTCCTTTTTTTCTTTTTAAGGCTGCATCTGTGGCACATGGAAGTTCCCAGGCTAGGGGTCGAATCCGGTCTACAGCTACTGGCTTACACCACAGCCACAGCAATTCGGGATCCGAGCTCTGTCTGTGACCTACACCACAGCTCATGGCAACGCTGAATCCTTAACCCACTGAGTGAGGCCAGGGATCAAACCTGCATCCTCATGGATACTAGTCAGATTCGTTTCCACTGTGCCACAATGGGGATTCCTGCTCCTTTACTAATTGAAGTCATGCATTTAGTGCCTCGAGGCCAGAAAACCTGTCTGCTGTGTTTCAGGGATGTCAGGCAGCTAGTGGGTTTGAAACTTAGTGAGATCTGGGGAGAGTGGTATGAGTTGAAGTTGGGTAGTCAGTCAGTGGTCCAGTATGGAAGTTGTTCTGTCATTGGCTTGTGTACCTGTTAGAATTGTCTCAGTGCTTCAGCCATACCCTGAGAGTAAGTAGGCTCATTTGAGCCTTAGAAGGTTCTGAAAAACATATGTGGTGTGGTTTCAGACCTGAAAAGGCTTCAGTAAGACTTTGCTGCCAAGTTGTTTGCATATGAACATGACAAAGGATATGAAATTCAGAAGTAACAGAAGACATAATTGCTTGAAAACTGGCTACTGAGACTTTGAGAATCAAGAATTTCCTAATGATTTGCAGCTTTGGTACAAACTGAATGATGAATGACAACAGAAAGGGAAGAAAATTATATGCTTTGGATATTAGGTCTGAATATTCACTAACCATTCAAAAGCATGGTACTGTGGGTTGAAAATTTATGGCTCTTTTATTATGTGCATCTGTTAGCTTCATTGTCCAATAGGGTAGCCACTAACCACATGTGGCTGTTTAAATTAAATACAGGTAAAAATCACTTCCTCAGTCAGTCAAGCGCCCAGTGGCCACATGTGGCTAGGGGCTGTTGTATTAAACAGCACAGTTAAGACCATTTCTGTTATTGCAGAGTTCTACTAGACAGCACTGTGGACAATAATGTGAGGTAAGGAAACTGAGGCAATGTGACAGTTCTATGAAATGCCCTCTCCCATTTCCCTCAGGAGTTATTCCAAACCTTCAGCTTACTCAAGCTTTGTACCCACCTCCTCCTCCTCATTTTTAGCGAGTGACTCCTACTCTGTATGGAAAATAGACAACACTTGGTGTGGACCTTTCATCTTTTGGCCCTCCACCCCCACCACCTGCTTCCTTGCAGCTGTACCTATTTCCTCATCCTTTCTTAGGGAGGAAGGAAACCCCTCCATCTATGTACTAGAATAAACTCCTGTGTCATCTCTGTCTGTCTGTCTATCTATCTATCCTTTTTTATTTTGAAATAATTATAGATTCACAGGAAATTTGAAAAAAATGTAAAGTGGGGTCCTATGTAGCTGTAACCTAGTTTTCTTCAGTGGTAGCATCTTGCATAATACATCTTGTAATAAAATAATAAAATAAAAAACAAAAGTAAAAATTCACTGATATTGGTAAAATCCATAGAGCTTATTCAAATTTTACCACTTTGACATGTACTCATTTGTGTGTATTTATAAAACATGCAAGAATGTTAATAATATGTTAATAATAGTGTGTAGCCTTTTGAAACTGTTTTTTTTTTTTCACTCAGCATAATGCCCATGTAATACATCCCAGTTTCTTATATCAGTAGTTGTTTGCTGAATTGTATTCCATGGTATGGAAATGCCAGTCTGTTTAATCATTTACCCATTGAAGGATATCTGTTTGAGTTTTTTATTTTCCCATTTTCTAGGCTATTACAAGTAAAGCTGCTGTAAACATTCATGGTTTTATAACATGGTTTTGTAACTTATGTGTAAACATAAGTTTTTATTTCTCTGGGATAAATGCCCAAGTATTCAATTGCTGGGTCGAATGATAAGTCTAGGGTAGTTTTGTTCAGAAAATGCCAAATTATTTCCCAGAGTGGCTGTACCACTTCACATTCCCACAGCAATGGTTAAGTGATCCAGTTTCTCTGCATCTTGGCCAGCATTTGATGTTATTACTATTTTTTATTTTAGCTGTTTTAATAGGTGATATCTTATTGTGGCCTTAATTTTTTATTTAAAAAAATTTTAACATAGTTAATGACATTGAACAACTTTTCATGTACTTATTTGCTATACATCCTCTTGGTGAAATACTTTTTCCTGTCTTTGATGAAATATCTTGCCCAGTCTCTAATTGGATTGTTTATTGACTACTAAATTTTGAGAGTTTTTTGTATATTCTGGATACAAGACCTGTCTTTTCATACTCTTCACAGAGTCTTTGGTGGAACAAAGTTTTGAATTTTGATAAGGCCTCTCTCCTATACATTTAACATATGTGTTTAACCTAAGTGTTGTACTGAGTTTTTTTCCCTAAGTGCAAAAACTGCATTATGGTGTGTCTACCTTGAAAACTGTATCTACCTTGAAGCATGCTTCATCTCCTGTTGTTATATCGGGCTACCTGTCCCACGATCTAGTCAAAGTCAACCTTGACTCCTCTAATCCTTTTATTTCTACTCTAACCATCCACCCAAATCCTGTCTATTCTTACTAAACATTTCTCAAGTTCACTCTATATCATACTTTTATCCTCAGTGCTGTTGTCTTAATTCAGATTTTTATTATTTCTTGGGATCCTTGCACTGAGCTTCTATTTTGTACTTCTATTTGTACTCCTTGCATTGAGCTTCTATTTGTACTCCTAGCTTTTATGTTGGGTGACATAAAGCCAGTTTCCTTATTGCTACCAAATGATCTATCCAAGTCGCAGCCCAATCATGTTATTCCCTTGTTCAAAAAAAAAAATCCTTAAATATCCTTAAGTAGTGTATCATCATCTCCAGAGTAAGTTTAACTTTTTTTAAAAATGATGAACATGCCTCATCTTTCACTGCTCCCTCACACCTAGACATTAGCTCCATCCATTCTGATTTATGGCAGTTTCTTAAATGCATTGTGATTACTTGATTCTGATGCTTTGCTCAGAATGTTTTCCCATGCCTCTTTGTTTGAGGCTTCTGGTCTATTATTCCAGATTCAACAGAAGGCAGCTCCTCTAAGGAGACTTACCTGATTACCCGAGGCAGGATTTCCTCCTCTTTGCTCAGATCATGACTCAGTAAAGATAGGGACTATCTCTATATATCTGTATTCATTCTGAGGGCTTAACAAAGTACTTGGCAGGTAGCTTACAAAATTATAGAAGAAATGAATGAATCTTAGTAATTACATCTCCTCAATTTTGAAAGTACCTTTTCTCCGTCTTCACTGGCTTGTGATCTCTTGAGGGCTGTTACTACCTCTAGTCTTTATTCAGAGCATCTGCAGAAAGCCCAAATCATAGGAAATTCTCAATAAATATTTGTTGGATAAACGAAGAAAGGGCAACATGGACTTTAATCTTTTCCCCTTTGCTTGTCCCCAGAGGTGGGCACTGAGCCTAACAGTAAAAAAGCATGGAAAAGAACAGAAATTATTGATGGCTTAATACACTCATATGGCTGAGTGAGCATTTCTGGCCCAAGTACGGTAGTATCTGCCCTGAACAGCCACAGGAAGGCAGAGGCTAATTTTATTGTTCATAATTTAACAAGTACGTAGTGACCTTTCTGCTATTGGGCAGCCACTGAGTAACAAAGAATCTGTTCTCATCTAGCTTGAAGTCAGATCCTGTTTTGAGCTCTCAGCAGAAAACCTTTTTGGTAATCCTTTCTGAAATAGATTAGGTTCTTAGGGGTCTTAGTAAAAGAACTGATTATGATAAAATCAAATTTATCTGATGAATTTCAGATAATAATCTCTCTTTGAGGCATGCCAACTTCAGTGGGCAGTATGTAAAAATTAACCAGTACTGCCTTTAAGAGAAGATTTAGAAAGCAGCCCTCCTTTCCCTCCTTCATTTATTTCTTTTTAAAACCCCCTCACTCCTGCCCCAAAAGGGTCCCATGCCACCTTTTCATCCCCCAAGCTCTCATTGCCACACCTCTGTACCCCACCTAACCCTGGCCTCCTGAATTATATGAGATTTTCCATGTGTTTATATACCATAGGGCGTCATCCTATGTCCTAAAAAAAAAGTACCCATTCACTTTTAGTAAAGGGATTGTGGAGCATCGCAGGGTGTAAGAACCAATAAGGTTTGTGGTTCTTGCTATGCCCAGAATGGATCATAGCTGTGTTCTCATCAAAGACAATCATTTAAGAAGGACAGGCTGTCAGGGCTAACCTTGGGTCTCTTGTGATCATCCACCTTAATGGTTAGTAACTTTATTCCAACCGAACCACTTAGTCCCATAGTCATACCTTGGACCTTGTCATTGCCAGAAAGGACTCCATCTGAAGTCTCAATTTCAGATATTCTGATCTCTGACCTCAACCTCCTGTCCTCCCAGTTTGCTTGTTTGGGTACCTGTGGGTATAATTCTTCAGCGTCATTTTGACAGCCAGTCCATTGATCCCCATCACTTTTTCTTCATTTTATTTTCCTCCTCTCCAGGTAATTCCATGAATGATCAGTCCTTTGCAAATATAGTTAAATCCCCCTCCCCATCTGTCATACTCACCTGGCAGATCTCCACCCTTGGAAGAACCTTACCTCTGTCTTCTCTGGGCCTCCATTTGAGGAGTTCAGTGCTGCTGGGTCAAAGTCACACAGGTGTGTGGACTGGGTTCACTGTAAATACGTGATCTTAAGCCTCAAACTGGCATTAACTTAACAGTGTTTCCTTCTTCCTAGTATTCTCTTCTTCTCTTTTTTTCTCTTTAATTGTCCCATAACCATTTTCCATAATCACTCTTAGCTGGTACCTCACCTTGAGACTCAAAATCTCTCATCTTCTCTGTTTGTCAAAACCGAAAAATTGATCTTCACTTGCACCTGCTATCATCTCATGCCCTCATAGCAAATTCCAATCCCCCCACTTGTCTCTGGATCTCATCCCCATTGCCTTCAGCTTTCCCCCTCACCTTCAGTATTCCAGGAAGAATTGTGTTAGCAGCATTAAGAACAAAACACAGTACCATAAATATTCCTTTTCAATACCACGGTAATTGTTAATTTTGACCTAATAGGGGAATTTTTTGGTATTGATTTTTTTCCAGGCAACTCATCTTGACTTCTTCCCCCAAATTAACCTGGCCCTTAAACTGCAATGCCTTATTTTCCATCTTAGAAAATCTTCACTTCTCTGCCTGACTTTTAAGCATCTCCATAGTCTGGGCCTGCCTCATCTAGACCTAGTTCCAGCCAGGCAACACATCAGCTCCTTTGGGTAGGAATGTCTCCTCACTGTCCCATGTTATTTCTTTATTGATGCCTTCCTTTCACTCACAACACTCTCCATTTTTCTGTTCCACTGTTAGGTGGCAGAGAGGAACTCCATTCAAGGTCCATTGGATCTTCCAGCCCATGCTTTTTATAAAATTATGGACATTTAAATAATATGTATTTTATTTTATATTATTAAGAATTAAAAGATTACAGAATATCATAAAATGTCTTGCCCTTTAAATTTAATTAAAATATTTTAGCTTTTTTTAACAGATATTTTAAAAAGTAGAGGCTAATGAACACCTATGTAACCATCACTGAGCTTCAAAATTTATTATTATTATTTTTTTTTTTTTGTCTTTTTGCCTTTTATAGGGCCGCTTCTGCTGCATATGGGTGTTCCCAGGCTAGGGGTCGAATCGGAGCTGCAGCCACCAGCCTACGCCAGAGCCACAGCAACGCAGGATCCGAGCCGCGTCTGCAAACTTCACCACAGCTCACGGCAACGCCGGGTCCTTAACCCACTGAGCAAGCGCAGGGATCGAACCCGCAACCTCATGGTTCCTAGTCGGATTCGCTAACCACTGCGCCACAACGGGAACTCACCAAAACTTATTTTTTAAATCTTATTTATTTACTTTCCCTCTATTTTTTAAAAAAGAGTTCTAGAACAAATCTCAGAATCTCATGTTTTTTCATTCTTTTGCATGTTTGAATACGCAGCTCTAACCAATAAAGACTTGATAAAAAACCTGATCTCATACCTTATAAAATTAATGATTCTTTAATATTATCTAATACAGGGTTTCTCAACCTTGGCACTATTGAAATTTTGGGAAGATAATTCTCTGTTTTAAGGGAGGCTGTACTGTGCATTTCAGGATATTTAACAGCATTTATGGTCTTTATCAGATGTTAGTAGCATTCTCCCCACTTTGACAACTAAAAATATCTCCAAATTGGGAGGTAATGTCATGCCTAGTTGATGGACTACTGATCTAATACCAGTTTATATTTTTGTTTCCACAGTTTCTTAATGTGGGTTGGTTTGTTTGAATTAGGATTCAGAGAACAGTGATGAATCCACTTATCATTATGCTCTAGGTGAGAGAAGGCAGATGGGAGATAGGCCTAGGAGGAGAGGACTCTTAAGAGAAGAGAGCAGTAATGGAGATGCCGAAGTCTTGAAGGTAGAAGAGAAAATATCGCTGGTGTAGTTATAGGGTGAGTGGTTGGGGGACAATATTCCTTGTGCTAAAATTTAACAGGGTTTGTGCACACAGAGGAGAAACCACAGATAAAGCTCACTAATGAAGCTGATGTGCAAGATTCCCATATAAAAGCTAAGAAATGAAATCACACATGCATTAAAAAATAGTACATTATGATCAGGGAAGGTTTATGGTAGAAACCCAGGAGAGTTTCAATATTAGATAAACCAATAATTTAATTCACTAGTTAATAGTTTAGAGAAGAAAAATCATATATTATCTCAATAGATGTTGAAAAAATATTTGACAAAATTCAACACCAATTCATGTTAAAAAGAAGGAATGAAAGGAAACCTTTCAAACTTTATAAAGGGTGTCTCTTAGAAATCTACAGCAAAATCATATATAATGATGAAGCATGGAAAGAATTCTTTTCACCTATGGAAACAACATAAAGATGCTAATTACTTCTACTTGCATTGGAGGTTTTGGCCAATGCAATAACACCCAAAAATAAATTAGATAGGTAAATATTTGAAAGGAAGGAAAAAACCATTATTGCATTTGTAGACAGTGTTGTTATCTTCCCAGAAGACCCAAGACAATAAAATGACACACCGATAGGATTCTCTACTGTTAGAGCAGTTGGATAAAAGATTGAAATTCAAAAAGTAATAGATTTTCCCTATATGAACATAATGCATTAGACCATACAGTTCCCAATAGAAACAAACAAAAATTAAATGGCTAAGAATAAACTTGAAAATATTTGTGCAATATTATCTGAAAGCAACAGCAGCAACAACTGTAAAGTGTTATTAGAAGATATAGGGGGAGATGAGTTCCTGTTGTGGCACAGCAGAAATGAATCCAACTAGGAACCATGAGGTTGTGGGTTTGATCCCTGGCCTCGCTCAGTGGGTTAAGGATCCGGCATTGCCATGAGCTGTTGTGTAGGTCACAGACATGGCTCGGATCTGGTGGTGCTGTGGCTCTGGTGTAGGCTGGCAGCAACAGCTCTGATTAGACCCCTAGCCTGGAAACCTCTATATGCTGCAGGTGTGGCCCTCAAAATACAAAAAAAAAAAAAAAAAAAAAAAAAAAGACAAAACAAAACAGAAGATATGGAGGGAGAAGGATCAAGATGGTGGAGGAGGAAGATGTGCTCACCTTCTCCCACAAACACATCAAAAACACTCATATACATGTAGAATAATTCACACAGAACATCTACTGAAAGCTGTCAGAAAAACCTAAACCTCCAAAAGAGCAAGAACCCTCCATATAACTGGGAGGAACAAAAGAAAAAGAAAAGAGAGAGAGAAAAGGAATTAGGATGAGACTAGCACACCTGAAAGGGAGCTGTGAAAGAAAAAAGGAACCTACACCCTGGCAAGCCACCTTATTGATGGGGAGACAGAAGGACCTCAAAGTCACCAAGAAAAGTGCAGCAGCTGGACTGAGGAGGGCAAAGCAGAGCAAGAGCTGTACAGATCATCTGTACCACCACCCTGGACACCACAGCCTGAGATGCTTAGGTGGGGTCTGGGTGCTGAGACTCAGGCTTCATCAGTTCTGGGGAGAGAACTAGGATTGGCTGTGTGGAGACAGCCCGAGAGGCTAAGGAGTGGTGCACCATGGGCTGGGGAGCGGAATGCCACAGCTGAGGGAAACTGGGAGGAGATCTGGGCCCACAGGAGAAGCAAGATGCCATTGCTGGGGAGGGCAAGAGGATGAGGGGTGCACTGCCGTAGGAATCTCTTTCTTTGTACGTGTGTACAGACTCTCAGAGGGCAGGGCACCTCTGGCGCAGGCTATGGGTGGCGAGAGACCACTTGCTTGGGCTGTGGGAGACCAGGTGCCTCTTGGGTGGGCTAAAGGCAGCAAGGAGCTAAGTGCAACAAGGCACCTCTTGCGTGATCCACAGGCACTGGGGACAAACCACAGCAGTCATTTCAGAAACCAGAGGGGGAGCATGGCCCACCACCACTAGAGGTCTGTGAACAGGCTCCACCTGTGGCCCCAGTCACCTCAGAGGTCAGTAAAAAAAAGAGGGCACTGCAACCAAGCACCAGCCGTTGTTGCTGTCACTCCCCTGGGAACACACCTGCCCCACTGCGGCCATAGCCAAATGCTCCAGGCAGCACCCACACATTTCTGATCACTGTCACTTCACAGGACCCTGCAGCTAGGAGCAGCCTGTGCAGCACCTTTGCATGGGCTCAGTAAGATAGGGTGGTTCTTGCATAGAAGTAGCCTCCAAGACTACAGTAGTTGGTTTCCCTAAACTCACAGAAAAAGAAAAATATAAGTGAAGTGAAGAAGCTCAGGAACCATTCCCAGGTTAAAAAAAAAAAAAAAACCCCAGGAGAATTCACCTGAAGCAGCAAACAATGAAACAGACCTCTGCAGTCTAATAGACACTGAGTTCAAAAAGGAGATAGTGAAAATACTGAAGGAATTAAGACTGAGTATCAAGGAATTAAGAGCAGATATAAATAGTAATGCAGATTACTTTAGAAAGGAACTAGAAAATACAAGAAGAAGCCAAGAAAAATTAGAAAATTCATTTTCAGAGATGCAAACTGAGTTAAAGGCACTAAAGAGCAGAATGAATAATGCAGAAGAACGAATTAGTGACTTGGAAGATAGAATAATTGAAATCACCCAATCAGGACAGCAGACAGACAACCAAATGAAAAAACTTGAAAGCAATATAAGAGATCTATGGGATAATATAAAGTGGGCCAATCTACACATAATAGGGATTCCAGAAGAAGAAAAAGAAAAGGGGATTGAAAATATATTTGAAGAAATTATGTCTGAAAACTTTCCAAAACTAAAGGAAACAGATATCAGGAAAGATACAGGAAGCACACAAGTATCCAAACAAGTTGAACCCAAACAGTCCCACACCAAGATATATTATAATAAAAAAGGCAGAAGTTAAAGAGAGGATTCTAAAAATAGCAAGAGAAACACAAAGCATTAATTATAAGGCCATCAGCTGATTTTCCTACAGAAACACTACAGGCCAGAAGAGAGTGGCAAGATATATTCAAAGTTCTAAAAGGGAAAAATTTGCAGCCTAGATAGGATAATCTACCCAGCAAGAACATCATTTCAAATAGAAGGAGAATAAAGAATTTCTCCAACAAACAAAAGCTAAAAGGGTACAGCAATACTAAACCCACCCTAAAAGAAATGCAGAAAGGGTTTCTCCAAATAAAAAAGAAGTAAGAAGAAATAGAATGGAGGAAATCAAAATTGGAAAGCAATCACTTAAGTAAGCCAGTATACAGATCTAAAGGGGAAAAAAACTTTTTGTAAAAGCAAAGATATAAACAAGGAAAAGCAAAAGGACAAACATGAAGATGTTAAAAAAGGACTTCGAAATCATTATGTGAGGAAGAAAAGTAAGAAAATCTAGATTCTTTTTTTTTTTAAAGAATGTATTTGATCCTATATGACTATCAGGCTGAAGCAAGCAGATATAGGAAGGGGTTAACATACTTAAAAAACAGGGCAACTACAAATCAAAACCAAACATTATTTTCACAAAAACTAAAAAGAAAAGGACACAAGGATAAAGCAAAAGGAAATCATCCAACCAAAGGAAAAAAAAAAAAGAACAAAGCAGAAACAGAATCAATAGAAAAGGAGGTTTTAAAATGGCAGTAAATAGATATTTAGCAATAATCACCTTAAATGTCAATAGACTGAATGCTCCAATCAAAAGACATAGAGTGGCAGATTGGATAAAAAAGCAAGAGCCTACAATATGTTGTCTACAAGAAACTCACCTTAGGGCAAAGGACATAGATAAATTGAAAGTGAAGGGATGGAAAAAGATACTTCATGTGAATAGAAAAGACAGGAAAGCAGGAGTTGCAATACTCATATCAGAAAAAATAGACTTAAAAACAAATGCCATAAAGAAAGACAAAGATGGAGGATTTTTTTTTTTTTTTTTTTTTTTTTTTGGTTTTTAGGGCCACACTTTGGCATAAGGAGGTTCCCAGGCTAGGGGTCCAGTTGGAGCTACAGCTGCTGGCCTACGCCACAGCCACAGCACCGAAGGATCCAAGCCATGTCTGTGACCTACACCACAGCTCACGGCTATGCCAGATCCTTAACCCACTGAGCGAGGCCAGGGATCAGACCTGCAACCTCATCATTCCTAGTCAGATTCATTTCCACTGCGCCATAATGGGAACTCTGATGGATACTGTTTAATGATAAAAAGATCCATGCAAGAGGAGATATTACATTGATCAATATACATGCCCCAATATAGGAGAACCCAGGTACATACAACAAATATTAACAGACATAAAGGGAGAAATTGATGGGACTACAGTAATAGTAGGAGACTTTAACACCCCACTCACATCAATGGACAGATCCTCTAGACAGAAAATCAATAAGGCAACAGAGATCCTAAATGCCACAATAGAAAAGTTAGACTTAATTGACATTTTCAGGACATTACATAAAAAAAAATCATAATATACATTTTTCTCAAGTGCACATGGAACATTCTCAAGGATTGACCGCATATTGGGACACAACACTAACCTCATCAAATTTAAGAGTATAGAAATTATTTCAAGCATCTTCTCTGACCACAGTGGCATGAAGATAGAAATCAACCTCAGGAAAAGAAATGAGAAAAAACTGACTACATGGAGGCTAAACAACATGCTACTAAAAAACCAATGAATCAATGAGGAAATCAAAAAGGAAATTAAAAAATACCTCAAGACAAATGATAATGAAAACACAACCATTCAAAATCTATGGGATGCTGGAAAAGCAGTGCTTAGAGGGAAATTCATAGTGATACAGGCCTTCCTTAAAAGAGAAGAAAAACCTCAAATTGACAACTTAACCCACCACCTAAATGAATTAGAAAAGGAACAAAAAAGACCTAAAGTCAGCAGAAGGAAGGAAATTATAAAGATCAAAGAGGAAATCAATAAAACAGAGATTCAAAAAAACAATAGAAAAAACCAATAATACCAAGAGCTGGTTCTTTGACAAGGTAAACAAAATTGACAAACCTCTGACTAGACTTACCAGGAAGAGGAGAGGAAGAACCCTCCCCCCCAAAAAAAGCAAAACAAAATAAGAAATGAAAAAGGAGAAATCTCAGTGGATACTGCAGAAATACAAAAAACCCCAAGAGAATACTATGAACAATTATATTCCCAGAAAGTTGACAACCTAGAAGAAATGGACAACTTTCTAGGGACTTACAGCCTGTAAAAACTGAATCAAGAAGAAATAAATCACTTGAACAGACTGATCACTAGAAATTAAATTGAATATGTCATAAAAACACTCCCTACAAACAAAAGTCCAGGACCAGGTGGCTTCATAGGCGAATCCTACAAAACATACAAAGAACTTATACCCATCCTTCTTAAACTTTTCCAAAAGGTTGAAGAAGAAGGAACACTCCCAAAAACATTCTATGAAGCCACCATCACCCTAATACCAAAACCAGACAAAGACACTACCAAAAAAAGAAAACTATAGGTCAGTATCTTTGATGAACAGAGATGCAAAAATTCTCAACAAAATTTTAGCCAACCGAATCCAACAACATATAAAAATGATCATACACCACAACCAAGTGGGATTCATCCCAGGTTCACAAGGATGGTTCCACATATACAAATCAATCAACATCATACACCACATTAACAAAAGAAAAGTCAAAAACCACATGATCATCTCAACAGATGCAGAAAAAGCATTTGACAAAGTCCAACATCCATTCACGATAAAAACTTTTACCAAAGTGGGTATAGAGGGCACATACATTAACATAATAAAAGCCATTTATGACAAACCCACAGCAAATATAATACTACATGGAGAAGAGCTGAAAGTCTCCTTGTCTAGAACAAGACAAGGATGCCCACTCTCACCACGTTTATTCAATGTAGTATTGGAAATCCTAGACACAGCAATCACTCAAACAAAAGAAATAAAAGGTATCCAAATTGAAAGAGAAGAGGTAGAATTGTCATTGTGTACAGATGACATGATACTATATATGAAAAACCCTAAGGACTCAATCCAAAAACTACTTGAACTGATCAACAAATTCAGCAAAGTAGCAGCATAAAGATTAGCATTCACAAATCAGTTGCATTTCTGTTTACTAACAATGAGATATTAGAAGAGGAATACAAAAATACAATGCCTTTTAAAATCGCACCCAAAAAATTAAATACTTAAGAATAAACCTGACCAAGGAAGGAGGTAAAAGACTTATATGCTGAGAACTATAAAACATTAATCAAGGAAGTTTAAGAGGTTTTAAAAAAATGGAAAGATATTCCATGCTTCTGCTTTGGAAGAATTAATATCATAAAAATGGCCATAGTACCCAAAGCAGTCTAAAGATTCAATGCAACCCCTATCAAATTTCCCATGACATTTTTTTTTTTGCAGAACTAGAACAAACAACTAAAAATTTATATAGAACCACAAAAGACCCAGAATTGCCAAAGCAATTCTGAGGAACAAAAACCAAGCAGATGGCATAACTCTTCCAGACTTCAGGCAATGTAATAAAGCTACAGTAATCAAAACAGTGTGGTATTGGTATCAAAAAAACAGACCAATAGAACAGAATAGAGAACCCAGAAATAAACCCAGACACCTACAGTCAATTAATCTTCAACAAAGGAGGCAATAATATAAAATGGGAAAAAGACCATCTTTTCAGCAAGTGTTGCTGGGAAAACTGGACAACTTCATGTAAATCAATGAAACTGGAACATACCCTCACACCATGCACACAGATAAACTCAAAATTGCTTAAAAACTTAAATGTAATACAAGACACCATCAAACTCCTTCAAGGGAATATAGGTAAAACATTCTCTGACATCAACTGTACACATGTTTCCTCAGGTCAGTCCCCAAAGCCACAGAAATAACAGGAAAAAAATAACAATGAGACCTGATCAAACTGACAAGCTTTTGCACAGCAATGGAAATGATAAAAAAAAAAAAAACCAAAAAGACAACATACGGTATGGGAGAAAATAGTTTCATAAGATGCAACTGACAAGGGCTTAATCTCTAAAATATACAAACTTATTCAACTTAACAGCAAAAAAATCCCCAACCCAGTTGAAAAATGGGCAAAAGACCTGGATAGACATTTCTCCAAAGAAGATATACAGATGGCCAACAAGCACATGAAAAAATGTTCAACATCAATGATTATTAGAGAAATGCAAATAAAAACTACTATGAGGTACCACCTCACACCTGTCAGAATGGCCATCATTAGTAAGTCTACAACTAACAAATGTTGGAGAGGGTGTGAAGAAAAGGGTACTTTCCTATACTGTTGGTGAGAATGTAAATTGGTACAACCACCATGGGAAACAGTATGGAGGTACCTTAGAAGACTAAAAATAGAACTACCATACGACCCAGGAATCCCAATCTTGGCATAACTTTCCTTGAAAAACACACATGTACCCACATGTTCATTGCAGCACTATTCACAATAGCCAAGACATGGAAACAATCTAAATGTCCATTGACAAATGAATGATTAAGAAGATGTGATACATGTACACAATGGCATACTACTCAGTCATAAAAAAGAACAAAATAATGCCATTTGTGGCAACATAGATGGAACTAGAGACTCTCCTACTAAGTGAAGTAAGTCAGAAAGAGAAAGACAATACCATATGATATCACTTATATCTGGAATCTAGTGTATGGCACAAATGAACCTTTCCACAGAAAAGAAACGCATGGACTTGCAGAATAGACTTGTGGTTGCCAAGGGGGAGGGGGAGGGAGTAGGGTGGACTGGGAGCTTGGGGTTAATAGATGAAAACCATTGCCTTTGAAATGGATAAACAATGAGTTCCTGCTGTGTAACACAGGGAACTATATACAGTCACTTGTGATGGAACATGATGAAGGATAATGTGAGAAAAAGAATATATGTATATCTATCTATATATGTATATATGTATGACTGGGTCACTTTGCTGCACAGTGGAAATTGACAGAATGCTGTAAATCAAGTAATGAAAAAATAAAAATCATAAAGAAGATATAAGTCCTAAATAAGTGAAAAAAATCATATTTCTGAATTGGAAAATTCACTGTTTTGAAAATTGTAATCATACCGAAATAGATTTATATATTCAGTGAATCCCATTCAGATCCCATGAAGTTGAGTATAACAGTCATCTGGTTTTGTTTTAGAAGGCGGATTAAAGATATCTTTCTCTCTTCTTGGAAATTCTCAGGAACAACAAAACACCTCAAAGTAGGAACCAGAAACACAAACACCATCTTCAATGAAACTAAGAGACACATCAGTAACTGAGTCATAGTATAGGAAAAACCAGTAACAACTGAAGTAGGAGGTAAATAGGAATGCAAGAAAATGCCTAAAGAATCCATCCCTGTGACAGAGAACTTAAATCAAACTGGCAAAGCACAATTCTCCAAAGTAAATGCCTGGAAGGCAAAACCAGCAATCCCAGGATGGGAGTCCTATACTTTGCATGAAGAAGAATGGCTCTAGACTGAACAAGGAATCACAGAGGCAGCCATATTTTGAGAGGTTTTTCTGTCAGTATGGCAAAGAAAGGAGAATCTACTTCATGAACAGTCTGAAAGCTGCTGATCTCTATTTTCTTTTTCTTTTTTTTTTTTTTTTTTTTTTTGTCTTTTGTTGTTGTTGTTGTTGCTATTTCTTGGGTTTTGTCTTTTGTTGTTGTTGTTGTTGCTATTTCTTGGGCCACTCCTGTGGCATATGGAGGTTCCCAGTCTAGGGGTTGAATCGGAGCTGTAGCCACCGGCCTACGCCAGAGCCACAGCAACGCGGGATCCGAGCCGCGTCTGCAACCTACACCACAGCTCACGGCAACGCCGGATCATTAACCCACTGAGCAAGGGCAGGGACTGAACCCGCAACCTCATGGTTCCTAGTCGGATTCGTTAACCACTGCGCCACGACGGGAACTCCTCTTTTTTTTTTTTTTTTTTTTCTATTTTCTGATCAAGAAATAAGGGGAAAAAAATAAGGGGAGAAGATGAAAGCAGTATTAGGAATAAAATATCATATACACATTAAAAAGATAAAAGGCAGCACAGAGAATTTTTAATGCAGTAAAAATATTCTGTGTGATACTCTAATGTCAGATACATGTCATACACTTGTCCAAACCCAGAGAATGTACAAGAGGGAGCCTTAATGTAAACTATCAATTTAGAATGATAATGATGTGTCAGTGTAGGTTCATGGATTGTATCAAATGTACCATTCTGGTGGGGAATGTCAGTAGTAGGTTGGATGTGGAGGGTGGGGGCAGAGAGTATATGGGAACTCTTTCTACTTTCCTTTCAATTTTGCAAAGAATCAAAAACTGTTCTAAAAAAACCATTGTGTGTGTGTGTGTGTGTTTTTATGGTGTAATTGGTCAAAAGGTACAGACTTCCAGTTATAAGTCCTAAGGATGTAATGTAAACATAAAACCCCTGCCAACTAAACAAACAAAAACCATTCCACAAATAAAGTGCTTTTCCTTAAATATGTATAATGTATATCATAATATATATGATATTAGATGCAAATTCATGCCAATAAATTTGAAAATTTAGATAAAATATAAAAATTATTAGAAAAACAGAACTTACCTAGAATTGCCACAAGAAATATAAAGTCTGCACAATTCTCTATCTGTTAAAGGGATTGGATATGTAATTAAAAAAAAAAAAAAAAAGGAGTTCCTGTTGTGGCGCAGTGGTTAACGAATCCGACTAGGAACCATGAGGTTGCAGGTTCGGTCCCTGCCCTTGCTCAGTGGGTTAACGATCCGGCGTTGCCGTGAGCTGTGGTGTAGGTTGCAGACGCAGCTCGGATCCCGCGTTGCTGTGGCTCTGGCGTAGGCCGGTGGCTACAGCTCCGATTGGACCCCTAGCCTGGGAACCTCCATATGCCGCGGGAGCGGCCCAAGAAATAGCAACAACAACAAAGACAAAAAGACCAAAAAAAAAAAAAAACAAAACCTTTCCACCATAAGTAAATGGAACGACATTAAACAAAAATGCTTTTATACAGCATAGGAAACCATCATCAAACTGAAAAGGCAGCCTACTGAGTGGGATAAAATGTTTGCAAATTACCTGTTAAGGGGTTAATATTCAGAATACACAAAGAACTCATTCAACCCAACAACAAAACTCCTAAACTATTTGATTTAAAAACTGGCAGAGAATCTGAATAACCGTTTTCCCAAAGAAGACATACAAATAGCCAGCAGGTACATAAAAAGGTGCTGACTAATCATCAGCATGACTAATCATCAGAAAAATGCAAAAATTAATAAACAAATACATCTTTATGTATATGACTCACTAGATGATGTGAGAAAACTTGGCACTTAGAATAGTAAGAAACATGAAGGATCAATATAAAACTTGAAAAGGCTTCTGAAGGATGTAAAAAGAAGGCATGAATAAATGGAAAGGTACATCGTGTGTTTGGATAAGAAATTCAACATCGTGAACATACCATTTATCCCTAAATTAACCTATAAATTTAACATGTCCCCCCTCCCAAAGTACTAGGTAGAACTTTTTTTTTGGAAGTTAATAGTCTAACCCTAAAGACTATATGGAAAAATAAGAAAGAATAGCTAGGAAAAAGAACCAGAAAAGAGTAATGCAAGGGTATTTGGGTTTTTTTTTCCAGATTTATCAAGAAAAATTGACAAATATAACTGTTTGTCTTTAAAGTATACAATGAGATAATTGATTTGATATACATATACACTGTGGAATGATCACCAAGATCAAGGTAATTAACACATCTGTCACTTCACATAGTTAACTCTTCGTGTGTGTGATGAGGATGCTTGAGATCTGCTTGCAGCAACTTTCAAGCATACAATACTTTATTAATAACTATAATCACCAAGCTGTGCATTAGAGCCTCAGAACTTATTATTCCTATAACTGAGACTTTATACCCTTTGACCTGTGCTCATTTCCCCTTTCCCAGCCCCTGGCAAGGAAGGTATTTTTCTTATCAGGCATTAAAACATACAAAAACACCAATAGGCTAAGATGTGGCATTTGAATATATACGGTATTTTTGTATATGATAAAGATGACACTTCAAATAATTGGGAAGTTATAGGACTGCTCTTTTTAAATTTTTTTATTATAGTTGATTTACAGTGTTGTGCCATTTTGTGCTTTATGGCCAAGTGACTTGGTCATATATATATTTATATGTGTGTGTGTGTTTGTGTATATTCTTTTTTAAAAAATGTGATTTTCCATCATGGTCTATCCCAGGAGATTGGATATAGTTCCTGTGCTGTGCAGTAGGACCTTATTGTCTATTCATTCTAAATGTAATAGTTTGCATCTACTAACCCAAAACTCCCAGTCCGTCCCACTCCCTACCCTCTCTCCCCCTTGGCAACCACAAGTCTACTGTCCATGTCTGTGAGTCTGTTTCTATTTCTGTAGATAAGTTCATTTATGCCATATTTTAGATTCCACATATGAATGATATTATATGGTATTTGTCTTTCTCTTTCTGACTGACTTCACTTAGTATGATAATCTCTAGTTGTATCCATGTTGCCAAGAATGGCATTATTTTGTTCTTTTTTTTTCGTGCCTGAGTAGTATTATGTTGTATATATGTCCCATGTCTTCTTAATCCATAGAATTGCTCTTTTGATTGGCAAAGCTTAAATGTTACTAATACCCAGTAGTGGAGAAGATTTGGAGAGATGTGTAGGAATGTAAAAAACATGACTTTTATGGAGAACACTTCCTTAGGGTCTCCTTTAGAAATATACACATGCTTTAACCTCACAGTTACACTTTTAGAAATTAATCCTAAACACTTGCATTTGTGCACAAAGAGGCCTTAGAGAATTGTTTTTAATAGGGGAAAATAGATTATGAGTGTCCTTATAAATACATTATTATATATCCATGCTATATAATACCATGCAGCAGTTAAAATAAATGAGGTAAAAATGAGAAAGCTCACATAAAGTGATAAGTGGCATTTCTAAGACTAATTTCAATGTTGAAGAGAGCATTGTAGAAAGATATACATATTGCGATTCCACTGATGCCAAAATGGTCTCACCTGTATAAAGGAAAATGAGTGAATTCGATTGAGAGAGTAAATGGATTAGGGAAATACAATAGGGATTTCTTGTGATATAGTCAGAACATAAAAGATCCATTTTAGAGAGTCAGCCTGAACCAAAATAGGTTGTTCCTCTCCCCTAGAGCAATTAAAACATATGGGTTCCTGAGTTTCTTTCTTTTGTTTTTATGAAAACAGCAACCAAAAAGTAAACTATTGTTCAAAGTTAAGAAAAGATCCAATGCACTTTAGGTTTTCTTTTCCAGTGCGTAGAAAACTCTTAAGTGTCCCCCATGATGTGACTCTTCAGACAGAATGTCCTGAGTTCTCAGAAGAAGAAGAAAGTTAATGATGTGTTGACCAATCTCAAGCCACACTGCTATGATCACAGAGTCACTGCTGCAAATAGGTAATGACAGAACATCCCATAATTCAAACTAAAGCTGCAGTGAGGAGTCACTGGCAGGGCAAGATGATATTAGTGCTGTTGCTACACTCTGTTCTTGCCTGAAGTAGCCTGATGAACGGAATTACTTTAAGTAATTAAATAAAGTAAGATGTTTCTAGAGCTATCCAGATACAGCCAGTCCTTCAAGGTCCTTGGTAGCTGAATGTCCTTCGTCATGGTCTCTGTGACCTAATTTTTTTTTTCATCAACCTTATTAGCATGTCCTTAATAATGGACAATGACTAAAACCATCAGTTGGTTTTGTCTTGTTTAAGATTGGGATAGGGAGTTCCCATTGTGGCTCAACGGTAATGAACCCGACTAGAATCCATAAGGATATGGGCTCAATCCCTGGCTTAACTCAGCTGGTTAAAGATCAGGCATTGCTGTGAGCTATGATGTAGGTTGCAGATGTGGCTTGGATCCCGCGTTGCTGTGGCTGTGGCATAGGCTGGCAGCTATAGCTCCAATTCGACCTCTAGCGTGGGAACTTCCATATGCTGCAGGTGCAACCCCCAAAAGAAAAAAAAAAACAAGATTGGGGTAGAGTTGTGGTGAGGATGTATTTTGAGATCTAGTAACAGTTATCTATAAAGTTTTGAAGAAACAGTGGTTTCAAAGAAGCTCAGTTCCCTTGGATCTCATAGTCAATACCACTTTAAGTAATTAGACAGGTAAGTTTGTCATATATGTAGCTGACATTTAAGTTTTCTGTAATATTCTTAACTATTCTTGTTAAATGACAACTGATTTTTTTCCTGCCACATAACTTGTTGATCTGATCTCGTTTCCTTTTTCTAAGGAGTTATGTTAGTTTGAGTTTTCTGAGAAGTAGATACCATGATGGTATTATCTATGCAAAAGATCTGTTGGGGAGAATATCTATGAAGGAAAATGGGAAAGGAGCTGGAGGAGGTTTAGAATGCTATCAGACTGCAATGCAGGTCTGCTGTGGAGGAGCGAGGGAAGGAAAAGTCTTAGATTATGGTACAGTTCTAAGAAAGTTTGGGTAAGGCTGAAGGGGAGTCTAGAGCCAAAGTTGCCCATTCCAGAAATAGGCCTGCCTTAGTATCCCTATGATGTTCAGTGATTGGTGTCGAGTAGCTGAGTGGCCTCACCTCCAGAATGGTGATGGATCTCAGTAGTATATTAACATGAGTTTATTTCTCATGGTTCTGGAGGCTGGGAAGCCCAAGATAAAAGTACTGGCCATGTAGGTTTCATTCTAAGGATTCTTCTCTTGGCGTGCAGGAAGATGTCTTCTTACTGTGTGCACATATGATTTCGTTTTTGTGGGAGAGAGAGCAAGCTTTCTGGTGTCTCCTCTTATAAGGACACCAATCTCATCAGATCAGGACTCCCACCCTTATGACCTCATTTAATTACTTCCTAAGAGGCCCTATCTCAGACATAGACATTCTGGGGTTAGAATTTCTGCATATAAATTTTGAGAGGATGCAAGAATTCAGTCCACAACAACTACTTGTATTTGGAGATTCATGAGGAGCGTCTTTTACAAAATAATGTTTTATGGCAACATATAACACAGACAATGGCACACATTTTATCTTTTAAACTCTTCCATTTGTCTTAATGCTGAGAGAACTTTACTGAAGTATAATCTATATACAGTAAAATGCACAAAATTTTAAGTGTACAGCTCAAAGTTTTTGACAAGTGTGTAAACACCTGTGTAGCCACTATCCATGTCAAGAAATAGAATGTTTATCACTGCAGAAAGTTTTGTGTTGACCATGGTGCCTCAATAAAGACTGTGGACACCAGAGTTCAGGTGAGCTTCCCTTTTGTAGGAAATGCTACAGGGAAAGGTAGAGAACAAAGATAACAGGGATGTCTAGTAGTGGCAATGGTGGGAGTGAGGGTGAGTTTTAAGGAGGGCACTCAGGAGATGCCTCTCTGATAAGGTGGTCTCACCACCTGAAAGGGGTCCTGTAACTATTAGTTACATATAGCTGGTGGATCATTTAAAGCTGATTTTCAGTCATATTGAGTTTGGGAGTCTGCACCTCTTACTTAAACATCTCACACTTTTGATACTGATGGGTATGTGATATTGCCAAGCATTTTATATTAAACAATGTTGTTGTTTTTTCATTGTTATGAAACAACTAAAACTTTTCCTAAAGAACATATAACAGTTCTTACGGGAAACTCTGCTGTCTTATCTATTAATATTTAATGGATGGAAAATGCATTTGTAGGCTCTATTGAGATTCTCAGAAACAGATACATTTATTCATTCAATATTTTATCTAATTTACCTATTTAATAAACATTCATTGAACACCTACTGTGTTCCATGGTTTGAGCTAGGCACTGAGAGAGACAGGAGTGAGAAATTCCAGAATCTTACAGTCAAGAGTTGGAGGAGGCAGAACTGCAAATGAATTGTTTTTATTATGACTAGAGCAACTCAGAAATGGTGATGGGCTAGAGGAAACAGTTAGGAGGAAGGAGCCATCAGAGAGAGGCATAGGGGTTATTAAATAACTGTAAATGGTTATACACTATGAGAAGGGCCATCATGGCATAATGTATAAAGTCTTATTGGGGTTCAGTGAAGGAAGAAATAATACTCTTAGGGAGCTGGGCTAGTTTTCACCCAAAGCTCTTATTAATTCTTTCCTTTAAAGAACTTTAAAAACATTTGTAATAGAAGTTGAAAAAAATCAGATGATGCCTAAGATACTGTGACCGTAATCTCTTGCACCAGTCACACCTGCCACCCAAATCACATTCTCTAGAGGCAAACATTTTAACTGTCTTAACCATTTTGTTTTGTATTGATTTTTGTACTTCTTAGGATTATACTTAGAATGATATTTATTTATTCTTTTCTTTTTTCTTTTTCTTTTTTTTTTTTTTTTTTTTTTTTTCGCTTTTGAGGGCTGCACTTGTGGCAAATGGAGGTTGCCAGGCCAGGGGTCTAATCAGAGCTACAGCTGCCAGCCTATGCCACAGCTATAACCACACCAGATCCAAGCCGCATCTGCGACTTACACCACAGCTCACGGCAATGCAGGATCCTTAACTGAGCGAGGCCAGGGACTGAACCCTTAACCTCATGTTTCCTACTCAGATTCATTTCCACTGTGCCATTACGGGAACTCTTCTTTTGTTTTGTTCTTTCTTTTTTTTGTTTTTGCTTTTGAGGGCCACACTCAAGACATATGGAGCTTCTCAGGCTAGGGGTTGAATTGGAGCTGCAGCTTCCAGCCTACACCACAGCCACAGCAACTCGGATCCAAGCTACATCTGTGACCTACACTGCAGCTCACAGCGCCACCGAATCTTTAACCTACTGAGTGGGGCCAGGGATCAAACCTGCATCCTCATGGATACCAGTTGGGTGCGTTAACCACTGAGCCACAATGGAACTCCTATAATGATATTTATTCATTTATTTTCATTTTGGAATTGTCTATTGATTTTCTGTTAGGATGGATGAGAATTTTACCTCTTAAATGTCACTCCCTTTCTACTCTCCATCCTTCCAAAGATTTTATTGATGAAATCAACATTCAGTGCTTACATTATTATTATGTAAATACTGTTCACAGCAGAGCCAAGTAGTTTTATTTTTTTTAATTTTAATTTTATAATGATTATTATTTTTTCCATTATAGCTGGTTTACAGTGTTCTGTCAATTTCCTACTGTATAGCAAGGTGAACCAGTCACACGTATATGTATACATTCTTTTTTCTCACATTATCATGCTCCATCATAAGTGACTAGACATAATTCTCAGTGCTACACAGCAGGATCTCATTGCTTATCCATTTCAAAGGCAATAGTTTGCATCTTTTAACCCCAAGCTCCCAGTCCACCCTACTCCCTCCCCCTCCCCCTTGGCAACAACAAGTCTATTCTCCAAGTCCTTGATTTTCTTTTCTTTGGAAAGGTTCATTTGTGCTGTATATTAGGTACTAGAGATGAGTGGTATCATTTGGTATTTGTCTTTCTCTTTCAGACTTACTTCACTCAGGATGAGAGTCTCTAGTTCCATCAATGTTGCCGCAAATGGCATGATTTTGTTCTCTTTTATGGCTGAGTAGTATTCCATTGTGTATATATATCACATCTTCCTAATCCAATCATCTGTCAATGGACATTTGGGTTGTTTCCATGTCTTGGCTATTGTGAATAGTGCTGCAATGAACATGTGGGTGCGTGTGTATTTTTCTTTCTTTCTTTTTTCTTTTTTTGTCTTTTGTCTTTTTGTTGTTGTTGTTGCTATTTCTTGGGCCGCTCCCGGGGCATATGGAGGTTCCCAGGCTAGGGGTTGAATCGGAGCTGTAGCCACCGGCCTACGCCAGAGCCACAGCAACGCGGGATCCGAGCCACGTCTGCAACCTACACCACAGCTCACAGCAACGCCGGATCGTTAACCCACTGAGCAAGGGGCAGGGACCGAACCCGCAACCTCATGGTTCCTAGTCGGATTCGTTAACCACTGCGCCACGACGGGAACTCCGCGTGTGTATTTTTCAAGGAAAGTTTTATCTGGATATATGCCCAAAAGTGGGATTGCTGGATCATATGGTAGTTCTATGTATAGATTTCTAAGGTATATCCATACTGTTCTCCATAGTGGTTGTACCAGCTTACATTCCCACCAACAGTGCAGGAGGGTTCCCTTTTCTCCACACCCCCACCAGTATTTGCTATTTGTGGACTTATTAATGATGGCCATTCTGATGGGTGTGAGGTGGTATCTCATGGTGGTTTTGATTTGCATTTCTCTAATAATCAGGGATGTTGAGCATTTTTTCATGTGCTTGTTGGCCATCTGTACATCTTCCTTGGAGAAATGTTTATTCAAGTCTTTTGCCCATTTTTCCATTGGGTTGTTGGCTTTTTTGCTGTTGAATTGTATAAGTTGCTTGTATAATTTAGAGATTAAGCCCTTGTCAGTTGCATCATTTGCAACAATTTTCTCCCATTCTGTAAGTTGTCTTTTTGTTATTTTCATGGTTTCCTTTGCTGTGCAAAAGCTCGTCAGTTTGACTAGGTCCCATTGGTTTATTTTTGCTTTTATTTCTGTTGCTTTGGGTGACTGACCTGAGAAAGTATTGGTAATGTTGATGTCAGAGAATGTTTTGCCTATGTTCTCTTCCAGAAGTTTGATGGTGTCTTGTCTTATATTTAAGTCTTTCAGCCATTTCGAGTTTATTTTTGTGCGTGGTGTGAGGGTGTGTTCTAGTTTCATTGATTTGCATGCAGCTGTCCAGGTTTCCCAGCAATGCTTGCTGAAAAGACTGTCTTTTTCCCCTTTTATGTTCTTGCCTCCTTTGTTGAAGATTAATTGACTGTAGGTGTCTGGGTTTATTTCTGGTTCTCTGTTCTGTTCCATTGGTCTGTATGTCTGTTTTGATTACTGTGGCTTTGTAATATTGCCAGAAGTCTGGGAGAGTTATGCCTCCTGCTTGGTTTTTCTTCCTCAGTATTGAAAAAAGCAAGTTATGTTGTGAACGATGGCATTGTGTGTTTTACCAAATCCAATTTGAGAAGAAGTTATCAGAATTTTTAACTTTATGCCAGTGCATATTTAATATACTGGTTCCTATGCTAATGTTGAGCATATTTTCTCATTTATCAGTCTTTAATGAAAAGAAGAATAAGATAAGTCCAATGTGGTCACTGGAGAAGCTATGTTCCAATTCAAATGGAATATTGACCACAACTATAAGGAATTTTATAAGCAAATTCTGAAAAATAAGAAAATGTTGAGGAGAGCTAAATTGCCAGGGAAAAATAGTTCAAGAAAGAGGTATGCAATGTTTGTGCTTATATATTGGGGATAGGATAATACAGTGAACTCACACTACGCTGGCCCAACCTCCATGGACTTATAATTCAGGATGCAGAGATTCAAGCAAAAAAAATGAGACAGCTATTTCCTAAAAAAATGTGTGAGACTTGAAGGTTGAGAGAGATCACAGCTTTTGGTGTCCAACATAATAGAATATAGCATAAATAAGGATCACACGTACTTCTACCAAATGACACACTTTTGGAGGTATTTTGGAATGTCATGAAACATTGTGAAAGACTTTGGAATTGCAAAAAAAAAGAATTAATTACTCTCCTGAATAGTGAATCCAGGTTATCTCTACCTTTCATGGGCCTTTTAAAAATTAAAAAAAAAATTAACACCCCCATGATTTATTTATTTTATAACTGGAAGTTTATACCTTTTGACCCCTTTTAACCATTTTGTCCACTCCCTGCTCCTCCCCTCTGGCAACAACTTACCTGTTTTGTATCTATGAGGTTTTTTTTTCTTTTTAATATTCCACAAGTAGGTAAGGTCATATGGTATTTGTCTTTCTCTGTCTGACTTATTTTGCTTAGCGTAATGCCCTCCAGGTCCATCCATGTTGCTGCAAATGGCAAGATTTCATTCTTTTTTTAAAATGACTGAATACTATTTCACAGCAGAGATTTAACACATTGTCTTTATCCATTCATCCACTGAACACTTAGGTTGCTTCTACATCTTGGCTATTGTAAATAATGCTGCAATGAACATGAGTGTGCAGATATCTTTTTGAATTAGTGTTTTGGCTTTCTTTGGATAAATACCCAGAAGTGGAATTGGTGGATCATATGGTTGTCCAATTTTTAATTTTTTGAGAATACATACTGTTTTCCATAGTGGTTGCACAGTTTACATCTCTACCAGTAGGGCATACAGGGTTCTCTTTTCTCCCACATCCTCACTAACATTTGTTCTTTCTTGTCTTTTTCTTTCATAATAGCTATTCTGATAGGTGTGAGGTGAGATAACGTGATTTTTTTTTTTTTAATCTTTTTAGGGCCACACTTGTGGCCTGTAGAAGTTTCCAGTCTAGGGGTCTAATCGGAGCTCTAGCATCAGGCCTATACCACAGCTACAGCAACATGGGATCTGCGCCTTGTCTGCAACCTACACCACAACTCATGGCAATGCTGGGTGCATAACCCAATGAGGGAGGCCAGGGATTTAACCCACTTCCTCACGGATACTATTTGGGTTCCTTACTGCTGAGCCACTATGGGAACTCCCCACATTGTGATTTTGATTTGCATTTTGCTATTGATTAGTAATGTTGAACATCTTTTCGTGTACATGTTGGCAAACTGTTTGTCTTCTTCTGAAAATTTGTATTCAAATCCTTTGCCCGCCCCCCCCTTTTGTCTTTTTAGGGCCACACCCACAGCAAATGGAGGTTCCCAGGCTAGGGGTGGAACTGGAGCTGGAGCTGCCACCATAGCCATAGCAATGCAGGATCCGAGCCATGTCTGCTACCTACACCACAGGGCAAGGCAACACCTGACCCTTAACCCACTGAGTGAGGCCAGGCATTGAACCTGCATCCTCATGGATGCTAGTCAGGTTTGTTAACCACTGAGTCACAACGGGAACTCATCCTCTGCCCATTTTTTTAATCAGATATTTTTGTTATTGAGTTGTATGAGTTATTTACATATTTTGATTTATATATATATCTATCTACGTATAAGATACATGATTTGCAAATATTTTCTCACATTCAGAAGGTTGACTTTTCATTTTGTTGATGGTTCCTTTGCTGTGCAGAAGCTTTTTAGTTTAATATAGTCCCACTTGTTTATTTTTACTTTCGTGCTTGCTTTTTTTTTTATTTTTATTTATTTATTTATTTTTTTGGTCTTTTTTGGGCTGCACCCACAGCATATGGAAGTTCCCAGACTAGGGGTCGAATCGGAGCTGTAGCTGCCAGCCACAGCCACAGCGACACCATATCTGAGCCATGTCTGTGACCGCAGCTCATGATAACACTGGATCCTTAACCCACTGAGCAAGGCCAGGGATTGAACCTGCAACCTCATGGTTCCTAGTCGGATTCGTCTCTGCTGTGCTGTGATGGGAACTCCTGTGCTTTTGCTTTTTGTGTCATACTTAAAAAAATCATTATCAAGACCAATGTCATAGAGTTTACCTGTTTTCCTCTAGGAGTTTTATGATTTCAGGTGTTACATTCAGGTGTTAAGTCCACTTTGAGTTAGTTTTTTTTGTTTGTTTGTTTGTTTGTTTGTTTGTTTGTTTGTTTGGTATGCTGTAAAGTAGTGGTACACTTTCATTCTTTTGCATGTGCCTGTCCAGGTTTCTCAACACCATTTATTGAAGAGACTATCATTTCTCCATTGTGTATTCTTGGATCCTTTGTCAGAAATTAATTGACCATAAGTGCATGAGTTTATTTATGGGTTCTTTATTCTGTTCCATTGATATAGTTTGAAATCAGCTAGTAATACTTCTGGCTTTGTTCTCCTTTCTCAAGATTGTTTTGGCAATTTAGGGTCTTTTGTGAGCCCATGCAAATTTTAGGATCGTTTGTTCTAATTTTTTGAAAAATGTGATTGGAATTTTAATAGGAATTGCATTGAATCTGTAGATTGCTTTGGGCAGTATGGACATTTTAACAATATGAGTTCTGATCCATGGGCATGGAATATCTTTTCATTCCTTTCAACTTCTTTCATCAATGTCTTGTAGACTTCAGTGTACATGTCTTTCACCTCCTTGGTTAAATTTTTCCTGGGTATTTTATTCTTTTTGATGCAATTGTAAATGGGATTATTTTCATAATTTCTCTTTCTGATAGTTCATTATTAGTCTATATGGAAACATAACAGATTTTTATATTTTCATGGTCTTGGAGCCTTACAACTCTGCTGAGTTGTGTCAAACAGATATTAATGCAAATAATTCTTGTCCATTGGTATTAAATCACCTGTGTCCAATGGAATGCAGTTGGTTATTACCTTATGAACAGACCCAGCCATATGTAAATTTATTTCCTGCCTACGTATATGTGGTTCTCCAGAAAGCTCCATTCCTGTTGAGTTCAGTGTCAGCAGAACCTCCTGGAGCATAATTCTGTACAAGATGATGGCCCCTTGGTTCATACTACTTTGTGAGCTTTGATCATGAACACCAGGCATTTTTCTGTGCTATTCTTCAGCCAATTAGCCTTCCCGTTTATTTAGTCTCTTTGCTTTCTCCCTGTGGAGAGGAAGAAGGGAAACAGTGCTGGAAGCAGAGCAAGACTGGGACATCTCTCCTGAACACCACCCCCTCCATTTGAAACAGATCTTGTACTAATTACCATGAGCATGGAAATCCCATTTGATTGCTTCCCTCCCTATGTGTATGTGAAGATACACAGAGATATGAGATCCAAGAATTCTCTGTGACACAAAGCCAGTCTCTAAGCCCTTTCAGGCTACAAACTCTTTTGGTGAGAAGTCCTTGAGCCTCAGATACATGAAAAAGATCACTGGCAAGGGAGTCTCACCACCTGGGTCTCTAGTCTCCAGTCCTTCCCTACCTAATGGGTGACTGAGTATCTCTGAACCTCAAATCGGTAAAGCAAATGCAGTGATGGAAATGTGGTATTATTAAATAGATCATTAAAAGCAGAAATTAATATTGCATTATTAATAAGGGACTGGGCTTGCTTAAACCCTTTCAAAATCTCTGTGCAGAGGGGCACCTTATTCAGTCCTTCAACACGTTTGTTCCAGATGACATGGATATGGATGAGAATTAGAAACCACTGGGTGACTTTGACCACTCTAATCTCAATGAGCTGAGTAAGGTTCCCAGACAAGTCCCAGGACCCCTGTATTCTCAGCAGAAGGGTCAAGACTGACCTGTGGTTCAGTATTGTAGGTAGCCCTGGAGGAAATCTGTCACGGCTCCTTCAAGTGCATTAAGGTTACAAGGTGACCCAACTCTGATGGGCACATAGTCATGATCAAGGACACATTGTTGTTCAGTGCGGCTTCCCCAAGCAGGACAATGTTTTATCTGACAATATCCATGCAGATGTTGTTTTTGTGTACAGAGATAAACCCATTCACACTTCTGCCAGAATGCTTTATTCTTTCTCCTTTTTATTCCTTTCCCCCCTTTCTCACATCCATCACTCTTCCTCTCATTCTCTGTCTTATTTTTCCTCAGGCACTGTGTAGCTGTACATGAACATCTCTGCAATTGATCGACTGATGATACTTCTGTCTTACATGAGATCACTAAGTTACCATGGAGTCACTCTGTGAAGAAGCCCTCTCCTTTGGGAAGATGCCCACCCAGCAGGGAGACCTCATGGACCAGTTCACAATTTGTTTTCAGACATATTAACCCCACAAATACAACATATCATATTATGCCTTGTACTACCAGAGCAGTAGCCCCACCGGGGATCACCAGAGCAGTTACCCTAGCCCCAGGTGTATACTCCCAGCTCTGTGTTCACTGGATAC
Organism: Sus scrofa; assembly: GCF_054392235.1. Classification (NCBI taxonomy): domain Eukaryota; kingdom Metazoa; phylum Chordata; class Mammalia; order Artiodactyla; family Suidae; genus Sus; species Sus scrofa. Next base: position 240,721,350 of record NC_139383.1, on the reverse strand, counting down.
TTGTTCCCTAGAATTTCTAAAGTACATACAATAAACTGTTTTCAGGAAAAATATTCCTGTGCCTGAGCCCATTAGAGATGTTGCTATGGTTGGGTGGCTGAGCTTGCCAAGGCTAGGATGCAATTTTCATGTCCACGGCTTTGAGTCCAGCTTTCAGCTCACAACTGGAGGGTAACTTGAATGCCGCTTGGAGATACACAAAGATTTCTTGCTCAAGCCTGAAATTGGAGTGTCCTTCCTCTCCTGGCTCTGCCCCCTCTTACCCTCCAGCATCCTCCTACTTCTCCTCTATCTTAATCCCAGGGATCCTCCAGCATCTGAGCAATACAGTGGGTGAATGTGTGTGTAGTAACTTTGGCCATCTCCTCCTGTGGGGCACGGTAGGCCCAGGTGAGGTCAGGAGGTAAAACATTGATAAACTCATTAAGTCCTAAATTTTTAAAAAGACAAAAACAAATAAAATAGAGCTGAAACTAGAGCAGTAAGCCAACAGAGTTACCTACTCTAGAGTTGACCTGGGGTAGGGGTATGACTATTCCACCATCCTGTCAGAAACAGAAGCTTCTTTTAGTTCCTTTGTGTCTCATCTCATTCAACCTGCTGCATGAATATGAAAGTGCAATCAATGCATTCATAAGATTTTATCATTATTATTATCAACAAAGCGCTTTATAAATATATTTCTCTTCAAGGACATCATTCTATTGTATTAGGACTTCATGTTTCTTGCATGCCTAGTATAGAAGTTCTAGCAGCTGCCTGGAATTATTTTTTTTCTTGTGGATAAATAAGGCCATCTGAGTAAATATGTAATTAGGACCATAATGGCACATTTTGACTGCTTTTAATAAATAACACCAACCAGAATTGTTTCTTAGATGTGACACTAATGATCATTAATGGCCAAACTGTTAGATTTACATTAGAATCTCTTGGCTTAAAATCTTTATGAGTATAAACTACAGTGCTATCAAAGGAGAATATGTGGAAAACTTTCTGCAAATGTCTCATTATCTTATAATAATCTTCAGGAACTCCTAAAGGGAAAATGCAAGAAACTAGAAAGAAATTGGTTTGGTTCAGTAGTTATTTTATGCAGAAAATCTAGGTAAAATTGAGATAAATAGAGCAGGATTGGACCATTGTTGACAAGTCTAGAATCTGTTCAGTCTTTGTTTATAGACAAGATTAGTAAAATTTGGTTAAAAATAAAAAGTCATTTTTTGTCCGGTGTAAGAATCTGAAAACCTCTAGCCCATTTAAAATCTTAAGATTATAAAATTTTGGTTTTTAATTACCAAAGTGGTCAGATAAAGATGGCTCATGGTGACATAACAGGCCCTATGACCCTTTTTGCAATTACATCAAGTTGCTGTTTTATCTTTATGAAATTTAAAAAGATGACAACACTTTCATTTATTTGAAGTCTGCCCTTCTACTCTCCTTCCTAAAAATTTCCTATTTATTTCATCTTCTTGAGAGTCATTGATTATGAAAAAATTCTTCAGCAACTCAAAGTTTATTTTGGGGTTTCTTTTTTTTTAAGTAAAGAAAAAGGAATTGAGACTTTTATTAAAAATGATAAAGGCCAGCTCTGTAAGAGTTCCCATGAAATCCCAGTGGTGACACAGCTCAGCATGTACTAAGGAGAAGGTGAATCTGAGCTATGAACAGCTATCTACATTGGCACACACCTGCAGCCTCAGCATCTGGGATCCATCCTTCCTATTTAGCCAAACTACTCCCATTTTTTTGGACAAAGGTGGCTTTGGAAATATTGAGAACTAAGTTACTTGTCATCAGTGGCCTTTCCTCATCTTCCATTTCTATCACTGTCACTTTGCAGACGGAGCACCTTATCCTATGCCCTGACTCTTGAAAGCCCCTCTTCCACCAGCCAGGACACCCCACCTGGCTCTGTGCATTCTATTCTACGTATGTTGACCATGTGCCTGCCATTGTCCTCATCTCACTTTTCCAGGGAAAGAAGAAGTAACATTGGAGGAGTTCCTGTCATGGCACAGCGGAAACGAATCTGACTAAGAACCATGAGGTTGCAGTTTCGATCCCTAGCCTCACTTACTGGGTTAAGGATCCGGCATTGCCATGAGCTGTGGTGTAGGTCGCAGACACGGCTTGGATCTGGTGTTGTTGTGGCTCTGGCGTAGGCCAGCAGCTATAGCTCCAATTAGACTCCTAGCCTGGGAACCTCTGTATGCCACAGGTACAGCACTGAAAAGACAAAAGACAAAAAAAAAAAAAAAAGTAACATTAAATCGGGTCTGGAGAAACAATAAAAAAAATCTATAAGATAAAGATATGGACAAGTTTGTTCTAGGTGGAGGAGGGAAGAGCGTGAACAAAGTCTTGGGGGTTTACAACTCCCTGACTTATTTAAGGAAAGACAGGTAGTCAGGTGTGAGTAGAGGTAACTTATATGGCCCGTGGAAGCTGGTCTGGGAGAAGGAGGAGAAAGAAATGGAGCTGAAAGGATAGATGGCAGCTGGACTATGAAGGGCTGAGCACTAGGTAGAGAAGACAAAAGAAACATCATTCCTCCTCTCCCAGGAACATTTGGACTTTGGGAGGCAACCTCTCCATCAAGGCTGTATCCCCAAGTCTTTAGCCTGGTAAGAGTTTTAGGGTAAGTTGGAGTGGGCATGGCCAGGTTTGTAGCAAACCACAGCCTGTGAGCCAGATCTGACCTGCTGCCTGCTTTTGTACAGCCTGAGAGCTTTTAAGAATGTGTTAACATTTTAAAATAAAGTCAGATGTGGGACTTTTATAAAAATTCAAATTTAAGTGTCCATAAAGAAAGTTTTATTGGAACACAGCCACACTCGTTTGTTATACATTGACTGCTTTTGTGCTACAAGGGTGGAACTGTATAGTTGTGACAGAAACCATATAACCCACAAAGCCTGAAACATTTACTGGCTTGCTTTGTTTAGAAAAAGTTTGCCGAGTCCTGTTCTAAGGCCTTCAGAAACAAAGGAGTAGAACACTAGTGAGGAAACCAGACCAGGATGGGCTTAGAAAAATAGCACAAGTTTTATGGAACTTAGTTTACCTAATCTATTAATTCTGACAATGACTTCCCCAGCCCTTAGTCTCCTGTAGCACAGTTTTCTTTAGTGTGAGGTCTATGGATTAAGTATTTTTCAAAATTCAAAATGATTTCTGGGAAATCTGGAAGCCTTTATTGACACTTGTGGTTGACATGCATTTTCAGACGCATTCACATGGTTGAAGAGTCCTTTAAAAAAGGAGTATCTTTCAGAATCGGGCATCTAAATCAATATAAATAAGTTGCTAAAAGCTTTTCTAATTTTTAAAAATCCATCTCTTTTTAGGAGAGCCATAATGCCAATCATATATTTCTCCTTCAGTGTAAGTAACTTTAAAATTATTTTCATAAGGCTACATTACCTTATATAGTGTCTTTAAAATTTTTAAAGCTATCCTTACTGCTGAGACCCACCGAAATTATAATGATCCAGCTTAAGAGGAGAAATCAAAATTGAAAAGGTCCAGTTAACGAAAGGGGAGTAAGGGACATCATGCATTGAGAGGAGGGAAAAGTTGGATGGTTGTGGGACCAGAGTAGAGCTGCCTGCAGCTGTCATAACCACCCGAAAAGACCTGGTGCTCTCAGCTGAGTACTTTTGCCTTTCCTGGGATGGTAAGTATAGCTGTTGTATCAACTAGGGTTTAGCTGTCCCAAAGAGGACCATTTCTAGTTCTTTTAAGCAGAAGGAGCTTTAATACAGAGACTTAGCGGCTTAGAAAATTGATGGAAAGGCTCTGGAGCAGGGTGTAGGTGGGCCTTGGGAATGACTCAGGATTGAGCAGAATTTAGCAGCCAGGAGAGCAACATCTCCCATGAAGGTGGGGAATCAGGAGGCTGAAGCTGAATCAGAAATCTGTTGTTGCCTCCTCAGCTATGGATTCTATGAAGCTGCAAGTTGAGAGCTTCCACCCAAGTGTCACTGTAGCAATATATCTCTGCAACATTGTTTTCCAGTGAAATTCAGCCCCACACAGGGAAAGTCACTTCTGTGTTCCAAAAGGAGGTGCATGTGTGCTTTTAATCAGGATTAAGTGCTGATCAGAGCCCCAGCTACAAGAGATTCTGGGAAGTATAGGTTTTAGGTTTTGAGCCTTGTGTACGGAGAGACATACTAGGAGCAGAAGAAAAAATGTTGAAGCTAATCACAGTCATTTCCTGTTGCTGCTGCAACAAAACACAACAAATAGAGTGGCTTAAAACAATGTACACTGATTATCTTACAATTCTGGAGGTCAGACCTCTGATGTAGGTAAAATCAAGGCATCTGTAGAGGCTGTCTTCCTTCTGGAGGCTCTAGGAGAGAATCCATCCATCCCTTGCCTTTCCCAGCCTCTAGAGTCTGCCTGCTTTTCTTGGTTCATGGCCTTATCACTCTACCTTCTGCTTTGAGCATCACATCACTTTCTCAGTCTCTAAACTGCACGTATCCTTCTTATTAGGACTCTTGTGATTACATTGGGCCCATCAGGTAATTCAGGGTAATCTAGCTCTAGAGCCTTAACTTAATCATATTTGTAGAATCCATTTTTACCTATGAGGTAACTTATTCACAGGAATTAGGATGTTGACATCTATTATTATTCAGCCTGCTGCATTGTCCTTATCCAAATTAGTGAGGGGGAGAGGGAGGGAAAGATGTTTATTGAATATCTGCTATGTGCAGGGAGCTTTGTATATATCATCTCATTGAACATTCACAAAAACCCTTCAAAGCGGGCGTTATTATTCCTATTACAGATGAGAAAATGATATTCAAAGGACTCGCCCACCATTCAGTTATAAAAAGAAAATTTTGAGCTATCAAACCATGAAAAGATATAGAGGAATCTTAGTGCATATTACTAAGTGAAAGGAGCCAGTCTGAAAAGGCTAGATACTATATGATTCCCACTATATGACATTCTTGAAAAGGCAAAATTATGGAGACAATAAAAATATCAGTAGATCCCTGGGGTTAGAGGAAGGAATGTATGAATAGGCAGAGCACAGAGAATTTTTAAGGCAGTGAAACTATTTTGTATGATACTATAATGGTGCATACATGTCATGATGCATTTGAAAAAACCTACAGAACTGTACAACACTGAGTGAACTCTATGAAAATGATAAATTCGTTAATAATAATTTACCAATATTTTTTTATCAGCTGTAACAAATATACCAGACTAATGTAAGATGTTAATAATAGGGAACACCCTGGGACAGGGGCAAGAGTATATAAGAACTCTTTGTATTTTTTGTTCAGTTTTTCTCTAAACCTAAATAGCTCTAAGAAATCAAATCTATAAATTAAAAAAATTAACAACAACAAAAACTAGCCCAGCTGGTATGTGGCAGAGCGAGCAGTTAATCTCAGAAATGTTTGGCTCTAAGAATGCATGTTACTCAAGTGCTATTATGAATTCTGGAGGCTCTGGTGCCCTCAGAATGTCATAGCTGGAGAGTCTAGAAGCTGCCAGTGATGCTGTCATCCCAGTGGTCGCAGGTCTGCTTTTTCATCACTAGCAGTTCTCCCTAAGTACTTACTCTGGATAGTGTTGATGGGGCATAACAAGTTTACTGCCTGGTCTTGGTTTACTTATAGGGGACTTAATTCCACTGTCTTTAAGCAGCCAGTTACAGGTATCTCATGGCTGTTGTACACCATCTACCTGTGAAATCTTTCTGCAGGAATGAATTAAGTGTTTTCCACATGGATTGGCCCTACTTGCCTGATGACTCCTTAACAACAAAAAAAGGCATTGTTTAAACTGACTTTGGGGAAAAGTATTCATCAATTAGAATAATAATTTGGTAATGTTTAAATGTTTAAACAGAGAACTGCTCTTTTCACTATTTTTTTTTTTTTTTTGTCTTTTTATGGCTGCACCTGTGGCATATGGAAGTTCCCAGGCTAGGGAATGAATCGGAGCTGTAGTTGCCAGCCTATGCCACAGCCACAGAAATGCCAGATCCGAACTGCGTCTGAAACCTACACCACAGCTCATGGCAATGCTGGATCCTTAACCCACTGAATAAGGCCAGGGGTCGAACCCGCGTCCTCAAGGATACTAGTTGGGTTCATTACTGCTGAGCCATGACAAGAACTCCTGACCTTTTTTGAGATGAAGGAGGGGATTGGTGGACCAAAGCACTTGAGACGAATTTTTCTGCCTTTTGTATAATGTCTTATTTATGTCTTCAAAGACATTCTGTTATTGAAATTACTGACTTCAAATACTCTGCCTTCTGGTACCCTGTACCTACTACATAAGTGATATATATATTTGGTAGAAGGATATAGATTAGAAAATAGAGGTGAATGAAAAGACAATAAATAAATTCATAGAATGGTGATTATCTAGAGGTAACTACTGTCAACACAGGTATACATCTTTCTAGATTTTTTTAATGCAAAATATGCATATATAATCACATATTATTAGATTTGCCTCAAACTAACGGTGAAGATTAACTGTCCAAGGACCCAGGATTCCCTGACTTTGTTGTACCTTTAGTCTGTGTGCATGTTTCCTACTGAAACTCCATGATAGCTGCCTGGCCTCCAGCTGCCATGGCTGTTCCAGCCTGCAGCAATGGGGAGGGGGTGAAGAAAGCACATCCAATCCCTCTAAGGGCCCTTTATGTACCGCACTGGCCAGAACTTAGTCGCAATAACTGTAAGGGAGGTGGGGAAATGTTTTCTTCTTTCCAAGTGGCCCCTTGCCCACTTAGCCATCAGAGCTAGTGTTAACTAAGATGGAAAGGTCTGTAGTAACCTCTAGGTGAAAAGAGTCTGAAAAGGAATGGATATATGTATATGTATAACTGATTCATGTTGCTGTACACCTGAAACTAATACAACATTGAAAGTCAACTATACTCCAATATAATTTAATTAAAAAAAACTAAGATGGAAAGAGAAAATGGGTAGTGATGACAATTTTTACCACTCATTTGAAAAAAAATAATAAGATCATATTATTTTACTACATTCCTAATTTTTTCCATGTCATAATGTAATGTTCATGCCTTCCAAAGTCATATGTATAAATTTATGTTCCTATATATATATGTAAATATGATTTTGATGACATTGTTTTACTTTATAGGTGTGTAGGCAATGATCTATGAGCAATGAGTTTCTTCAAATTTTTGATATAATTAACAACCTTGTGGCAAATATTCCTGCATATACAATTCTTCACATTTCTTTGGCTGTTTTTTGGGAATACATTCCTAAGAGTAGACTTTCTGAGTGAGCTGGTAGGCACATTATGAACACTTTTCCTATGTATTTTTTAGAAAGTGTCTGCAGCCAGCTCGTCACAGCCTGTGAGCACCAGTTACCTACATTTTTTCACAAACTTCCTATTCATTGACATGTTGGTATCTTGAAATCAGCTGCAGTGGGAACATTTACACCATGGAAAGCAAAAAATGGTACAAATCAGAGGCTTTTTTTCTTTTTCTAGAGAGGCCATTGTTAAACACTTACCAACATACTACTGGAAAATACGTACATACACATCTCTAGTCCTAACAGTTTATGAGGACCCAGTATTTTCACCTCTAAATGCATATCATTGCTTAAAAGAGTAATTATTCCAATCATAATGTGTATATTCTAACACTGGTAACTCAGGATACCTGTTGTTATCTCTAGTTTCTCTTTCCATAACTTGTTTGGAGTTATGAAAACAGTTTTGGGTATAGTTGGGTAAATTTTGTCTTCAGCCAGATCTGTATGGTTCATTAAGGACAACCAAGTTTTGCAGAGATTTGGCATGAAAGTGTGATAACTCCAAAATTGTACTTTGGAAAATTATTATTTATTAAAAAAAAAACCTTTTATATAATTGCTTTGGCACTCGTTGTTAATTTGTAAGGAACATCAAACTTAGTGACTCATAGAAACAAGGAGAGAGTGATCAGAACCCCCAGGGGGGGCATTAGTCTAGCTTTCACTGATCCTCTCATATGCTCTATTTAAGCCCACATGTGGGGTTCAACCAGACCTTGACTCCCTGCCCCACCCCAGTAGCTGGCAAACCACTCTCTTCATGGGGTGGTGTCACTTATGTTGCTGTAGCATAAAAGTTTGGACCACTGACTAATCTAGTTCTAGGAAGCTAATATTCTATGAGAAATTATAAATAAAGAGGATGCAGCCTGGCATTATGAAAATAATACTAATTTGGGAGTCAAGGTCTCCAGAATTCTAGGCCCTGTTTGGACATTGGGCTGTGCAAGGCATCTGATGGCTTTCTCTGTTACATTTCCTTTTTTTTTTTTAAAGTTTTTAAAAGTTTTATTGAAATGTAGTTGATTTACAATGTTCTGATAATTTCTGGTGTACATCGAAGTGATTCTGTCATACATATACACATATAACATCCTTTTTCAAATTCTTTTCCCACATAGGCTATCATAGAATATTGGATCGAGCTCCCTGTGCTATATAGCAGGTCCCATTGACTATCCATTCCATATACCATATTCTATCACATTTCTACTCCACAGATTTGATTTACTGATCTAGCCAACTGGATTGGCACTCTGTTTTCCCTCACATTCCTCCTTGGTTTCCTTCAAGGACCTAAAAGGAGCTACTCAAGAAATTCCCATGTGGAAAAGGAATAGTTTTCCACCTAGTACATGCATAGGAGCAATGACTTAACTTGTAGGTAACAATATAATCTTAGACAACCCCCAGTTTTCTCATCAGTAGAATAAGGGTGTAGAAGGGTTGGATTCATTCAATCTGTGATCCCTAAAGTTTAATGATTCTGCAAAACCAATTCACTTGCATAACAAATGTAGTGGAATCAAAATAGCCTCACCAATAGAAACTAAACTCCTTTGAAAGGGCTTTTGAGATAGTTTCCAGAAAACTGCCTGAAAGCATGATGCTAAGATGTCATATTTTATATGTTATCCTTTGGTTCTCACTGGAAGAGGGCAGCAGTGAGGCAAGAAGCTGTTATGTCATTGGGGAATGCTTGTGCCTTGTGGTGATTATAAGACCTATACTTCACTTACACATAGACATCAAATGTTGTTGCAAAGTTGGGAAAATTCTGATAATCTTAAAGTCATCTATAAAATATGTCTTTTATTACATAATATGAATAGGAAACAAGATCACATTCTGATCTGAGCTGCCCTTTGTACTCAACACCTACGGAGCATTTCAAATACTATCATCTCTGCAGTGCCTTCTTTTCTTTTAAGTATCAACAGCAGTTGCCCACCCAATCCAAGTTGGACAGTGCAGCTGAAATCACCCCCCCCCCCAAATATCTCTTCCAGCAATACCTTCTTTTTTTTTTATCTCTTTTAGGGCTGCACCTGCATCATATGGAAGTTCCCAGGCTAGAGATCGAAGTGGAGCTGTAGCTGCTGGCCTGTGCCACAGCCACAGCAACACAGAATCTGATCCGTGTCTGCAACTTATACCACAGCTCACTGCAACTCCGGATCCTTAACCCACTGAGCGAGGCCAGGGATCCAACCCCCATCCTCATGGATACCCCTAGTTGGGTTCGTTACCACTGAGCTACAGTGGGAAGTCCAGCAACACCTTTGAAGAGTTTGCCACTTGAGATGGTTTTTCTAAGTTTTTATCTCTAGCATTCCCTTGTTAAGAATATTGCAACATAAATTGGTCATAACCCTCACCTGAGATGGACAATGCAGTTGCCAAGTGTATCAGTTTTCTAGGGCTACTGTAAAAGATGACCACAAACTTGGTAGCTTGAAACAGTGGAAATTTATTCTGTCAGATTTCTGGAGGCCAGACGTTCAAATCCAAGATGTTGGCAGGGTTGGTTCCTTCTGAAGGCTCTAAGGCGGAATATGTTCCACATCTTTCTCCTGGCTCTTGGTGGGTGTCAGAAGTTCCTGGTGTTCCTTGACTTGTAGACACATCCCTTCCCTCTCTGCCTCCATCTTCACATCACCTTCTTTCTGTCTCTGTGTCTCAGGTCTCTCTCTGCCTTTCCCTTACGAGGGTACCTGACATTAGAGCCCACCCTAAATCCAGGATGATCTCATCTCAAGATTCCTAACTTAATTACATCTGCAAAGACCCTTTTCTCAAATACAATCCCATTCATATGTTCCAGGGGTTAGGGCATGGACATATTTTTGGAGAGAGGGGGCACTATTCAATCCACTATACCAAGGGAAGCCCTGACAAAGGGGGACCCAGGAAAACACATTTTGACTGGAAAAGGTGGTAAAAAGAAAGATTTTAAAAGGTAGTATCAGGTACTAGGTTGAAATTGGGAATAGGGGGTTGGGGATAGGAAAAGAAGTAATTTCCATTTTACTGGTTGCACATTCTGAAAGGAGAGTTAATAATGCATGAAGAAAACTTTGCCTTTGGTTTCTCCTTGCCACCAAATTCTTTGACCTGACGAATCAGTGGCTCTTATGCTGTTTGTACCAACAAAGAACCTTGTGATGTGACTAGAATCGAACCATTATGTGGGTGTTGTTTTATGGCTCTTCATTTGTCTACTTATTTGTTCATCATTCATCCATTTAGAAAACATTTATTGAGCACTTACTATGTTCCAGGAGCATGGTAGGCTACCTCCTTCCCAAGTGCATTGTTGGCATCTGCTGTCCCTATCTGTTCCCTGCATTGGGTCCAATATTCAGTGGAGTTGCATGTGTCAAGTCATTCACTAAGTTTAAAATCAAGTACAGTTAAAATTACCCTGAAAAACTCTTCAAGGCTTCTAGAAAGTACACTTACATGGTTTTCTCTCTGCGTAAATTGTTCAGACCTAATAAGCAGTCACAGGAGGCAGAATGGAGCACATCCTAAGGCAATTAGTTTTCTTCCTCTAATGTTATTTCAGTTGTTCTTCACTTTGCCAACCTTACAGAATTAAATTTCTGAAAATTATGCATGTGTTTCATGTGACTATATCCAAAAGCACATGAGTACCTGGTGGAGATGCAGCCATTGGAAACTCCTACAACTGTGTGAGCCAGAGAAAACCATAGGGGTGTTGGGTTTGCTTGTTTATTTAGGAGCCACTGTTGTGTGCTTGAAGGAGACATGGACTTAGGGGTCAGAAAGGTCTGGGTTTGAGTCCAGGTTCAATTACTCTTTTCTGTGTGAAACAGAAAATTCCACAAAAGAGTTATGAAGCCTACAAAAGGCTGGGTTGTCCCATGTTTATTTTGATGGTGCCCCATAAAGGGAACACAAGTCACATACCCCCAAAGCACTGAAAACAGCTTAAATCTTTACAAATCTCATGAAGATGTACTAAAGAAGAACCCTGTGCATGTATACAGTATCCTTTCTTAAAATTCCCTCTCTTACATCTGTTTTCCAATATTTCACGTCACAGATAGCAGTTAGCTAAAATTCCCACTTTTCAACCCTTAAAATTCTGCCAATTCTCCTAAAATTTTCTATGCTCTAGCTCTTCTCTTTCCCCTTCCTCTGGCTCTCCTGAGCTCAACTTCCTGCCCTTGTAAATGTACATCAATGAGATGATTTTAGCTTTTTTTCAGTTCTCTTGACCACATTTTTTTCCCCTTCAGTCAGATCTACAAAGCATAAATCAAACCTACACATAAAATTCTGGGATTAAGTGGGATTTGAACTCCATAGTCTAACTATACTTCTTCCTAGCTATGTGATTTTGGATAAATCACCTTATCTCTCTGATCCTCTCTCTCTTAATTTGTAAAGTAAAGCCAGCAAAACCAACTTGGTAAAGATGCTTTAAGGATTAAGTGAAATAAAGTATTTTCAGATACTTATCATAGTACTGACCCAACTTAAGCAATCAAAAATATGCCAGTCCTCTTCTTGCTCTTTTCTCTAAAGGCACACCTCTGTGTAGAGACAAAACATACATCAAAGGCTGCTTGCTTAATGTGGAATCAGATCCCATGAATGAAAGCTCTAAAGACAACATGATATTAACTGACAAATCCATGCTACCATGGAAATTGTTTTGCAATGGCAGCTACAGGGTGGGTAGGGGTCCATGTTCCACCAAGAATTTGTTTGGAGAGAATTCCCAAAATAAAGGAGGAATGTTCAAATAATAGACCGAGAAATTTCCACTGCCTGTTACATTGGATCATTTTGATTTGGTCTTTTTGGTCTCTTTCTGTAGTTTCCATTTTGTGAGATTAGGAGTTAGTGCTTTAGTGGTAAATTTCACATGGCTGGAATGTGCCACATTAGTACAATGCATTTGAGTATTACTAATACCATAGTATAGTGTTAGAAGTTAGTTAATGGATTTTGAACTTATTTTACTTCCTTGTAAGCTTTACCCTGAAAATGTGTTTTTATTATTACTGTTGTTGTTATTACTATTTTTATCTGCCTTTTCTCCTGCTCCATTGCTAATCTCTTGATCTAAGCCATCACCGTATTTTGTGTAGATGACAGGCTAGACCACTAAGAAGGCAACAACTCTTCCTTCCTGTGTAGCAGGATTGCCCTCCATGTAGCAGTTGGATATGGTCTTTATAAAAACACACATGAGGCTGTGTTAAACCCCTGATGCTTTTTTCATCATAATTTTATCTGGAATAAAACACTGACATCCTCCCTTGACCTTCAGGGCCCTAAAGAACTGGCCCTGCCTCTCTCTCTCTCTGAGCACATTTCCTGTTTCTCTTCTCCTCTGATGCTAGGTGTTGTAGCCGAGCTGGCCTGCTGTCTGTTTGCACATTTGCCCTGACATTTCCTCAGCCTGCAGTGCCTTCCCTCCATCTTTACATAGTGGGCTTCTTGTTGTTCAGTAGAAACTTCTTGTCCACTAAGGGCTGAGTAGACCTGGCCCTCCTCCATTCATTATCATATCATTCTGCTTTTTCTTCATACCATCCACTGCCCTCTGATATTTTGAATTATCTCTTCATTTATGCTTATTTTCTGTCTTCCTGCAACTAAAGTCTCCATGAGACCACATGCCTATATGTGTCTCCAGTGCTTAGAATAGTGCCTGGAACATAATGGAAGATTAATAGGGTTTATATACAGGGATTTACCGTGGACATGTGTGTGAAGACTAAACAACTCTTTGATCTGTTTCACCTCCTTCTAGGTGTCTTTTCCAAAGCTGCCTGGGTCTCTGGGTTATTACTAGGCTTCCTTATCGCAAAGGGAAAGAATTCAGGTTTCCTGCCTCCTCCTCTTTCCCCAGTTTTGTCTCTCCAAGCTGCTTCTGCTGTGTGCAAAGTTCGACTCCCTGCCTCAATTTTAATTATTCAGTGTTGAATGGGCACATTTGCATACACAAATATTTGAGGAATTGAAATGCCAATTAACAGAGACATATTTGAGATTATTTAAAAGTATCTTTATGTCTTCTGTTTCCTTTACTTCAGTGGCCCAGTAGTAATTCTGTTTTTAGTTACTCTGTGTTTCCCCATCCACCATGTTTTCAGATCTACATGAACCTGAGTCCAGTCCTGGAGGACATTATTTTATAATACAATTGAAAACTACCATTTCAATCCCTTTGCAGAACCTAATAAAAAATTTCAAAAGTACCTGCATTTCTTCCTATCTCCACCTAGTTAATGAGCCTCTTTTTTTTTTTTTTTTGAAGGCTTTGCTGGAGAGGAACTGATCAACCATTATTATTATAATTATTTGAAGTCCTAGTCTAGAAAGGGCACTGTGTTGGATTCAGGGAGGAGATACAGAGAGGAGTAAGACCAAAGCCCTGTCCTCTGGAGTCTTACACTTCTACAGGAAGAGGTAGATGTGGAGACTAAACTTTAAGCTGGCTGGCATTTGGAGGATGACCGAACATTTCACATAAAGCATTTGCCACCTTCCTCCAAGCTGCCAATTGTGATTGATTTTGGTGGATTTCTATGACATTTTCCAAAAAAACAGTGACTTTCCTCTTGTGGTTTGTACATAAATAACATTTTTTTTCAACTAACTACCCTATTGGGGAAAAATAGATCTTTGTCAACTTACTGTTCAATGAGCAAATTGAGTTAGGTTCTCATTGTAGTTTTGGAGTGATAATAGAGCAGGCTTGCCCCAACTGCTAACTCCACACTCAGCAGTTGGTTTTATAATTTTTTCTCCTTCATTCTCAGAAAGTAAGGTGTTGGGGGCAGAGGCATGAGAGAAGGAATCCAGAAAAGGTAGTATCTGTTTCTAACTTCAGTTCCTGAGCTAAGGTATTCCCATGAATCCTTGCGAGGAGACAGAGTATTTGGACAGCAGCCTTTCCCAAAGGTGCTTAATTGCCAGTGGAATGACCAGGGAGTCACTCTTTAATATATACTTTAATATTGAAGTATAATTGATTTACAGTGTTGTGCCAGTTTCTGCCCTGCAGCATGGTGACCCAGTCATACATATATATACATTCTTTTTCTCATACTGTCTTTCATCATGTTCCATCACAGGTGATTGGGCATAGTTACCTATGCTATACAGCAGTACCTTATTGCCTATCCATTCTTAATATAACAGTTTGCATCTATTAACCCCAAGCTCCCAGTCCATCCCACTCCCTCCCCCTCCCCTTTGACAACCACAAGTCTGCTCTCTGCCTGTGAGTCTGTTTCTGTTTTGATAGGTTCATTTGTGCCATATTTTAGATTCCACATTACAATTGAAATCATATGGTGTTCATTTGTCTTCCTCTTTCTGACTTCATTCACTTAGTATGAGAATCTCCAATTGCATCCATGTTATGCAAATGGCACTATTTTGTTCCTTTTCATGGCTGAGTAGTAGTCCATTTTATATATGTACCACATCTTCTTAATCCGTTCATCTGCCTATGGATGTTTAGGTTGTTTCCATGTCTTGGTTATTGTAAATAGTGCTGCTATGAACATAGGGGTGAATGTATCTTTTTGAATTAGAGTATTGTCTGGATATATGCAAAGGAATGGGATTGTTGGATCAAACAATAGTTCTATATTTAGTTTTCTGAGGAACCTCTATACTGTTTTCCATAGTGGTTGTACCAATTTACATTTCCACCAACAATGTAGGAGGGTTCTGTTTTCTCCACATCCTCTCTAGCATTTGTTATATGTAGACTTGTTAATGATGGACATTCTGACCAGTGTGAGATGGTACTTCATTGTAGTTTTGATTTGCATTTCTCTAGTATTTCATGATGTTGAGCATCTTTTCATGTGCCTATTGGCTATTCATATTAAACAACAATTTAACAACATCCTTCAACCTGAAATTTCAGGATCCATGTTATGAATACGTAATTCCTCTCATGGTATCAGCATATGAGACATAAGAAACTAGATACCTTTAATAAATCCTGCTAGTTAATTTCTTTTTTCTTAGCTTATTGGTTTATATCTCTTAATTACTGAGCTATAAAATTGATTCTCTTTAAAACACATTGTTATTTTTTAATTATTTTTTGCAAGGTAAACATTTTTATGCCATTTTAACATAATCCACCTGCATTTGATACAAACATGTAAAGCTACAAAAATATTAAAAGACTTTTTATTAGAAGTAAGACTTAGTTTTCTTCATATTTTTCATGTTCCTAATGACTATATAATGATTATAGATTTAGTTTTGTAACTATAGAATTTTAAGGTCAGAAATATCCACTCAAGTGTTTCAATTTTCCTAAGAAATAGACCTAGAGATGCTAAAATCAATACCCAAAGGACAAAGCTCCAAGCCCTTGACCATCAGTACACAGTGTGTTTTCTACTTAGTTGGGTGAGGAGGTTGAGGATGAGGGCTGGGTAAAGGAGTACATGGTGAGAAAGAAACAACTGTTTAACTGAGAAATAATCTATGGCAGGGACTTTTAATAATTTATGATCCCCAAGCTTTTGTGACATCAACCTCTTTCCTTCAGGTGACATTACGAGTGTATCTACAGAAACAGGCATGAAAGCTCTGTGGTTAAGTAGTATTGGACAGGTGAGAGCATGATTAACTCATTCTTATCTGTGGTGGAAAAGCAGTTGAAAGAGTAGCAGATGAGGACTTATTTCTTGTCTGGGCTCCATTTGGTGTTCTCAGGTGTGCAGCAATGGACAGCCAGTGATGTGCAGTAACTCAATACCTGAGTTTTGGACATTGTCATCTGAGTTGTAATCTGGTTTGCCCACTTACAACTTGGATAATTTTAACCAAATTATATCTTTGTACCTCAGTTTGAGGACTAACTGCTATTTGTAAGATTAAAGTGATATTTCATGCTCATAAACATTGGCCTTTTAATGAAAAAACAAAAAGCTTTGGAATTTAAAAAAGCTTGTATAATCTTTTAATATTTCCTTTGTTGTACAGTAAGGTTTGGATATTTTAATTCAGTGTCTAGATTCCTTTGGGCATGTTGGTAAACAATGTGGGCCTCGGTTTTGCTATCTCTAAAACAGAGTCAGTTGTAGTCTCTGTTGTTCAGGACTTTGTGGAGCTGTGGCAAAAGTGAGAGATTATATAGGTAGACATTCAGGACTTAGAAATAGTGAATATTCACTCCCCTTGCCAAATACTTTCCTAATGGAAATGCATGATGGGACCATAAGTTAAAATTTAAATTATAACCCTGAAACATGCAGTATTGTTTGAAAGGGAATTGAGACATCTTTCTGCAGGAGGAGAGTGTGTAAAGCTTGAATCACCTGCCCTGAAGAGTGTAGTTTGAGAAGAAGGGGAGACATTAAGACCATCACCCTGCATCTTTCAGCAGGCGACAGATCCAAAAGCTCGGCCATTGCCTTATTATCCTGATGACTCATAGAACCAGAATGCTCTCCCTCTCCTCTGCTGTCCTTTTAAATTAGATTCATTGTTCTACAAGATGTCTGCAGTTCCCAGAAATGACGCAAGTGGTATGTACCCTATTCAAAGCCTGGACATTTGACTCTCAGGACATTCTCCCAAGAGATCTGGATCTTGCCACACACACTACTACAGCCACTGACAATTCCAGTAACTCCTCTTCTTCCTTAACGGAAGCTTAGAGAGGATTATGACAATATGCACTCCTTTTTTCAAAAGTCTTGCAAAAGCTTACCTTAAAAAATTTGAATATCCCTGCCAAAATGGATAAGAAAAAAGTCAATTCCTTTTGATAGTATTAGCCCAAATGGTAGTATTTGATCATGCTCAGGGTGAAAAGCAGGCATTTTACAGTAGCTTAAAAACTAAGTGAGAGGCACTAGTTAACATATATTAGTCCATGTATATCTGTCCTGCTTCAGTCTCTTGTCCTTGAAACAAGCTTGAATACTTTTAAATTTTGTCAAAGTGGGAGGTGCAGTTATTGAACATCTTTTGTCACATGAAATAATTTTGAAGCAGCAAACATAACACATCAGCACTGAGACCACACCTGTCGGAAGTGTGGTTGGTCAGTAGGAAAGCAGCTATCATGGAAATGTGCCCAGAGGGTGAGTCAGCAGATGCTATTCCAGCTACATCACATTTTTTAAAAGGACAGCATTGGTCAGTTTTTTTTTTTTTCCACCAAACAAAAAGACTTTCTCATTATTCTCCCTTCCATTGTTAACATTTTCTAATATATGTAGGGATGTTAGCACTTGACTTTTTAATGACAATCCTGTAAGGTAACTAAGGCAGGTATTTTTTCCCCTCATTTCACAGATGAAAAAATTGGTGATCAGAGGGGTCAATGAACTTGACCAAAGGCATATAGCTAGCACACAGAGCTGGCTCTGACAAGGAAGACTTCAGATGCCCTCACTGTGGCACTGACTGCAGTAACAGACCCTTGAGGTGGATGCACAGCTACAGTGAGAGCATGTCAAGGGAAGATCCACTGCTGTGTGGGGTGGGAGTGGTAATTTTGGTTAAAACATGCAAATCTTGCTGTAAGGACCTTACATTTCATCAGTGAGTAGTGCAGGCAAATTGTTATTGCACAGAAACATCACTACTTGGAGCATCTGTAATGCCTTTGTTTGAATCAGACGTTTCACTGTATGAAGCCCAAGTTTCCAAAGG
The DNA here is from genome assembly GCF_054392235.1 of Sus scrofa. Classification (NCBI taxonomy): domain Eukaryota; kingdom Metazoa; phylum Chordata; class Mammalia; order Artiodactyla; family Suidae; genus Sus; species Sus scrofa. The sequence goes on along the minus strand of NC_139383.1, from coordinate 240,703,318 downwards.
AGTGTAGACTTGAGAAAGTGTTGCTTGCAAACAAAGTGACTGACAAAGGATTAATCTCCAAATATAAAAACAATGTATGCAGCTCAATTAAAAAAAAAAACCCATCAAAAAATGGGCAGAAGCTAAATAGACATTTCTCCAAAGAAGACAGGTCATCAAAAAGCACATGAAAAAATGCTCAACGTCACTAATCATTAGAGAAATGCAAATCAAAACTACAGTGAGGTAACACCTTCAGAATGGCCATCATCAAAAGTCTACAAAGAATAAATCCTAGAGATGGTGTGGAGAAAAGGGGACCCTCCTACACTGTTGGTGGGAATGTAAATTGGTACAACCACAATGGAGGTTCCTAAAAAAACTAAAAATAGAACTACCATGTGGTCAAGCAGTCTCACTCCTGGGCATCTATCTGGAGAAAACCATAATTCAAAAAGATATTTGCACCTCAAAGTTTATTGCAGCACTATTTACAATAGCCAAGACATGGAAGCAATCTAAATGGTCATCGACAGAGCAACGGATGTAAAGAAGACATGGTACATATATACAGTGGAATATTAGCCATAAAAAAGAACAAAATAATGCCATTTGCAGCCAACATGGATGGATTTAGATATTATTATACTGAGTGAAATAACTTAGAGAAAGACAAATATGTGATATTTATATGTGGAATCTAATAAAAATGATATGAATAAACTTATTTATAAAACAGAAACAGATTCACAGACTTTGAAAAAAAAACTCATGGTTACCAAAAGGAAGGGTAGAGAGGAAGGATGGATTGGGAGTTTGGGATTGGCCTATGTACACTATTGTATCTGGAATTGATGATTGTCGAGGATCTGCTTGAGCTTCTTCACAGCATGGTGGCTAGGTTCCAAAAGTGTGTATTCCAAAAGACGGAAAGCTGAAGCTGTCAGTCTCTTAAGGCATGGTCCTAGAAACTGTCATGGTGTCACTTCTGCTGTATTTTATTGCTCAGAAAGTCTTAGAGCGCTCCTAGATTCATGGAGAGGGAACGTCGACCTAGCCTCTTAATAGGAATGTCGAAGAATTTGCAGCCATGTTTAATCTACATAGCAAGGATGAGAATTCAGACTGTAGTCACTATACTATATTAAATTTCAACTAGTATAATACCAGATGCATTTCTCAATCAGTGCATTTATCTCTTTGTATTATAGCAACTAGACCATGTAGCTCCTTGAAGGCAAGGAACTTGCCTTATAAGTCTTGGTTTGGGCATAAAGTCTACCTGAGCATAGTTAATGATCCATCAGTGATGAAGGAATGAGTGCAAAGAGCTGAGTTCCAGTCCTGGCTCTGCTTTCAAGCAGCTCCTTTAGCCCAAACAGGACATTGAACTACTCTGGCCCTGGGCTCCCTGCTCAGTAAAATAAGAGGATGGGATTAAATGATCCTTAAAGTCTTCCTTTTCCCAGAACTACCACCATATTAATCTTCTTGTGCTGCTATAACAAAATACCATAAACTGAGCAGCTTAAACAACAGACCGTTATTTTTTACAGTTCTGGAGCCTGGAAAGTCCAAGATCAAGATGCTGTTCTGTGGGTGGCTGATGAGAACCCTTTGCTTGGCTTGCAGATGATTACTTCTTGGTGTATTCTTACATGATGGAAAGAGAGACGGGGGTGGGGGGTGGGGTGGGGGTGAGGGTCAGGGAGAGAGCGAGAGAGAGAGTAAGTGAGAGCACTCTGGTGTCTTCTTCTTCTTATAAGGACACTAATCTCATCAAGGGGCTCTATTCTCATGATCTAATCTAAACCTAATTGCCTCCCAAAGGCCCCACTTCTTAACACCATCACATTGGGGGTTAAAGTTTCAATATGTGTAGAAACATGAAACTAGTCTACTCAAATAATTAATTTCAAAATGAAGAGCACTCAGATAACAGATCTCAAATGAAAGGAGTCTAGGAGAATGAAAAGAGTAGAGGAAAAGGGATTGTTCTACAGACAAGTACAAATGACTCTTGAGAGAAGGAGAGGGGGCCTTATGCTCAGATCTATTCCTTGAAATAACATTGATGGCACTTGGAATAGAAAGGAAGTTGGAGGTAGCTTGTCAAAGGCTGAAGACACTGGACTTGAGAACTGTTTGACCACAAGGGGCAGGAGAAAGTTGTAAGTCAAAGTGGACTCCAGGTTTTGTACCTGGGTGACTGGAGGAATGCAATTTTTCCAACATCAACAGTGGTGCCCAGCTCTGACTATACAGAGAATTATCTGATGGGCTTTTTAAAAATATTGATGCCTGGGCCCCTCTCAAGGCCACTCAGTTCAGAATTTCTGGAGCAAAATATGGTTGGAGCATCCATATTTTTCACATCCCCTCAGGTGTTTCCATTGTGCAGCCAGGGTTTATTACTAATTTAAAGCTAAGGGCACTAGATTTCTGGCTGCTATAATGATAAGAAACTGAGGATCAAAAGCTGATAACCACCAAATAACTGGGGGAATGGGTTTTATGGTATGTAGAAAAATGGCTTACCTAAGATGTTCACATCCTACTCTTCAGAACCTGTAAATATGTTGTTACGTGACAAAAGGGAATTAAGGTTGCTAATCAACCAACCTTAACATGGGATATTATCTTGGATTATCCAAGGAGATCCAATATAATCATAAGGGTTCTTAAAAAAATGGAAGAGAAAGGCAGAAGAGTATCAGAGGGAGATGTGGCTATGGAAGAATAGCCAGAGAGCTCCAACATTGTTGGCTTTGAAGACAGAGGAAGGTAACCATGAATCAATGAATGTGAACTGCTTCTAGAAGCTAGAGAAAGAAGAGAGAGAGAGAGAGAGAGAGAGAGAGAGAGAGAGAGAGAGAGAGAGAGAGAGAGAGAGGGAATATTCCTTTAGAGCCTCCAGAAAGGAATGTATCTCTGTTGACACCTTGAATTCTTGAATTTAGCCTGAGGAGACCTGTATTGAACTTCTGGCCTACAGATAATAAATTTATGTTGCTTTTAGCCACTCAGTTTGTTATAATTTGTTACAGAAGCCTCAGGAAATTAATTCAAGTGTTCATTTTAGGAAGGCTTCCTAGAGGAGGTAAATTTTGATCAGCCTCTGCAAAGACATTGTTGGTGGAGGAAAAACTCAGGGAGCTAGATGTTGCGGTTTGAGTCCATCAGAAGAAAAATTTAAGAAAACTCAAGGCTCTGTAATACCTACCCAGAATGTTTAAAACAAAAATTCATCCCCAGTGGAGTCAGAGGGAAGGAATTCTTGGGAATTTTTCTTTGTAATGTTACTTGAATTGTGATCAACTTCATAGATTTAAAGTCTGAGAGAACACTTGTTTTACCTGGATGGTTTTAAATTACTTAAGTCAGCAAAGAAAGCAGATAGAATCCATAGCTTCTGTACAGCTCATTGCCTGAATGCAAATCAGAGCTTAATATTCCTATCATTCTCTCTTAACCAGATCTGTAGACTCCACTGATTTCTTTTTTTTTGGGTCCTCCTGAATAAAAAAACAATTGGATAATTACACACACAAAGGGTGAGAGCAAGAGAGAGAGTGAGAGGGAGAGGGAAAAAAGGAGAGAGAGCAAAAAACCTACCATGTGTACATTTGCTCATTAAGATATATTTATTGAAGATTTGTATATGACATGAACTGCATTAGGACTACATCAATGAATGAGATAGGCAAGGTCTTTGTTCTCATGAATCTCAGCCTTTTGAGGCAATTTATAGTACAGTAGAAAATATAGGTTGCTATGAGAGAACATGGAAAGGGCAACTGACTTAGTCTTGAGGTAGGAAGGGAGGAGTAGGTCAGGGGAGGCTTCCTGGAGGAAGGTAACTTCTAAGCAACATTAGAAAACCCTGGGGCTGGTTAAGAATGAAAATTCTACACTGTAAACCAGCTATACTGGAAAAAATAAAAATCATTATTAAAAAAAGAGAAAATTCTTAGGCCCATTAAGCCAGACCTATGAAGCCAAAATTTCTGTTGGGGAGTTCCCATCATGGCTTAGTTGTAATGAACCTGACTAGTATCCATGAGGACTTGGGTTCCATCCCTGGCCTCGCTCAGTGGGTTAAGAATCTGACGTTGCCATGAGCTGTGGTGTATGTTGCAGATGCAGCTTGGATCTGGCATTGCTGTGGCTGTGGTGTAAGCCAGCAGCTGTAGCTCCAGTTTGACCCCTAGACTGGGAACTTTAACATGCAGCCCTAAAAAGACAAATATATATATATATATATATATATATATATATATATATATATATATATATCTTTTTTAGTACTTCACTGAATGGTCCAGCTATAAACTAATGTTTGAGAACCAGAGGATCATACCTGGGCTGACTATTAGAATCACTTGGAGCACTTTTACACCAGTCTGATGCTGTGGCCCTACCCTTAGAACTACTGATTCAGTTGGTCTGGAATAGAGCCTGGGAAGCAATATTTTCTAAAGGCCTGGGTGACTCTAATGTGATTTTAAAGTGCCCTCAGGGAGTTCCCATCATGGCTCAGTGGTTAACAAATCTGACTAGTAACCATGAGGTTGTGGGTTTGATCCCTGGCCCCTCTCATTGGGTTAAGGATCTGACATTGTCATGAGCTGTGGTGAAGGTTGCAGATGCAGCTTGGTTCCCAGGTTGCTGTGACTGTGGCATAGGCCAGCAGCTACAGCTTTGATTTGACTCCTAGCCTGGGAACCTCCATATGCTGCGGGTGTGGCCCTAAAAAGACCAAAAAAAAAGACGAAATAAATAAATAAATAATAAATTAAAGTGCTCTCGGGGTTGAGCTCACCTCATTAAGCTGATAGCTGAATTGTGAGTTAGCCAGGCAGTGGGGGCTGGTGAGAGTGCAGGAAGGGTATTACAGGCAGATAGATGTGCCAAGGCCCAGATGTAAGAGAGAGCCTGAGGTATTATCTGGGGCTCTGATGAGGCTAGAGAGTACACACAACAAAATTCTGCAGCTTGAAATAAGGTTCATAGCTATAGGTTTCTGTGTTTGTTGCAGTACTTCTTAAACTTTAATGTATATGGAAATGATATAAGGATCTTGTGAAAACACAGACCCTTATGCAGTAGGAAGGTTATGTTGCCCTCTCAGTTCTTGAACATATTGTCAGAGTGGATGAGGACTGCAGAAGACTACGTGTCCTTAGCCCCAGGACCGATATAAGGACACCCAGTTGGGGTGAACCGCAGAGGACCGTTGCTGAGCAGGTACATTTTGAGGGTAAGGAGGAAAGATGTAGCCTAGCACAACCTCCTAGCCTTCTCTTCTGAATATTTTCCATCAAGGTCGTACTGCTTTTAGCTCAGCAGTAACCCCTCCACCCCTCAATCTAGCTGAGTGCATCCCCTAGCCATGCCAGCAGAGCCAGATCATTAAGTGACCGCTGGAGCTCTCTGTAACCTGCCAGTCAGCCAGGGAGGCGCTGGCCAAGGAGGGGGGGCCCTCTGGGGCCCTTTTCCCCCTCTCCCCTTCTTTCTATCTCTCCCAGCTGACAGCAGCGGTGCCTGCGGCAGAGCCTTCCTCTGCAGCAGCCCCTTGCACTTGGCTCGCACTTCTGGGCGCTGTCCATGGTTGCAGTATCTTTCAGCGCGCCACGTCAGGAGGCCTCAGCTGGGCCCTGCGATTGGCGGAGGAGCCCCTCGCCATCCTCCAGCACCCCCGCCCCCGCGCCCCGGCCCCGGAACTCTGGCCCCGCAGGCGCGTGCCTGTCAGCGTGTGGGGCGCGCCCTGGGGCTCCCGGGCGTCACACCCACTTTCCTTATTAGGGCAGAGTCGGGAGCCCAGAGCTGGCGTCTGGGAGCGGGGTGGGGCGGGAGCCCTGGGAGGCGACAGCCGAGGGCGCAGCCACAACCTCAGCCGCCTCCGAGCGGTAGGAGGGAGCAGCAGCTTGCTGCGCTCAGAAAGGCCACTTTGCGGGGACCCGGCTCCTCTCGCCCGGGAGGAGACAGGCCTCCGCGCCCTCCGGGTACCCCTGGTCCAACCCTCTTGCCACGACATGGAAGAATTTTTGCAACGCGCCAAGTCTAAACTGGTAAGTTGAGGGAACAAGGCTGTGTGCGTTGGTGCGCGCGTGTGCTGATGCAGGGCACTGCAGCAGAGGAGAAAGAAACAACTTTGCCACTTAGTTGTCAGGGTGTGTGGGCTGTTCCCCTGGAAAGAATCTCTGGAACTCAGGTGCTTGCTGCAGGCATTTTGTTTCCATAATCCTACCCCACAGCCGGGCTTCCCGTGTGGCTCACAACATAATCCTACCCCACAGCCAAAGCGCCGGGCTGAGAGGTGGTCGTAACCTGGCTGAAGTTGGATGTTGTATACAGCTTTGGTCTCTTTGGTTTAAGGTTGGAGAGAGGCAGATTCAGTTAAATCTGCAGTTTGCTCCCCCAGGCTAGAGGATAAATGGGTGTGGTGTTCCTTGCGGAAAAAGAGCCCAGCTGTCTGCAGATTCAGTACACAAAAGTGTAAAAGGAAAAGAAGCTGTACTTTAGCTGGAGGGGGTGGCAAAACGTTAACTAAGGAAATCAGGGTGCCGGCTGAGAGGAACATGTGCAAATGTTCTGTTTACCCATGCATCCCTCACATAGAGCTTGCTCCAGTGCCAGAGTTAGGGATATTCGAATGTGAATTGGCTCTCTGGTCCTTATTCAGATCTATAACTTGGGGCAGAAGCAGAAGGGGGAAAACCCAACTGTTGCTGGTGATGTGGGGTCTGCCAGACTGTCCTTCTCTTGGGAGGTGACCAGTATGTTGGCCAGCTCTGTTTAACTGTACCACTGTCCAAAGAGTGAAGGGTAATTTCATTGTGTATATTGACAGTTGCTACGTGTTCTGGAACAACAGATTCTAGCAGTTTCCTAAGTCCAAATTGTTTTGGCTTTCCAGCATTGCAGTAATGAACATAATGGAAATGTTGCTGTTTCGGCACTTCAGAAAAAAAGCTTTTGCCCATTTGGAAGCAATATCTTTAATGAACAGTGAAAGCACCTTTTACAGGCCTGGCATGGGAGGAAATGCATAATTCATGTTGCCTTTAACCTTTATAGAAGCCAAAATATAGAGTCTGCATAAAGATGACGTCTTAATCACAAGGCAGGATATTTACAGGGTTATTATTGTAGCTCATTTACCCTTACACAGCAAAGGGAATGAAGATAAAGGTGTGATTTTCACACAGATTTAACTGTATCTTTCAAAAGACCATCAAAGTTGATTAATGCTATTATAATTACGTTTTCTACCTTAAGCCCCCCAGAGAGTTGGTAGTTTGTGGTGATTTTGGAATTAAGAAGGTTCGTGATCATTTTTGTGTTTATTGCTGACACTTTTATAGGTTTACTTGAGCACACGAAGGAAAAAACTGATTGCAGATATCCCATGCATTTCTGATAGTATAAATACACTCTTTGTTCTTTACCTGACAATGAGTGAGAGACAGTAAAAAAAGGTCAAATTTGGCAATTTACTCTTTTTTTCAGTGAATGAAAATGTGGTGATCAACAATCATGCACTTTTAGACTGCACTTGTGCTCCATTCCCATAATATTGATTTTAATAACAAACATTTAGATTGTGGGGTCTGATGTGAGAGATTTGTCTCATTTTTAAAGAGCAATCGCTGGAATGGAAAAACTCCCTATTTCGGAGTAATCAGTTAAAGGTAATGTGTGAGTTTGTTTACTGAGTCCCTTCATTAGATGATCAATTGCTCTCTATCATTAAAATACGAAAAAGAAGTAGTTGTTTGAAATACTGTTCCCAGTTTCCTGCTTTAGCTAGAAGAACAATTACTGCTAATTTTATTTCTTCTTGGAATAGATTTCTTAGCCTTTCAATTCAGCCATAGTAAAGGTGTTTGGGTCACTTTTTAGTGTCACATTTCCCTTGACAAATTATATTTTCTAGGTAAATAGAAATTTTACTTAATATGCAACCTTCAACCATAGTAGTGGATAAACATTTTGTTTTAGAGGATACTCTTTGTTTAGGAGGAAAAAATTAAGTTGATAATTAAGCCATTCACTTGTGGGAAGTTTATTCATAATAAAAATGTGGATTTTAAAAAATTAGATTAATCCTCTGGAAAGCATTATAAGGAGAAGAAAATTATTATGCTGATTTTCACTTATGCTTTATTAGACCAGAATTAGATAGAATTTAGGTATTATGTTCATGCCATTTCCCATCAGAAATTGATATAGGTTTTCTGTATACTTTTAAAAAGTCTAATGGACAGGTTTTTTCCTACCTACTTAACTTCTTGTTTTGATGTTCTATAGATATGATATGTATCTTTTAATGGTTTGAAATAGCCAGTGTCCCTTCAAAAGTCTTAATGTTACTGAACCAAACTGCAGTCCGCTTACCTGTGTGCAGTAAAGTCAATCTACCGACACTGGGTTGTGAAGGGAAGTGCAACGTTTACTGCAAGGTGCCAAGCAGGGAGTCCAGATAGTTAGTGCTCAAAAAGCCTGACCTCCTCAATGACTTTTAGGAAAAGGTTTTTAAAGACAGGGTGAGGAAGGGGCGTTGTAGGGTACATAATCAACTCACGGACATTCTTCTGATTAGTTGGTGGTGAGGTGATTGGGAGTCAACATCATCAACCTTCTGGTTCCAACTGGCCTGGGGTCTGCGAGTTGTGGGCATCATATAGTTAACTTCTTCCACCCGAAGGGGATTTCTGTATCTGCAAAACAGCTCAAAGGATATGGCTTTGAATATTATCTGCAGCCCTTGAGAGGGAACTCAAGGTTCTTGACTTTGTTTAATGGCAAAACTATTATTATTTTGCCTCTTTTTTTTTTTTTTGCTCTTTTGTCTTTTGAGGGCTGCACCCATGGCACATGGAGGTTCCCAGGCTAGGGGTTGAATTGGAGCTGTTGCTGCCGGCCTACGCCAGAGCCACAGCACTGCCAGATCCAAGCTGCATCTGTGACCTACACCCAGATCACGGCAGTGCTGGATCCTTAACCTACTGAGCAAGGCCAGGGATTGAATCCGCAACCTCATGGTTCCTAGTTTGATTCGTTTCCACTGTGCCACAGCGGGAACTCACTTATTATTTTGTCTTGATTGTTTTCCTTTCTTTCTGCATTTTCTCACTTCTCTGATTAAATTTACTCTTTGAAACTCAGGGAAGGCTTAGGAAGCTAAAGTTTTCTACAGACAAGAGGCAGCAGAGATCATGTGCTGGGGGTGGGGGAGGGTGGGGCATGGGGTCTGTTCCAGGAAGGCCCCACAGGGTCCTGCTCTGAGACATTAACACAACCTCCTCATCACTGGAGCTAGCTAATTTCAATAGACCAAAGGGATTTTAAAGTGCAAAATAGAATTGCTATTAGCCATAGGTAAAATCTCTAATAATCAAAATTTTGGGAGTTCCCGTTGTGGCTCAGTGCTAATGAATCCGACTAGTATCCAGGACTCGGGTTCAATCCCTGGCCTTGCTCAGTAGATTAAGGATCCAGCATTGAAGTGAGCTGTGGTAGCTCGGATCCCATATGCCCCAGGTGCAGCCCTAAAAAGACAAAACAAACAAACAAACAACAAAACCAACTTTGCAGAAATTGTTTGTATTATGCCCTTTCTTTTGACTAGAGGCATTTATTATTCATCTGTCATTGTGAAGAGAGAAGAAACTTTGCTATTCTAGGCCAGGCCCTGGGGCTGAGCAGAAATCTTTGAAGAAGGGATACTTTTAATTTTTAATCAGGTAGTTTGGAGCTTATTTCTCTTCAATTGGAAGGGCAGTCTCTTCATTCTCTTTTTCACCCCAGTTCTGCTAGTCCTTAAACTGAGGTTGATTCACTTACATAATCCCATCCTGCTTTTCCCTAAATCTCCCTTCCCATACTCACCCTTCATTCTTGAAAATATGTGGTATTTATCAGAAATGGCAAAAGTTAACCTTAAGTGTGGCCTCAGAGAGATCACCGATACCTGGAGCTCCAGTGCTTCTCAAGGGGGCCCGCCTCTTGCCTGGTTCAGACAGGTGTGGGTGCCTAGAGCTTCTGTGTAGAACACCTTGGCTGAATTTGGAGGGCAGCAAGGAAAACAGTCACTCCTCCCAGGCACAGTCTCCAGAAATGGTGCTTTCTTGGCAAGTAGGGAGCCCATGCAATTATTGTTAGAACAGTCAAGACAGTGGAGTAAGCACTTTGAGAGAAGCCCCTGAGGCAGTAGAACCGGTAATTAAAGGATAATGCTTGTTACCTGGGTTCTCTCCCCTATGAGAGAACCCAGCTATGTTTCTGATCTGTGTACTCACAACTAGATCTAGAAATAAGAGTGGAAACACATTTTCTTTTTCTCCTGCCAGTGCCCACTTGGCTTTTTCCCCACACCTGCCCATTTCAAGCTGTAAGAGGGACAGAGATCAAATCCTTAAATGCTTTCCATTTTTTGGTTATGCCATTTCCAGGGTGGTGATTTAGTCATTTTTGGTTACACTCTTTCTATGATAAAAACTGAAGATGAGTAGGGAATGAGGGCTCCGAGCCCTAGGATGTGATTTGGGAAATGTCCTCCAATTTCATAGTGGTCAGCTCAAAAAAGTATTCAAGCCAAGACAACCTCATGATGGCAGTTAATCATCCATGTTCCCATGAACTCTGGAGAAAAAGATGAAATTAATGAGGAATCAGCCCCCCCCCCCCGGATTGTGGTTTGCAGGAAGCCAGGGTCCCCACTCTGGGTAAACTGGCCAGTGATCCTCTCCCACTGTCAGCCCCCACCAGCTGAGGCAGTTCAAACAGCTGCTCCGGGTGAGGATCACAGCAGCCAGCATGCTCAGATGGGGGTCATGAGCCAGCACTGAGGGGGTGCGTGGCAGGAGTGTCAGCTGCCAGCAGAAAGTATACAGGGGACACCAATATCCCAGGAATGCTGTGGGGAGAGGGTCACCATTACCCTTAGAGTCTTGGGAATGCATTTGCCACTTAAGCAGTGACAGCTGCAGACAAAGGGCTCATTTCTGCAGTGGGAATTGGTCAATACATGGACTTCTGTAGAGGAAAAATTCTGGTTGATTCTAAATGTCAGCTTATACTCTGTGGTATGTGGCACAGGGACAAGAAAGCATATTCAAAACTCTAAATGAACAACCACATTAGAGTTGATAGAGGAGATTGGTTTTTTGAAAAAAGAAAAACACTGCAGCATGTCTACAGAGGAATCATCTTGATTGGAAATTGGAGAAATGTATTCTTCCTGATTTCCTTTATAGGGACAAGGTTATGTGTGCCCATGAAAAACATCTTTAAAATGAATGTTCCCTACCTTTTAAAAAGCCGCTGTGGTAAGGACTAGGAATGATGGAGATGCTGGCAGAGCACTTTCATTTGGAAAGCTGAGCTCATTCTGATCACAGACAACAGGATCAACTCCCTCCCCATCATAAGTGAGGGCTGATGCACTTGAGACTGTGCCATAGCATTCCTCAGTAAGAAACTCAGGAATCCAAAGCACTTCTGTGAATGTGCTGCCACCCTCCTTAGGGGCTGATGAGAAAGGAGCCCTTGGTTGCTTTAGTCCTGAAGTCAGCTCCATTTCTCACTGCCTGAGCTTGCAAATGGAGAGCTGTACTTTGTCCCAGCCCCAGGGCCTGCAGAGAAGAACCGGACTTTTTCAGCATAAATCTCAGAGTGGATTGGATTTCCTCAAAGATAAATAATTGGTCACTGCTGTTCAGATAGCACCTTGGGTCTGAGAGACTATAATCAGGTAAGCAAGGATACCCTTTAATCAGAAATTTGGGGAATATTTTATGTTAACTAGGTAAAAGGGTGACAGCTTTGGTATAATTTGTTTGTTTCTATGTAGCATGTATCTAGGAGGATATTGACAATGTTTGGTGTTTGGTGTATGAGTCTGGGGAGTTCTTATATACAATAGTAGTTTGGTGATGGGACATCGTTCTTATCTTACGTCTACTCCTTCCTCGGATACTAAGTGAGCAGAGAAAAGGGTGAGGGATGAATACCTGGGTCTGACTGAAGGCTGCAAGATAAAAGACCATCTGGGACCAGAGAGGTAAAGTGCATGGTGTTGCTTTGGTCATTGATTCTTTTAGAACCCTGGGGTTTATGGGAGAGTCATGGTGTTTGGAGTCATCTTTGAAAAGAAACTGGGCAGCAGCAGGGCTGATGAATTTAGAAGGCAGCATTCACATGAACTTTGATATGACTGGCCCCTCTGGGTTTGTGCAGTATGCAGCCTGCACACTCATACATGGCTGCCCTGCCATGAGTCCCAGCATAGCCTCCTTGAAATCTCTGGCAATATTCCAAATTCATTTCTGTCTGAGCTCTATGTCTGTGGGCTTCAGTTTCCAGGGCAAAGTAATATTTCTTCTCCAGGACTCTTGGGAGGCTAATTGGGCACTAGATTGCCTTGAAAAATCATACCCACTTAGGCTGGGTTAGAAAAACTAAACTGATAATACAGCCTTGGGTTTTTTATCTGAAAAATGGGATAATGATACCTACTTTGCAGCTTTGTCATAAAAACAAATTAATGTACCTACTGCCCTCAGCACAGAACCTTGAACTATGGCTGTTTCTCTTCATTTTGACCCCAAGCTGGTCCTTTCCTGCAGTTCCTTATCTCTGTGAATGGTGTTATTATTCATTCAGTTTCTCTACCTGGGAACTTCCTTGTCTTCCAGACCTTCTCCACCCACCATATCCCAGACATTGCTAAATCATCCAGATGACTGCAGTGGCCAGCTAACCAGTTGGTCTCCTGCAAACCACTCTCCCACTGCTGCCAGGGAGATCATCATGAAAGCATTTCTCGCACCTGTGCCATCCATAACTCCCTTAGATCCTTATCATCACTTTCCATTGCTCTTAGGAGAATGGACAACACTCTAAACCTGACCCTGGGATCTGGCCCATCTGCTCTTCCCTTCGGCTTGCTTCTTCTACTGCTCCTCTAAGCTTAACTAACTCCTGCCTCTTCTTCAGATCAGGTGAAAAAGAAAAGAAGCCTTTGCTGAATTACCCCTTCCCATCCAACCTCCCCACTTCCTCAGTCTAAGTCAGGTTTTGGGGTGATGTTTTTAGACCATTTATCTCAGCATGTTATTATATTTCTCTTGGGCGTATTTGTTTGATTAATGAGAGTAGGGACCAGGGGCTTTGTGTGGGTTTTTTCACACTTTACCTCCAGAACCTGATACAGTGCCTGAAGCTCAGTAAGTAGTTTTTGTTTGTTTGTTTGTGGAGCTTTTGGGAGCAGTGATTAATCGTGCCACATTATCTTTAATTAACTACAAAGACCCATAAAATCATGTTATCTAGTGATCATTTCACTTACTGCTCTGTTTGGCTGACAGTCTCTTACCTCTGTCTTCAGCAGTGGTGAGACAGGTCTCTTTTTTTGCAGAGAAGAGAAATCCATGGTTTGTTTCTTTTGCAATAATAAAAATGTTGGAGAGCAGGGAGGCAAAGATGTTGCTGTTGGCATCTTTCACATCATTCACACCAGGAAAACCGGGTTGTCTCTTTCTCTTGGTGATAGCACCAAAATCATTTGTTGAAATTGGCCATCTTGGAGTTCCTGTCGTGGCTCAGTGGTTAACAAATCCGACTAGGAACCATGAGGTTGCAGGTTCGATCCCTGGCCTTCCTCAGTGGGTTAAGAATCCGGCATTGCCGTGAGCTGTGGTGTAGGTCACAGACGCAGCTCAGATCCTGCGTTACTGTGGCTGTGGTGTAGGCTTGCAGCTACAGCTCCGATTAGACCCCTAGCCGTGAACCTCCATATGCCGAGGGATCGGCCCAAGAAATGGCAAAAAGACAAAAACAACAAAAAAAAAGAAAAAAGGAATTGGTCATCTTGCCAGTCTCCAAATAAGTCTGAATGGCGATGATTACTTTGAAGGAGGTCAGGCTAGTGGAAGTTTCAAGCATCACAGGTCAGCAGATGAGGGATTCCTTTTGTGCCCACAAAGATCTTTCTTACTTTGCACAGGTTGTACTTGTCTCCTCAGGGGTAATTTGATGACCAGCAAAGCAATGCTTTGTGACACGGACCAGACAGAAATTCTCCTTGTTCTTTTTTTTTTCTTTTTTTTACTATTAAAAAAAATTTATATTATAGTTGTTTACAATTTTGTCAATTTCTAATGTACAGCAAAGTGACACAGTCATACATCTATACAAACTCTCTTTCTTGTATTATCTTCCTTCATGTTCCATCACAAGTGATTGGTTGTAGTTCCCTGTGCTATACAACAGGATCTCATTTTGTTATTTCCTTTTTATTTTTTAAATTATTTTTAAATTATTTTTATTTTTTTCCATTATAGCTGGTTTATAGTGTCCTGTCAGTTTCCTACTGTACAGCAAGGTGACCCAGTCACACATACATATATACATTCTTTTTTATCACATTATCATACTCCATACTTAAAACTAGCAGGGTGGCCTCTCTGAATTTGGACTTTGGCATCAATCTTATGGAACCGCTGTATGCAGGTCTTCTTTACTTCATTTGCTGTCAGGGAATACTTAAGTCTGTTCCTTAGAAAAAGATGAGGGGGAGACACTCTCTTAGCTTGTGGGGCCAGTTGATGGATGATGAGCAAGCACACCATCGGTTTACTTGGCATCTGATGCTTTGGGGCCACTACATGCTTCAGGGGCTTCTTGGGACCATGGGCCATCACTGTGCTAAAGCACAAAAAGAACAAAGCATTTTTAGGATGAATGAAGCCATAAGGCAAGAAGCTTGCACAAAGCATAAGACATTGTAGTGGCTCAATAAAAATGAGTAAGTGGATGAACAGGTGCCGACTTCTAGAGCATCTGAACGAGGGCTGGCTGGTACACAGGAATTCTGGTTATTTTGCTAGAAGGAGGTCAAGGAATGCCATATAGCACTTTGTATATGGTATGTATGTCACTCATTACAGCAAAATAATGAGGCTAGTTTTTGTGCACAGTTGCTTGGAATCTGTTAGTATTGCAATTTAAGCATGAATGGAGTGGAAAGAGAGGAGTAGATTGAGGCACTCTGCAAAAACCATAGTGGCCAGATCAGCAAATAGAGTGGAACTTTTAGAATATTACATCTCCTGGTATGTGATTCAAAGGTGAAAAATTGGACTCCCCCAGTCCCTACCACCCCACCAAGCTTTCCCAGATTGTTCTGCTGCCTCTGGGCTGGTACCAATGTCATGAGAGAGCTTGGCACAGAAGATTTTCAGTTATTGAAGGCTTTTCAGATTGGCCTCATGAGAATTTCTGTCCAACTCTGGCACTGACCTCATTGCATGAGATAAGCCTACTCATGGTCCCAAGTCAGATCCGTTGTCCAACGAGCAGAACTGTTCATAGCACAACATGATCCTGGTCCTCCACTTCATCTGACTCTCAGAGGTGTGATCAGACTTTCCCAAATACTCTTATCAGCCTGTAATGCAAGAGTCTTTTTGAGAGGATGGTGTCTAGAAAAATTGCCTCTCTTTGTCTCCATTCATTCTCTCTATCTGTTATTTTGATGGCCATAAAGCTCAAAGCTGTGTTGGTATTTAATTTCCTTAGCCTAGTATTTCTGAAATAAGTTTTTCTTATTTTTATCACTTAGTTTCTATCTTCTTATACTTGTTTTAATGTTCTTTTGCTTTAATGCATATGCATCTTTTATTGAGAGTGGCTTGTCTTTTTTGGACACTGGGAAGAATCAATACATATATTTTATAATAACATATATGATCTTGAATATATTTTGGTAACAGATCTGGTCTAGTTCAGGGTTCATCTACTCACAAAAAGAATTAGATTTTTTTTAGTAATTCGGAATATTGTTTGGGGGCTCCAAAAAAAGTAGCTGAGCATAGACATCAACACAATCCAAGTCGTATTGTGTTCTCATCCTTAGTGACTGGTGACTTCCCTGGGAGCAATAGTGATCACACAGCCCTACATCTGAGCCCACAACCTGGAAGCTAAGAAGCAGCCCATAGTGGAAGCTGCCAGCCCCGAAGGGAAGATTTAAGAAGAATTTCATAGAGCCTTTCTGGATCTGGAGGAACCTTAGCAGTCCTTTTGTACTCCAGCAGTTCTTTCCCCTAAATGCCAGATGACGTGATGGCTAACAGCATGAGCTCTGGAGCCACATGTCTGATTTCAAAGCCTGCCTCTGCCATTTTTACTTACCAGTCAAGCATCCATAATGTTTTGTGATTCACTGGGTCTCGGTTTCCTAATCTGTCAAATGAGAACAATAATATATTATGGCTGTTGTAGGTGTGTACATACTAAGGCAAGAGTATGTCCTACACCCACAGTAATAAAAAAAACGAAAAGGGCCACGGTGAGCAGGAGAGTCAGGAAGCCCTATTTACATTTTATAGAAACAGGGATGATTTTTAGCTCCTTTTAGTTCAGCTAAAATTTATTGACTGTCTAACAAGCATGTAAGACATTTCTCTAGGTAATACAGTTTTCTGCCTAGTACCCCAAAATGGTTGTAAAAGGTAGCTGTTATTTTCCTTTCACAGTTGAGGAAACTGAGGCTCAGTGGGGCAAGAGGTTTGCCCAAGGCCTCACAGCCAATAAAGAACAGAGCCAGACTTTGTTCTCAGGGCATCTGACTCCCATTTCAGGACCCTCTGCCACCTCTGTGAGTGCCTCTTCCTATCCGGTCTCCTGGGATATTTAATTCTCTTTAAATAAAAAGTGAGCAAGTTGGCAGGTTTCTGGGAGGGTTGAGTAGCATGTTCACCTTGACCCTAGAAAGGTTCACTTCTCTGTGTTGACTGTTTTATATTTAAAACCCTTGGACAACTGAATAATCAACCAATGTATTATTGGGGGACCTTCTATGAGAAAAATACCGTGCTGGGCTGTTTACGATTTGGTTGAATAAACTGGGAGACTGTTTCACTGTATGCCCATATGAAAGAAAAATAAAAAAACCTAAAAAACTATTTGCAAGATAGGGTGCATGACTAGCTGACTAGCTTTTAGAGTGACTAGAAGTATTGTGGGTGTTTAGTGAATTTTTCATAAGAATGGCTTTTTAAAAAAGTTGGAAGTTGTCCCTTATTTGCCATAAGATTGTGAGCACAACTTTTGGTTTTCTAGATTCCTTCATTGTTCTTTTTTTTTTTTTTTTTTTTGACAAATGACCAAGCTTTCAGTGTCCTAAATTAAGTTTCTTCGGCTGTTTCTTATGCTGAAAACTGATATATGAAAATATGTGCAAACATTATTTTGATTTAGAAACATTTAGATTTAGTAGTATTATATATAACTAAAAGTAATTAATATAGTGAAGTTCTCAAAAAATGCATTTTTTAGCCAAAACCTTTCCTCTGTAATTTTATCATTACGTTAATTTCCTTTCTTCTTTCCATTTTCTTTATGAATAATTTTTTTTTTGTCTTTTGTCTTTTTTTAGGGCCGCACCCGCAGCATATGGAGGTTCCAAGGCTAGGAGTCTAATTGAAGCTGTAGCTGCTGGCCTATGCCAGAGCCACAGCAACGCCAGATTGGAGCCTCATCTTCGACCTACACCACAGCTCACAGCAATGCTGGCTCCTTAACCCACTGAGCAAGGCCAGGGATCGAACCCACAACCTCATGGTTCCTAGTTAGATTCGCTTCCGCTGCGCCACGATGGGAACTCCTTTATGAATAATTTACAGTTAAATGTGAACACCAGTTCAAATCCCAAATTCTGAATATAGTGTAAAGTACCCTTTTAAACTTACTGTTAATATCGGTTTCCATATGGTTACCAAACACATTCACATACATTATTTTTTTTAATTAGAGTTTATTTACAGCATTGTGTTAGTTTTAGCTATATAGCACAGTGATTCAGTTATACGTATATATATGTATATTCTTTTTCAGATTCTTTTCCTTTATAGGTTATTACAAAACATTGAGTATAATTCCCTGTGCTATACAGTTAGTCCTTGTTGGTTATCTATATTTTGTATAAAGTGGCGTGTATCTGTTAACCCCAAACTCCTAATTTATCCCTCCCCCCTTCCCCTTTGGTAACTGTAAGTTTGTTTTCTATGACTGTGGGTCTATTTCTCTTTTGTACATAAGTTCATTTGCATATTTTTTCCTTCATTGTTGTTACTGTCTTGCTGGAGATAGAAAAGATGGGTTTGATTGAGTGAGTGGGTATAGGTGGGGTGAGTTCAGCCCAGGGGGGCACAGGTAGCAAGAAGAGCTGAGATTAGGACTCAAGTTCTTCACTGTCTGCGCTTTACTTCTGCCAGCTTAATGGTGCCTCAGAAAACTTCTGGTTATACCCAAGATGCATATAGCAGTGGAAGAAAAGAGGGAGAAAGGAAAGAAGGAAGATGGAAGTGGAATTAGAAGGGAAATAGGAGAAAAGGAAAGAATAACAGGATTCGGGGGAGGCAAGTTTGAAAAGTGATGAGACATAGAAAAAATACTTCCCAAAGCTCAGGATGAAATAGTTTGCCAGAGCAAGAGTTTGTATGTCTGGAGTTCATTTATTTGGCCACAGCAGCCAACCCAGAATCTCCAGAAAACTGGAAATTACACAAGGGCAGTTCTCCTTCAGACAGCTGCAATTGATTATTAAAAACATAGCTTTAGAATTAGTTCTTTTTTTGCTTTTTAGGGCCGCACCCGCAGCATATGGAAGTTCCCAGGCTAGGGGCAGAATCAGAGCTATGGCTGCTGGCCACAGCCACAGCCATAGCAACACAGGATATGAGCCACGTCTGCGACCTGCACCACAGCTCATGGCAATGCCGGATCCCTAACCCACTGAGCCACTAAGGGAGGCCAAGAATCAAACCCGCCTCCTCACGGACCCTAGCTGGGCTCATTAACCACTGAGCCATGAAAGGAACTCCCCAGAATTAGTTCTTTTCTCACAGGACAATTCCCCAAATTCTCTGAGCCCACTGGTGAATACCTGTAAGTCGTTCAGAGAATGTTGGGAATGTAGCAAAGACCCACAGATGTTAGCCCTCATCATCCTCTTCATTACTTCATTTGCACTTTGACAGGATACTTACAAGCTTGGTTTCTCAGAGAGGAGGTGATGGAAGAAAGAGTTGTCAGTGGCTGTAATTGTTGATAACTTTCAGTAGGGGAACTGCACAAACAAAATCAAGCAGAACCTTTAAGAAGTGGACATAGGTTGTCATTCCATCTGATATAGGGTAAAGAGTCCTAAATACCTGCACAGCCTCTGTAGCCATACCATCAGTAACATGAAGTTCACGGTAATGACCTTGAATAATCAAGGAAGAAAAATCGTTTAAGCTCGGTATCCTGTTTAAGAAAAAGGTGAGGTACGTATGGAATTGCAGGGAAAAAAATCCAACACGGGTAATTAAAATAGAAACAAATAGAACAGAAATCGTCACATGGAGGATAAACTTCAGCTGTTTGGAAAAGTCCCTTGCACAGATAGCCTTGTTCTTAGGCTCAGCTCAATATGTGAAATGTCATGGCTTATAGCAAGTGGTCATGCGTCAGAATGGAGAGTAGCAATGCTAAAGATGTGAGCCTGATGTGGGGAGGCAGAAACAGGCTCCTGGCACGGCGGGTACAAGATGTAAGAAGCCCCACCCTCCAGCGCATCCTGAGTTGAGAACTTACTCTGGTTCTGGACTCCATGGAGAAGTTGTGGCAAGGACCATGGGTCTGTAAACTAAGATTCCTAAGAACAGCCAGCAAGGAAGGGGCAGCCTTGTAATGGCCTCTCAATTATCTGAAAGGTTTTCATGGGAGATTTCTCACTCATTTCCTTCTTTTAGTTGAAAAAAAAAAAAGCAGGACTTGAAGACTAAGTGGCTTCTTTTTAAAGAGGCCCATCAATTCAATTAGGTCTTTGTTTTCGCTCTAAAAAATGATTAATTAATTTCAGGGTGCAAAAAAAGAGAGCTGTGCGTGCTTGCTTCTTGGTTTACAAAATGGAAAAGAAGGAAGGGCTGGAGCAGGAGCTTAATGAAGGAGCATTTTGCCTTCCTTGTGCCCTTTCAACAAATTTTCTCCAGCAAGTGGCCAATGCTGCCAGCCAGGCCAGCACCAGATTCTGGGAGGACAGAGGTGTCACGACAAATGGATAGATTAGCTGTTCTCCTGCCATCCCATCCACATGTCTGAGACCTTCCTGGGACAGCAGTGTCCCTGAGTCCCTCTCCAGGGAGGCCGGGACAATTCACTCTTTGGTCCCTGTTCCCTACTTAGTGAACACTTTCATCTTCCCTTGGTCCTCAGCAACCTGGTTTGGTTTGTCTGCAGCATTTTCTGGCTAAAGCACCCTTGGGCAGCTACCCTATAAACAGACTCTCAAAGCCACTGCCTTTCGGAGGCTTGTATTCTTTCAAAGAAAGGCACGCAGGATTTTGACTGATCCTTGTGGATTAAGTACAAGCCTCAACTCTAGTTCAGGTTTTGGTGTGTGTGTTTGTGTGTGTGTGTGTGTGATTTTATTTTTTCAGAGAAAGACAGATTGAGGGGATAGAATACGTAATGGATTTGACACAAGTCTAATTGACGTGTTGTTATTTGGAGGAATAAGAAGAAATAGAAGGTAAATTATTTTATATGATTTCTGTTGACAGTGTATCCTTAGCTGACCAGGTTTTGTTTATCTTTTGTGTGTTTGGCAAGATCACTGGGAGAACTTTTTTTTTCCCCTTTGAGAGAGTAGGCAAATTGAAAGCATGGTCATAAGAAATGTACATAGGTCATAGAAAAAGATGAACAAGAGGAAGTATTTTATTCTGTAGCTGAATGTTTCTTCTATTCTTTAGTTGTGAATTTGCCTTGTAAGACCAACATAAAGCCATGCTCGAGGCAAAGCTACCTCATTGGTCTGGAACTGGTCACGAACTTGCCACTTGGCTGGTCTCCCTGGATCACAGCCTGAAGCGCCATCACCCTTGGCTCCAGCCTCCAAAAAAAAATCCAGACATAAACTCACTGTGGCGGATGCAGATCAAAATGCCATTTCAAACATTTTGAAAAATTCATTAGCTCTCCAAAGTGTTATGTCACTCTGAGCTCTATGAGGGGGCAAAATGTATTTCTCACATCTGTAGAATTATTTTAGGCCAAAATAGCCTTCTGACCAAGCATGACATTGCCATAAAAACCAATTCACATGCACAGGGTTTCAGAGGGTAGGATTTACACAAACTGCTCTGATGAATCCCATAAACACTGAGTCATGCTTCTTACTCCTGGCCTCTTTGTTGGACTTTTGCTCTCAGGAAGATTTATATGTAGCCACCCTGATTGCTGCATCCCCCTGGACATACCCTGGCCTGTCTCTTCTGGGAGGGCTGTGGAAACAGGCACTAGGATTCTACGTGTTTAAATATGGCCTTCTATAGCTGTAGTCTTTTGTAAATGATTTCTTGCTTTGTTGGCTATTTTAATCATAGACTACATCTGAAACTATTAGAGAAGGATAGAGCTTTAACACTGAAATGGTGACTTTAAACTGTCTTTTTTGATCTGCTAATATTCTATTTTAGCCTTAATTTATTTATAAAATAATAAACATTAGCAAATTTGGTAAATAGAGGAAAGCTGAAAATGAACTGTAAATAATAGAAAAAAAACTAAAACTCAAAATTACCCACTTCCATTGAAGGATGACTGTTGGCAATATTTTGGCTAGTAGTTTTCTTAGCCTTTCTTTCCTATGTGTAGGCTAAGATATCCTAAGGCATAGGATATTCATAGGTCTTGGTACCCTGATTTTTATTTTACTTAACATAATTTGTTAAATATTTTTCTATGCATAGCATTCTGAATCAATAGCTTAAATAATGGCATACATATTTATTAAAAAGATAGACTGTATTAAACATTTTGATTGTCCGTATGTTTTTTTTGGTATTTTTTTTTCTTTCCGTGGCTACACCTACAGCATGTGGAAATTCCTAGGCTAGGGGTTGAATCAGAGCTGCAGTTACTGGCCTATGCCACAGCCACAGCAATGCCAGATCTGAGCCACATCTGTGATCTATGCCACAGTTTGGGGAAATGCCAGATCCTTAACCCCCTGAGTGAGGGAGGCCAGGAATCAAACCCACATCCTCATGGATACGATGTTATGTTCTTAACCTGCTGAGCCACAGTGGGAACTTCTTTTTTTTGCTATTGTTAATTATACCACAAGAATCTTTGTACCTAAAACACTTTTTCCTATTTAGGATTATGTCCTTAAAATAGCTTTTCTTTTCTTTTTCTTTTTTTTTTTTCTTCCAATTTTTAAGGCTGCACCCTCAGCATATGGGAGTTCCCAGGCTAGGGGTTGAACCAGAGCTGCAGCTGCCGGCTTACACCATAGCCACAACAACGCGGGATCCAAGCCACGTCTGTGACGTACACCATAGCTCCTAGAAATGCCTGACCCTTAACCCATGGAGAGAGGCCAGGGATCAAACCTGCATCCTCATGGATACTAGTTGGGTTTATTATTGCTGAACCACGATGGGAATTCCCAAAATAGCTTTTCAAATATGTAATTTTTGGAGCAAAAGATATAGTCTAAAGCTTCTTGATAAATCTTTCCAAATTGATTTACGGATGAAATTTCCACCAACTTTCAAGACTCAGATTCAGAAAGGTTAACTATCCCATAGAACAATGTGACAGAGCCAAGCAAACATTTCAGGTCTCTTGACACCTAGGTCTGTGTTCCTGACAGATTTGAGAGACTGTGCACAACTATGCTAATTTAAAGGATATGAATCAGGAGTTCTCGCTAAGTTGCAGCAGGATCGGTGGTGATTTGGGAGCACTGGGATGCAAGTTCGATCCCTGGCCCGCACAGTGTGTTGGGGATCTGGCATTGCTATAGCTGTGGCTTAAGTCACACCTGCGGCTTGGATCTGAACCCTGACCCAGGAACTCCATATACCATGGGGCAGCCAAAAATGAAAAAAAAAAAAATAGAGGATATGAATCTGATCAAATGATCTGAAGCTGCCTTGCTGCTAAATTAAGAAATCATGATACATTCTATGCCACACCAGTTACAACTGTTCTTTGAGACCATGAGGCAGAAACTAGTCTAGAGTTTCTACTTCCTCTTTTTCATTTCCTCTCTTGATTATTTCAAAATTGAGCCTTATGGAGCAGCCAAGCTAATTGCTGTTATATTTAGTGTAGTAATTCAAGCAATAGTTTTGCACTTTATAACTGCCTCCGCCTGTGTGACCTCATTTGATCAACCTTGTGTAGGACACCTGTTATTATACCTGCTTCAGAGGAGAATATGGCCAGAGAGGTGAAATCCAGTCTTGCCCAAAGACAGACAGGTGCTAAGTGGCAAGGCTGAGCTGAGAATCTGCTTCTGAGTCCCATACCTTTGTTTCCAATAGCATCTGTAGGAACAAAACTTGGTCTGCACTTTCAAAAGATAGTCTGAAGGTTTCAGTTGGGGTTTCCTGGCTTAGCTTCTTCTCCATAAGAGAAAATGGCTGAGTAAGAATGTAGAATATTTGTTCAAGAGGAGAATCCAAAGATGAAACACCTTTGTGCCAAAGCCGTGTTGCAGGACACAGCTGGAGAGCAGGCCTGTTGAGCTCTGCGGATTAGTGTGATGACCTCCAACAAACAGTTTGCAAATATGAGATTAATGGAGATGTCACTGGTGGAAACACGCTGAGCTCCACAGGCTCTGGAGACCAAGGGTCACCTGTGATGGGAAGGAGGTACCTGAGAGGCAGGTCTCTGGAGGGCCTATAGGATCATCCAACGTACCTCTGATGGGCCAGCAGGTGCCCAGATGTCGTTCTGTCAACCTTGACTGAGAGGTCTATGTAATTGGGAAATTTAATTGCCTGTAGCAGGAGCTCTTTCCTTCCTACAAAGCAGGTGCAGTTCTATCACATTCTCTCTTTCTGTCTCCACCCACCCCACCACTATTTCTTCTTTTGGATCATATTCAATAACTGGCCAAAAAACCTGAATGTATACCACATTGTTGCAATAGGGAGCGATTTTAGTTTAGTGCAGTTTAATGTCGTTTAAGCTGAATTCTTCTTTTTCAAAAGACTCACACTAAGAAACACTCATCACTGGACCAATACTTCTGATCGCCAATGGCATGGCAGAGGCCATATGCACAAAGATGAAGATTCATCGGACACAGTAGCCTCTGGATCGAGGGCCGGGATTGCCGGTATTGTCCAACCTTTCTTAATCATTTGATTAATTCACACTGGTGAAAAAAAGTGAAATATCTGAACAGAATTGAAAGGAAATTTAGGGAGGCAGAGCTCAAGGTCAGTCTGGGCTTGAAATTCTCTAATTAATGAAATATTCAGGACAGTGTTTTTTCCTTAGACCCTAATATGATTCTTAAAAAGAGGGATCTATTGTCTAACAGGATGATGTGTATACAGTACCGAAAATCCTTTATAGACATTGTATTGGGAAGCTTTAATATATGCCAAGGGAAATATATTTGGGATGATATTTTCTTGTCAGGGTTCGGATGGGAGTGGAAATCACGGACTCTGAGTGTCTGAAGGGTATAGTTGTTAAATCATGCACATCTGCTGAGCAATTAGCATGCTGTGGGTCAGGAGGTGTTGGAAGCAAATCCTTGTGTGCCATGACTTCCAGCATCCAGCTCCTTTCTGATTACATTTCTTCTTTTTTGAAGACATAGGGCAGAGAACCAGGAGGGCCAGCTAGGAACATTCAAATTAAGCTAGGGTCTTACCACGAAAAATATCCTTTGTTGGGACTTCTCTCTGCCCTGATTTCCTCAAAACATCTTTATGCTGCTTCTTACACCTGCTACTCACCCCTCAGTAAAACCTGCCCTTGGCCAGCAAGCAAGGGAATTGACACCTATCACTATTTACGCCAGAGCTTACCTGTGCTGTTTCCTTTGGCCTTCACAGCAATCCTTTGAGAAAGGTGTTATTATGCTCAATATGTAGAGGGGGAAACTGAGGCTCAGAGAGGTCAAGTGACTTGCTTAAGGGCACACAACAGATGAATGCTAGAGCTAAATTTCTAGTAAACTGTACCTGAGGGTCTTAACTTATATTTCCATTTTGACACACCTCAGGGTGGTATGTCATTACGTCAGGAGGGGTGGTCCTTATGTAAACTTTCCTGTGCCTATGAAGCATCAGGGAATCCGGTTACAGTGCAGATTCCGATTCAGTGCAATTTGGGATGGGGCCTGGGATTTTGCACTTCTAACAAGCTCTCACTTGATGCTCATGCTGCCAGCATCACTCTCCACTGCAATTTCAGTAGTGGAGGCCCAGGGCATCAATTCATTGGGAGGCAGGAGGCACCATTCCTGGCCCCTGTGAAGCTGTGTTAGCCTCTGGAGGGGCTGGCTCCAGTGGAAACAGAATGTTTTCCCAGAGGAGGGGCTGCCTCACTGCAGTTTCCTTCTAGCAGGGGACTTGCTTCAGGAAACGCAGTGCTAGAGTCCAGCTTTTTTTCCTCTTAAAACTGCTAACAGTTCCCTTCACCACTGTTTGGTCTCTCTCTTTATCTAAATTATTTAAAATTTTTCTTGTCATTATTTGATGTGGTCTTGTAGGCAGTCCTTTGGCATCTGGATTCTCTTGTATCTTCTCTTTGCTTGCCCCTCCCTCCCATTGTCAGTGGTGCACATTTGATGCAATGCTTTGTTATGGGTGGTGTTCCTTTATTATTTATGCCCTGTTGTTGATGGCTTTTGCTTTGTCACGCTGCTTCTTTTTGTTCACACTCTATTTCCTACAGCCCACTTTGCCCTTTCTAATTCCTTTTCCCTAACATAGAATTCTGTTTCTCTTAACACATTGGGAGAGCCCAGAATGGCTTTCAGGACCTCATGTAGCTTGGGAATGATCAGCAGATATCTTCAGATTTTTAGGAATCATTTTAGATACGGCTTTAAAATGGTCAGCTGTTACCAGGTTATGTTTTGGTGGCAAAACTCCTCAATGGTGGTAGCTTTCAACAGTGAAGGCATATTTTTCACTTGTGTTTCAAGTTGCTGAGGGTTGACTGAGACTCCAAGTGACTTCTTCCTTCTGGGATGCAGACTAACAGAGCAACAGTGGCCTAGGATAGGCTGCTTTTGGGGCAGAAGAAAAGTGAGAGCTGGTAGAGTGAAGCAGTGGTTCTTAGATGTTTTTTTAGACCAGAACCAGAATAAGCCCTTTTCACTTGTTTTTCATCAGTCAAAGCAAGTCAGGTGACCAAGCCCATTAGTAGTTGAGCAGGAGGTACACTTGTCCAACTTGTGGGCAATGCATTTACAGGGATGCATTATTATCCTTCTATAAGGAGGATAATTAATATATAGAAATAATATCATAGTGTATCACGTGCTCTAAAGCTGGGATTCATCCTATCAAATGGACACTGGATAGAACCACACTTACCTTCTATTAATGGTCATATCAGTGGACAAATATTCATCAAATCAAAACTTTGATTAAGAATCCTGAGATCCCTACCATATGACCCAGCAGTACCACTCTTGGGCATATATCCAGACAAAACTTTCCTTAAAAAGACACACGCACCCACATGTTCACTGCAGCACTATTCACAATAGCCAAGAATGGAAACAACCCAAATGTCCATCGACAGATGATTGGATTAGGAAGATGTGGTATATATACACAATGGAATACTACTCAGCCATAAAAAGAACAAAATAATACCATTTGCAGCAACATGGATGGAACTAGAGACTCTCATCCTGAGTGAAGTAAGTCCAAAAGAGAAAGACAAATACCATATGATATCACTCATATCTGGTATCTAATATACAGCACAAATGAACCTTTCCACAGAAAAGAAAATCATGGACTTGGAGAATAGACTTGTGGTTGCCAAGGGGGAGGGGAATGGTATGGGATAGATTGGGGAGCTTGGGGTTAATAGTTGCTGACTCTTGCCTTTGGAATGGATAAGCAATGAGATCCTGCTGTATAGCACTGGGAACTATGTCTAGTCACCTATGATGGAGCATGATAATGTGAGAAAAAAGAATGTATACATGTATGTGTAACTGGGTCACCATGCTGTACAGTATAAAAAAAATAATGCATTGGGGAAATAAAATAAAATAAAATAAGGTTAAAAAAAGAAAGCTGAGATCCTTTGGCAGGTTTTTTGTTTTTTGTTTTTGTTTTTTTTTGGCTTTTTAGTGCTGCACCCACAGCATATGGAAGTTCCCAGGCTAGGAGTTGACTTGGTGCTATAGCTGCCAGCCTACACCACAGCCACAGCAAAGGGGAATCCGAGCCGCGTCTTCAACACACACCCCAAGCTCACGGCAATGCAGGATCCCCCACCCACAGAGAGAGGCCAGGGATCAAACATGCATCCTCATGTATACTAGACAGATTTGTTTCCATTGCACCACAATGGCAACTCCCCTTTTGGCAGTTTTTAGTATTTAGTTATCTGTCATACCTTCATATGAGGCTTGGGTGGGGGTCATGTCATGGCCACATATGGGGTGACTTTAGGCTGCATCTGGGTCCCAAGTTAAAGATTTGGGGAAGCTCAGGTAATACCTTTTGGTCACCAGGGAAGCACTTATGGAACAAGGCTACCTGGAAAAATCCTTTAAATTCCCTGTGCCTCAGATTCCTCATCTATAAATTGAGAATAATGAGATTCCCCCTTGTAGGGGGCCTTAAAGATTGGCTCAGATAGTAGATTAAAACTCTTAGAACTGTGTTTGATACATAAAAAATATCTGAGTGATTGCTTTGATGACGGTCGTGATGATGATGATGAAGAAGATGAAGATGGTGATTTCTACCACTTGGGTATTTGACCCCCTGGAAAAAACATGTTAGAGATTCCAAACCTACCAACTTTAAAGCTAACAGACAGTCAGACTTATGTTTTCAAGTTTAAGATTTACTTATGAATAAACAAAATTAAAATTAACCCAGTAAGCAAGGGCTTAAATTCTTGGCCTCTTGATAAGGCTAGCAATAATTTTTCTTAGAGAAGTTAATCTCTAGGTTGAGCATTCATGTCCTCCAGTCATTGTGTGGAGTGAAAGTTCTTTAAAGTACAAGTACATAAAGTCCTTTCTTCCTTTGGTAAGCGTAGTGCATTTGGGGCTTGTGTAAGTGGGGACAGCTGCGTGGTTTGTTGGGAAATTCCAGACAAGAGCAGAAAGAGAGGCAACAGGACTTTTGTATAGAAGCCAGTGGCCTGTCCCTAGGAGACTGGGTTTGGGGGAAGTGGGTAGAGATATACAGGTTAGTGCTGTGGGGTGGGGGGCAGTTTACTAAGGAATATAATGTGGCCTTCAGCATGGCTGGCTCCTTTGTCTCATGTCCCATTAACTCAACCAAGGTGAAAGGAAAGGAGCAAGGGTCATGGAATCGGAATGTTCCAGAATGTCAAGTTCAGCAACTTCTCAGCTATGTGAACCTGGCTATGTTAACCTCTTTGCACCTTGGTTTACTCATAAATATAATTTAACATTTGTCCAACCATGATCATGTGAAAGAGCATTATATATATTCTTTAAATATTCACAAAATAATTTCACTCTCACAGTAGCCCTATTTGGGAGGTACAGTTGTACCCATTTTGTACACGGGGAAATTGAGGTAGAAAAAGGTAAGTAATTTGCTTGAACTCATGTAGGTTGGAAGTGGTAGAGATAGATTTTGAACCCAAGCAGTCTGGCTTCCAAAGCTGTACCCACCATGTGTGTGGCTGCTTCTTGATGCAGTTAGCATTTTACCTGAAGTTGCTGCTGAAGATTCATTATGTTCATTTCTTCAAATCCTAGTCCACTGTCTCTCATGTAATAAGAGGTACTCAGTGAACATTGATGGTTATTTTCCTTCCCCTTTCCTCTTTCCCTTTGGCTGTCCTGGGAGAGCCCTAGGGAACCTGGTTTAGTGGGTGCCTGGGAATAGCGTGGGAAATTTTCAGCCCTAATTTTCCCTGGGTAAGACCTCACTGAACTCTCACATTTACCTTGTATTTTAAAGAACTGCTTCTGTCCCATTTATTGCATAAAGCTTTCTTGCACTGTTGTAGCCTTTACCACACCAAGCTGTAAGACATGACACCATCTAAAGCAAGACCTGAATTGAAAAGAAGGATGGTACAGTCCAGTGTTCTTCCCAGCACCTCCTTGTATCCCCTAATGGAAATCCTTTTCTCCAGTAACATGTTAGTCATCTTTACACGTATTTTAATTCTCTTTGGGCATCATCTGTCTTTAAAAAGCTCTTAATTTTTTCCCCTTTACTTGGTGTCAAAACTTTCTCTTTGGGTAAACCATCACTTAGCCAAAAGGTGTGGTATGTGCAGAGCAGCTGCCCTGAAGATTTTGAATATGTGACAAACCTCTCCAATGATTGTTGCCTTAATTCTGTCTCCTCCAGTGGTGATTTGGTTCCACATTGTCCCTGTGGTTGGTGCATGTTCCAGAGACAGGGTTTCGTCATGGAAAAAGCAGTGGCTACAGGGACTAAAAAGACCTGGATTTTAGTGATTTCCCTTCTACTGAGAGATCCCCGATCCTTTTTGGGCTTCTCTTTCTTCAGTTGCAAATGGGGAGCTGGAGCTAGTTCAGCAGTTCCAAACTAGGAGCTCTAGTACATCAAGATCTCCCAAGACAGGAATTAATCTCAAAACAAGTAATAGTATTCCATGGTAAATAAAAACTCTCAAAACATGGAGTCCTACAAAGGAAAGAGAAAATTAAAGGGATCTCTGGGATGGAAAGATTGAGGAACAAGAATCAGTTTTTATTTAATTTTCTTGCAGCACTTTCCACATAATTGGCCAAATTATTTATATCTCCAAGCCTTGGTTTTCTCATCAGTAAAATGGGGACAGTCCATCCCACTCTTTCCCCCGCTCCCCCTTGGCAACCACAAGTCTGTTCTCTTTGTGAGTGAGTCTGTTTCTGTTTTGTGGCTCATTTGTGCCATATTTTAGATTCCACATATAAGTGATATCATATGGTATTTGTCCTTCTCTTTCTGACTTACTTCACTTAGTAGGAGAATCTCTAGTTGCATCCATGTTGCTGCAAAGGGGCATTATTTCATTCTTCTTATGGCTGAGTAGTATCCCATTGTGTATATGTACATCTTCTTAATCCATTCATCTGTTGATGGACATTTAAGTTGTTTCCATGTCTTAGCTGTTGTGAATAGTGCTGCTATGAACATACAGGTGCATGTATCTTTTTCAATTATAGTTTTGTCTGGATATATGCCCAGGAGTGGGATTGCTGGTGATGATGTTTTTAATTAAGCTAGCCCCAACTAGATTATATGATAAATGTCCTTAACTCTAGAGTGGATTTAGGATTGCAGTGAACCCAAGGATGGACTGGTTAATTCCCACTTTTTTTGGTAACTGTAACACGTGTGTGCTCTGTGCAAGCTCCTTAGCTGGTTATGCCATCCATCAGCGGATAGCATCTGGGCCAAGCCAGAAGTAGGTGAGTGGGGAGCGGGGGGGAGGGGGGAGAGAAGGATGAGGGAAATATATGAAGACCAAAGTCTCTGGAACAGAGAGCAGCATTCCTGGTACGTGCTGTTTATACCATACATACTTTCAGTGATGATTCCACTTAACCAGGACTTATGTGCCTGGCATTGTGCTAAATACATTGCATACGCCATGTCTTTTAACTTGCTCGCCCACTTTATCTCTTGGCTAAAGCACGTCACAAGGCCAGTCCAGATTCAAGGGGTGGAGAGATAGACTCACCTCTTCTCTTTGATGGGAGAAGCCACAAAGTTACATTGTAGGCACATGGATAAAGGGAGAGACTATTTTTGCAATCAGTTTGCAACAGGCTCTATAGTATAAATAGTCCAGATTATGTATTTCCCTGGGGTAACTTGGGTGCCCAAGAAAAGGAGAGTCAATGACCAGGTGCTTCCCAGCATCTCGAGTCCCGTCATTATAGGCAGAGTCCAAGAGGCAGTGAAACTGAAACATGGCCCAATTATTCAGTGAACTCAGGAGTTGTAACTATTTAGAGAATTTGGTACTTTTCTGAATTAATATGGGTTCTTATGGGTTCTTGCTTCAAAACAAGCCCCAAGCTAAGGATGTCACTTGCAACCTGTTATCTCAAAGCTCTGCTGAGCGCTTCACAGTTAGTGTAGTACCTCAAACTGTAAATATGTCCATCAGCTTTTCCAGGGGAGAGAAAATGAGAAATGAATCTTAACTTCTAAAAGTAAGCAAGGCCACAGCTTATCAACTCAGAAAGAGAGTTGGTCAGACTGAATGAGTAGTATTATCCAAAAGGTGGGATGTTTTGTGTTGTAGGAGATAAGGTGATATAGTAGGCACATGACTGGAGGTGGTTCATTACATGTTTTTTCTATTTGTAAGTGACACTGGTTTGCCAGATTTAGTAGTAATGACACAGTTTTCACTCGAAATATATTTGATTTTATTTTTAAAAAAAGTCATTTAAATGTGGGTAAATAATAGAGGTTATCTGTAGATGGGGCAAAAATCTAGAAGATGGTACATGAATGGTTCCTAATAGATGGAGATGTGTTCAAAGGCTTGGAGAGATAACCTCCTCATTCAAAGTGAGAAAACTGAGGCTTGGAAGAGGAAGCAAGTAGCTGAAAGTATATCTAATAAATACCAGAGCTAGACATTCCAACCCAGGCATC
This sequence comes from Sus scrofa, assembly GCF_054392235.1. Lineage (NCBI taxonomy): Eukaryota > Metazoa > Chordata > Mammalia > Artiodactyla > Suidae > Sus > Sus scrofa. The sequence continues at coordinate 240,671,660 of NC_139383.1, read as the reverse complement.
CTGTCTCAGAATTTGTTTTCCCTCCATTCTAGTAAACTGCTCATTCCCTCTAAGTCAGCAGCCCCAAACAAAAATTACCTGCAGATGCAAATACATCTTATTAGAAGATGTTACAAAATGAATAATATCTTCCACCATTCACCATTAGGCACTTTACATGCTTGGTGATGAGAATGGTGGTTATATTTGTTATACATCGATTGATAATTCACCTCGGTATTTGGGGTGAATTGCCTCATGATTGTTTTGTAGACTCACACTATAAACAGAAATGCCAGAGTTTCTGTATGGCTCAATGGATTAAGAACCCAACATAGTGTCCAAGGGGATGCAGGTTCCATCCCTGGCCTTGCTCAGTGGGTTAAAGATCCGGCATTGCCGTGGCTGTAGCATAGGCTGGCAGCTATAGCCCCACTCTGACTCCAGTGAGGAACTTCCATATGCCACAGGTATGGCCATAAAAAGAAAAAAAAAAGAGAGAGAGAGAGAGAAAAAGTAAACAGCAATACCTGTATACAGTTGAAATCTGTAATATATTGTGACAAATATTGAGACAAATGTTACCTTTTAAACACATTTTTGTGCATCTGTATTGAATTAGACATTTTTTAATCAGAGATCATATCTGTACCCTTCCAAGAGTATGTGAAAATGAATATTTAAAAACAAATATATATAGAATGAAGCACCCATAATCCATGTTACAGTGTGGATGAACCTTGAAAACATTATGTCAGTTGAAAGAAGACAGTCACAAAAGATCACAAATTGTTTGATTCCATTTATAGGAAATGTCCAGGGAAGGCAAATCCCTAGATACAGATTGCAGATTGGTGGTTGCAGAGCTGGAGATACAGGTGGACAATGAGAAGAAACTGCTTAATGATACAGGGTTTTCTTTTAGGGTGATGAAAATATTTTGGAACCAGATAGTTTGAGGGTTGTCTGACATTCTGAATGCCACTGAATTGTTCACTTTAAAATGGTTAATGGTTTTTATTTTGTTTTGTTTGTTGTCTTTTTTTCTTTCTTTTTTTTTGGGCTGCACCTGTGGCATATGGAAGTTCCCAGGCTAGGGGTCAAATTGGAGCTACAGCTTCCGGCCTATACCACAGCCATAGCAACGCGGGATCTGAACCATGTCTGTGACCTACACCACAGCTCACAGCAATGCCAGATCCTTAACCTACTGAGCAAGGCCAGGGATTGAACCTGTGTGCTAGTCAGGTTCATTTCCGCAGAACCACAACAGGAACTCCATAGTGGTTAATGTTATGTTATGTGAATTTCACCTCAATGATAAAATCCCAGGTATATACATAAACATATGTATTTAAATTTACTCACATATGTGCCCTCTTTTATCTGTATACTATTTCTCACACTTTTTAGTTTTAGGACCCTTTAATGCTCTTAAAAATGAGGATGACAAAAGCTTCTATTTATGTGTTACATCTGTCAATTTTTCCCGGATCAGAAATTTAAGCGGGGAATTCCCATTGTAGCTCAGTGGTAGTGAACCTGAGTAGTATCCATGAAGATGCAGGTTTGATCCCTGGCCTTGCTCAGAGGGTTAAGGATCCAGTGTTGCCATGCGCTGTGGTGTAGATAGCAGATGCGGCTCAGATCCTGTGTTGCTGTGGCTGTGGCGAAAGTCAGCAGCTGCAGCTCTGATTCAATCCTTAGCATGGGAACTTTCATATATGCCACATGTGCGGCCCTAAAAAAAAAAAAAGCAAAAAGAAATTAAAATGGAAAAATTTAATATTTGCTTATTGATTCATTAAAAATGACAAACTCATTACATGCTAAAAAAAAAAGCATATTTTACTTAAAATAACCCTATTTTCCCAAAGAAAAACATTGAGTGAGAACCAGCTAACTGGCTCATAATTTCAAGAATCGCACACTCCTTTTCCTTTAGGACAACCATTGATCTCCAGAATCAACAGAAATACTTTATGTCTGTGTCCTATTTTACCACAGAGTATTAAAAGGTTTGTTTACTCAAGGTTTGAAATTTTATTAACTTAATATTTTTAAATGTTTCATCAAGAACATTAAGTGAAACTAGCGATGGTGTCCTACACGGTTATGGCTGTAAAGAACGCATGGACTGGAGTGTCCCCTGTGGCGCACAGGATCAGTGGCATCTTGGAAGCGCTGAGATGCAGGTTCCATCCCTAGGCTGACACAGTGGGTTAAGGTTCCGGCATTGCCGAAGCTTCTACGTAGGTTGCAGCTGAGGCTCAGATCTAATCCCTGGCCCAGAAGCTCTGTATACCTCTGGGTGGCCAAATTCCCATTGTGGCTCAGTGACACAAACTCTACTAGTATCCATGAGGGTACAGGTCCAATCCCTAACTCTGCCCAGTGATTTAAGAATGCGGCATTGCTTTGAGCTGTAGTATAGGTCAAAGACAGAGCTGGGATTTGGCCAGCTCCAATTCAACCCCTAGCCCAGGAACTTCCATGTTTCCATATGCTGTGGGTGCAGCCCTAAAAAAAAAAAAGCCTGACTGCCAGTCTGTCTTAGTGCCACCCCTTGTTTCTTGCCATGGCCCCAGTTTTACCCCTGTTGCTTTTGTTACAGGGTGTAAATGTCTGCTCAGTGAAAACGCCCAATAATGTCTTCTTATTTTCATGAAAATAGGTAACTTCACCGAACCTCCTGAAAAGTGTCCCAGGACTCCCCAGGGAAAGTGTCTGAAAACCACAAATGAAAGACTCTGGTTCCTCACAGTAAAATATGACTCGTGAATTATAAGTACTTAAAACATGCACGGCTTTTTAAAATGGTAGACCTCTTTCTTAAGAGCCATCTCTACAGTAGAAATGAAAAACAGGGTTCTGTTTTAATCAAATCTGAATCCTTCTGACACAGTCCCACGTCTGGGCCTTTCCTATACTCTTTGCTCAGAATACTTCTTTTCCAGGAGTTCCCATCATGGTTCAGTGGAAACGAATCCAACTAGGATCCATGAGGATGCGGGTTCAATCCCTGGCCTTGCTCAATGGGTTCAGGATCTGAAGTTACCTTGAGCTGTGGTGAAGGTCGCACCACATGTCCTACATGGTTATGGCTGTAAAGAACCATGTGGCTTGGATCCGGCATCACCATGGCTGTGGTGTAGGCCGGCAGTTGCAGCTCTGATTTGACTCCTAGCCAGGGAACCTCCATATGCTGTGGGCGCAGCCCTAAAAAAGAAAGACAAAAAACAACAAAAAAAGAATAATTCTTTCCCAGATGTGTGACATTCCCTCCCTCACATCCTTTGGGGCCTTACCTACCTATCACCTCAGGGAGCTTTCTTTGGCCACCTTTTCTAAAACATTGTCCTCCCCCAGCGCATAGGCTTATAAACATGCAATTTCCTTCTTAGTATTTATCCCTACTTCATATTTTATTTATTAAATCTTTATAATTTTATTTTCCCCTTTAAAATATAATCTACATAAAATCAGATATTTTCTTCCATTTTGTAAACAGCTCCTAGCATACTGTCTGACACATTGAGGATCCGTAAATATTTATCAAACGTTGTTGAATACAGTGTAGCTAAAATGCAGCTGTAAACATTTATCATGTCTTAGGAAAATAGTAATACAGGGGCAATCCCAACACATATTCCATGCAACGTGCAATAGAAAAAGGGGTTTGTGATACAATAAGTTTGTAGAACATTCTCTCTCTCTGTCTCTCTCTCACACACACGCACACTCAAACGGAAATTTTCACTGAACTAACATGAAGCATCTGAAAGGCAGTGTAATACAGACATGAATATAAACACTGTTAAATTCAGTGTTTTCCAAACTTCTTGCTAGTGTTATCTGGAACTCTAGTTCTCTGGGGAATTCTTTCCAATACACATCCTCCTTGCTCACTTTCCAGTATGATGGTGAAGGTCAGTTTCGAGAAAAGCTAGGGATTTGCCTGGTAAACCCTGAGGAGCTATTTCAGTCTAAGATATTATCATTCGTTCATCCATGTGGAAAATAAAAATGTTTCATTTCATAATTCTTGATTTTATGTGCTGGTAAAACATTTTGGTGATATAGAAGACTTAAAGAGAAGTTTGTTTTCATATATTTTAAAATATATACTTTAAAATGAGAGTAATGCCTTGCACTTCAGATTGGTTTTAGGTAGGTGAGCAGGTGAGGGTTAATTAGAACAAGGACTTTTTATAGTTTTAGAAGAGAGCTTGCTCTAAAGCCTGATGGCACCTGTCACAGAATCAATTAAGCCCAGAGGAATGAGTGCTTTCTCGGCTTTAGCTTTTATGGATCATAAAGGGAGAATATTCCCACAGACCACTTAATAATCTTATTTCTCATACGGAATCCTTACTGTACACCTTCTAGCTTTAGAAAAGTGGGTGATCTGCCCTATATCTCAGAAACTAGTCAACAGAGTGTTGCTTTGGGATTTGAGAACTCTAGATACTGGGTCATTTCTGGTCCTAAGTAACTTCGTTTTGTAGGTAGAAGCTCCTCTTGACCTTGGATGAGAAAAACCAAGCCAGGAGGGCAATCACATCTTCATAAAGAACATTGTGGTTTACTTTCCTGCTTGGGACCTTCTTGCTCCCTTCCTCCAAAAATTTCCCACCTCCAAATCTCTTAACGTGTCCATGTGCTTTAAGAGTAGAGACTGTTCCATTGCCCTTACCTTTTCCTTCTTCTCTTCAGAATTTAAGGAGAAATTTGGTTCTCTAACCGTCTGCACTGTCCTTGAGGTCTGTTTGCATTCTGGCACTCGGAGTCCTCAATGCCTTGCATCTCCAGCGGCCTCAGGGACTATCTGATTGACCACAGTGCTGACCTTCCTTTTGTGGAACATACTTTCTGAGAAATCAGCAGGACCTGCAGCATCTTGCTGATGTGGCTATTGATCCCCACTCAGCTTTGCTAAATAGCTTGATCAGCCCAAGAATCTGTCAATAACAACGCCACTGCTCACCCCCCACTTCCCACTGGGTCCAGAGTCCCTGAAGAGTCACAATATATCTTTACACTGTACCTAAGTGGATTTTGTTTTCTCTCTTGAGCAAGTGTATCCACTAGACAGCTATTCTTTCCAAGTCCCAGTGACTGGAAGTGATATTTAGCAGTTGCTTACCTCTGTAAAAGCCTTTAATTGTACATTATTTATAACCCAGAGAAAAATTTCCTTTCTCAAATAGTTGATTATTTATTTGACCATACTTGGTTACTGTACTCTTCTGTCTCAAAATTTTTACAGCATTCATTATACAAACTCGGGAGAAAGACAACAGCCAAGGGAGATCTCTTTGAGCAGTATGATTGGAGGGCTTCCTAAAGGGTCACCTTAAAGTCTTGAGGGCAGCAATACCTGGAATTCCATTAGAAAGCCATTCCTTTGATTTAAAAATAGTTAAAAATGCGTAGGTTCTCTTATAAAATGCAGGTCCCCTGGGATCCCTCTTCTACACCCATGTTCTTTTGTAGACTTGTTCTAGAGCATTCAAGCTGAAAGGAATCTTAGCGATCATATAGTCCAACCTCCTTATTTTATTTTTGTCTTTTTAGGGCCGCACCCTGAGCATATGGAGATTCCCAGGCTAGGGGCTAAATCAGAGCTGTAGCCACTGTCCTGCACCACAGCCACAGCAAGACCAGATCCGAGCTCCATCTTCGACCTACACCACAGCTCATGGCAACGCCAGATCCTTAACCCACTGAGTGAGGCCCAGAGTCGAACTTTTGTCCTCGTGGATGCTAGTCAGATTCGTTTCCACTAAGCCACGATGGAAACTCCCTCAGTCTCCTTACTTTAGAAATGAAAAATCTAATACTTAATAGATTTAGGATCAGTACTGTGTGTCTCCTGCCTCTTTACCTAAAAGAAAGCATGTTGTGTCTTATGGTGTCCTGAGGAGACAACTTTCTTTCAATCGTGTCAACCTATATTAAATTCCATGCCTAAATATATTTCATGTTGTAGTTCCCGTCGTGGCTCAGTGGTTAACAAATCTGACTAGAAGCCATGAGGTTGCGGGTTCAATCCCTGGCCTTGTTCAGTGGGTTAAGGATCCGGCGTTGCCTTGAGCTGTGGTGTAGGTCACAGACACGGCTCGGATCCGGTGTTGCTGTGGCTGTGGCGAAGGCCGGCAGCTACAGCTCCGATTAGACCCCTAGCCTGGGAACCTCCATATGTCATGGGAGCGGCACTAGAAAAGACAAAAAGACAAATATATATATATATATATATATATATATATATATATATATATATATATATATATTTCATGTCATGCAGTTTGATTAGCATTTCTCTGGAGTCACCACCATTCAAAAGATAGCAGGCATTGGGGTAAAATTTGCTCTTGGATTTAAGTCACTTCCAAGATCCAATGGTGATTTTTAACTAGTGTGGGAAGTAGCATGTTTGGGTTCAGCAATGTTAGAAACAGAAGCACTGGAATGGTGGGCAGGCATGGAAGAGCTTTTTCCCTAAAAATGGAAGAGTGGTTTTCCTAAAAATGGTCCAGTGGTCTCTGGCCTCATCACCCCCCATCCCCCACTGCCCAGTGTAATAGGTGTGTCTGTGCGTGAGGGGAGGAGCCTTGGGCATCACAGAAAGAGGAGATAAGTCAAAGGATGGAGAGGGAATTTTTTTTTTTTTTTTGTCATGTCTTTTTAGGGCTGCACCTGCGGCATTTGGAGGTTCCCAAGCTAGGGGTTTAATGGGAGCTGTTGCTGCTGGCCTACACCAGAGCCACAGCAATGCTGGATCCGAGCCACGTCTGTGACCTGTGCCACAGCTCATGGCAACGCCGGATCTTTAACCCACTGAACAAGGCCAGGGATCGAACCTGCAACCTCTTTTTGGTTCCTGGTCGGATTCATTTCCGCTGCGCCAGGATGGGAACTCCAAGAGGTAAATTTTAAAAGGCAGTTGTTCATGGAGGTTGTCCATGGAATCAGCATCTCCCATTGCTTGCTGTGGAAAAGTCCTGAAAAGTGTGAGGGAAGCTGGCCCCAGAGAGTGGCAGTGATGTGTCCCCAGTCCCTCTGGCGGGGGACATGTGTGGGCCAGGGTCGCAGAGTGCTCACATTCCTAAGCAGATATAACTGTTCCTCGCATGTATAGAAGTATCTTTGACAGTTCTCTGTAATTCACCCCCAGTCAAATCCAAAGAGATTTTGAGTTCTGAGTATTAATTGTACATTTTAATTTCCATTTAACCATTTAAATGTTTTTTTTTTTCCCTAAAACCCAAGACTACCCCTCTGTATCTAGGTGAATCATTTCTCTTGAAATGGGTTTTTCACACAGACTTGCAGAAATGATTTCCTCTATCTCACAGGAGGTAGGAATTTCTCTTAATAATATGTCCTACAGGCATCACATTCACCCAGGGAACTTGCTAAAAACACAGGCATCTGGGCCCCCCTTCAGATCTGCAGATGGGTCCAAGGCTGTGTGTTTTTAAAAGCTCTTCTTGCCTTGTGCACTACCCTGTGATTGTAGTGTCCTGTTTGAGACACTTGTCGGAGGTATGTAGATAGGAAAGAAGGATGGTTAGGGGTGTTATGGGAGAGCCCCTGGACCCGAGTGACTCATTCATTCATTCATCAGTGTTTATTGAGCACCTATTCACCATGTGCACAGAGTGTTGTGGGTTTGAAGCTTTACTCATATGAAGAAAGTAGATTGTATGCATGTGGAATTAGGGTCTTGAAATTGGTTACTGACATGTTGGTGCTAATTTATTGTTAATTAATGCAGCCCCCAGGCACTATAGTACTCCCTCCAACCCCTCTTTCTGATCTCATCTTGTGATAGTTAATACATTCTTTCAACCACAAGCTCTTTCTACTCTTTTTCCTTCATCTCTCTTTTTCTGCTGTTCACATACTATCTGAGGTATTGCTTTCATCTGCAGTTCTAGCATTATTCCTATGATATTTGAATCATCTTATTAGAATTTATATGTCTGGTGCCTTTGAACGTTAATTCTCAATTACTCAGTAATGCCAAATGGAGCTCCAGTGACAGGATGGAAAATGTCGACTGTCTTTTACCGATTAGAATGACCTAGGAATAGAACTCACATTTTAAAAATCGTTTTCATTTATCATTCATGTCAGGAAAATTTAATAAAGCTCTCTTTAATCTTTAACTTAATGGCCATCAGACTCACTTTTGAAAATGGCTTATTTTGTGTTATACTTGTGGCTTCTCTCCATTAGTAACAATAAAAAAAATACCCAAGACTGGTTCCAGGTATTATGCTTCCCAATGTTGCTTTCACCTGCAGTTTTTAAATGGTTTTACTAGGAATCCTGTGAATTTCAAAGAAATTTATTATTGTTATTTTTTCAGTGTAACAGGTGAGACAACTGAGACCTAGCTTGACTAACAGTTTGCCGTAGTGATTATATTTTTTGATATTTATTGCAATTGCTACTTCATGTGACCCTGGAGGCAGCAGGCTTTCCTTCCATTTAAAACTCCAAATGATGCCACAGCCAAAGCAGAAGCTTTACGTGCTGGTGTTGCCTTTTGGTACTCATAATTAAGATGGCATTTATTTGTACTAATAATTCAGGATTACATCTCCCTAATAGATGTACTGAGCAAGCACCACGGTGACAAGATAAGTTGCCTTGTTTTGTTCCATATGTCTGTGTTCTAAGTATTCCATAGTTTTAATTGGTTCCCTGCAGAATAACATTCACAAGCATATGGTATGGAAAATGCTGACTGCTTTTGTTATCATGTATTTTAGGGCTTGTGGTGGCCCCTGTTCACTTGGCCCTTAATTGTGATCATGAGGTTATTGAATGCACTTCCTGGTGTACTTTTTCTTAACCTGCCCATCGAGTATTAAATGCCATCAGTATAGTCTATCTGGTAGCCTGTGCCCATTTGGGCAGAAAACTAATTCACAAAAGCTCTTATTGTGGACTTGTGCTGCAAGATGCCTTCTCCCTCCTTGCCTCACATGTGGTTTTCAAAGGCGCTGCAAGGCTGCTTGCAATTATGTTTCAGAGGAGGATGCGCTGTTTGGAGCCTGGAAGAGCCAAGAGGCACAACAGAGCTCTCTGGCGCCTGTTTGGGAGATTTACCAGCAGTTTCTTGAAAAGGAATTACAAATGTGAAATTAGACTCATGGGCTGAAGAGGGGACCAGCTGTATTTTTGGATATCTGAGCTACTTTGATACTTGGGTGGTTTCCTTGGGGAGTGCTATAGCAGAGTGCAGCTGAATTATTAATATTTCTGAGACTATGCAACAAAGCTTTGTTTTTTAACCTTTGTATTGTGGAAAATTTCAAACCTATACAAAAAAGGAAAGCATTGCATAAGGAACCCTCAGTGGACCTAGGACACTTAGTGTATTAGTTTCCCAGGGTTGCTGAAACTAAGTACCAAAAGCTGAGTGGCTTGCATTACGGAAATTTATGGTCTGATAGTTCTGGAGGCTAGAAGTCTGAAATCTAGGTCTCCCAAGGTCATGTTCCCTCTGAAAGCACCAGAGAAGCATCTGTTTATGGCCTCTCTCCTGATGCCTAGCAGTCTCAGGTGTTCTTTGGCTTGTAGACGGTCTTCTCCCTGTGTCTTCGTAGCCTCTTCCCTCTATACGTGTCTCTTGGTCCAGATTTCCCGTTTTTTACAAGGACATGGTCATATTGGATTAGGGCCCATGCTAATGACCTTAACCAGCTTAACTAATTACATCTGCAACAACCTCATTTCCAAATAAGTTCACACTCTGAGACCCTTAAGTTTTAGAACCCCAGCGTATGATTGAGGGGACGAAACCCAACCCATGATACTTATCTTCAGTAATCACCAATGTTTTGCCAATCCCTGTTTGATCTGTTTCTACATCATACATGTACAGTTTTGTTTCCTGGGGTATTTGAAAGCAAATCAGAGATATTGTGCTATTTTCACCTGTGAAGTCTCATTTCACCTGTATCTCTGACCAATCAAGAGTTTATAGGTGTGTGTGTTGGTGTGTGTGTGTGTGAGTGTGTGTGTATGTGTGTGTTTCCATAATCATTGTGTTCAGAGGTTTTTCCCCTAATGAGAAGCATGGAAAGAACAGTAGAGGCTCCTGCCACCTCTCAGCCTGGGAACCTCTCACCTCTCATTTCTGGGTGAAAGACCTTCTTGGAGAAGCTTCCTGACCCTTTCGGGCAGTTAATGCTCCTGTCCTCTCTGGACCTGTACTGATTTTCAATGACCTGTAACATATGAGTAATCTAGTGTTTTTGTAGTAGGGTGCAGGAGAAATGAAGACAGACTGGGTTTTGCACCTCATTGCCCTGTTCCCCATCCCCCGTTCTCTATAAGGAGAGACTTTTCTGAGGTGCAGGGAGAGGGGGAGGCTGGGATGAGGAGGCCTCAGTTGGAAATGGCTGCAAGTGAGGGCCAGTCCTCCAAAGGATCCCCCTTCCCATTGGCAAGGACTCCAGTGGGTAGGACATGGTGTCTGTGGTTGCTGGGTGGAGCCAAACAATAGAAACTTTCTGAATATGCTGTTGTCTGTGCTAGTCTGTATAAATGTTCATTTTTTTCATTTCTTACTGTAACATTGCCTAGAGCATAATTTCTTCAGATTAACATTGTAATTCATGTTCGTTCCATTGGCTCTGAGCTAATCAAAAGTTGACCAACCGTGGTGATTTTATGTATTTTTTACTTTTTATTTTTTTAAGTTTTATTGAAGTATAGTTAATTTACAAGGTTGTGGTAATTGCTGTTTGTACAACAAAGTGACCCAGTCACACGTATACACTTATCCATTCTCTCTCCGATGACCACGATGATTTTAAAAACATGCATGAAACAGCTTAGGAGGCAGAGTAAGGTAGGACTGTGCAGAGCCGTGGAGGCACAGGGTAACCCCATACAGTCTACATCACTGTGAGCCCACAGATAGGGAAGCAGCCAAATGCATGGCTTTGGGACTCTCAGTCCTGGGGCACTTACTTCTGACAGTCTAGGGCATCAGACCTCCTAACTGGGGGCTGATAAAGGTCTCCTACCCAGGATTCTCAGAATTTTGTGAAATGATGCCAGGATCAGAGAAACCACAGCAGTGGCTCTGCAGTTGTTCTGGAGACACCATTCACTTTGAATGCATGCAGATGGCGTCCCCTGGGGTTGTGGGATTGCGGGGTGCTCTCTGCCCGCACAGTTAGTAACTGGTTATTGCTACTTGGGCTTCTCTTTCCACTTAGTTGGGATTTGCCCACCAAGCGAGTGGGAAGAGAGGACCATCTCTCCCATCTGATGGTCCCACAGTCTGTCTTTTCTTGCTCCCACCCCACATTTTACTACCCGCACCCTCCTCCACCACATCCGGAATCAAAGATTAACCATCAAGGAGTTTTGTTTTGTTTTTTAGAGTCTCCTCCCCTCTTTTCCACCCTGAGATTGTGAAGATCTTGAGATGTTAGTGAATTAAAAAGTCACACGTCTCTCTCTCTCTCTCTCACACACACACACACATACACACACACACACTGGAAATTCTTGTTCTCTGTTTTTCCTGTGATGAAAATTTATATTTAATATGATCTAGGGGTTCTTAGTTGCTTTATGCTTCTGAAATAGATATGAACAAACCACCACCACCACCACCAAAATTGAGAAGGGAATATAAGGCAGGACTTTGATTGATTTGTGAATATAAACAGTACTTTCGTAATCAGTTCAAGGTCACTGTTAAGATGCTATTATTCACAGGAATCGTCAAACTATAGATTCACTTCCGTAATTGTTGTTTGGTAAGTAGTTGAAGTAAATAGAAGACTATTTGCTTCTATATCAGTACTTCCAAAGGTTTCATATCTACACAGGGGGCAGTGGGTTTGCAGTCGTCGAAAGGTAGAAGTGTTAGGTTACTAAGAGTTTCAAATATTTGAAATTATCAGTGCAAATAGACACCACAGTATTAGGAAATTAAGATGTAACATTCTGGTTATAATTGAAATTTTAATCTTCTGCTAAAGAAATTACTCAGAAAGAATACTCAGAAAAAGTATTCTCTTAAGTAAAATAAAATGGTAAGAAAATTTGATTAAAATTTCCTTAATTAAAAGCTTTATGTAATTCATCATTGAACACAGCCACAAGCCCACCTTGAACAAAGATTTATTTTACAAGATGAGTGAAAAATTTTAAAGGCTGATGGCATCCATTTTACAGCTGTTTATTATGGTGAAAGATTTGGCAGTCTAATGCATTTTATTATGCATTTTTAAGGTTGCCATAATATTTTTAAACCTTTCTCATTTGTCATTCTTTGGATTTTTTTATTGAAAGTATAATATGACACCTATTTCAAAATTAACAAAATCTTCCTCTAATATAACAGCTTTCTTTTGTATGTGACTAATTTATTTAAAATGTCAAGACAGAACATTTTGTTTAAATATTTTGCATTAAAGGTAGCTTTTTCTTGATCTATTCAGTTGATGATGCCTGTTAAAATGACACAAGTAAAATTCAAATTGATATATTGACATTTTTCCATGTTGAGGGGCTGTGTTTGGAAGATCCAGGCAGTTCTCTCAACAGAAGAGAGCAGACAAAGGGAAAATGTCTGAGCAACTGAAACAACTGAAACAGAGCTTATTTAGTGCGTAGAACCATAAAATCTTATTTTCCCAGGATTGGAAGAATCTAATGCTTAGAAGACTGACAACTTGATTGGGAAAGCTTATTCTTCTCAGAGGATGATACTTGGTTAATGATAACATGTTTGTGCCATTAAATTAGCAGTGAAATAATACAGAACTTATATACTCACATATTTCTCTCTCTTCATCTATACCTCTATGCCACAACACTGTTCTATGCCACGAGGCATGTATTTTAATACATCTTTCTTGAATACCCAACTGTTCCTTGCCAGGTACTGTTTCGTTTTGAAAAAAGTTTTCTATTTTGCAGAAGGAGAGAGAGAAAATGAGAGGTCACTTGGAAGGTGAGGGTTCTTCTGTCACTGAAAAACACACAGTGTAATAAATAATGGCATCATTAAAAACTGTCACCTTCGTGAAGTACAGTAATTGCTCTGCATATCCCTTGTCCATTTCCCTATGAACCTGAATACCTGCATCTTGCTGGAAATGCATCTCCTCCTGCCTGCTTCCAGCCACTTATCTGTTCATTACTGTCACGTCTGAGAGGCTTTCAGACATGCCAGGTGTGTGGTGTCACCTGCCTGACGTCCGTTCCAAATACAGACACTTACACGCGTGAGTATTAAAGCCATAGATCTTCCTTATGACAACAAAAAGCTGACTGCAGAAAAGCAAAGCTTCTGGGAACAGTCTTCTGAGCACATCTCTTGGTTTGTTCATGGGAAGAGAAAACCTGACTAATTAGCTTGAGCCCTCCCAGTCTGAGGGAGAGGAAATAATTAAAGGGTTTGGAGCAGCCACACAACCACTGGCTTTGGAAGAGGCAATGTGGTTAAGAGGGCCTGATCTGAGGCTCACAAAAAAAAAAAAAAAAAAAAAAAAAAAAAAAGAAAAAATTCTGGGAACTTAATGTAAAGCGCAGAAGCCTTTTTTCCTTTCCTTTTCTGTAGGAGCAATGAAAGAAAAATGAAAATACTTATGAATCACAATTTTTCCAATAAAAAGAAAAATATTTTCATCAAGGAAACGTAAATGCCTACAACTTTTAGCAACTTTAAAGAGAACAATTGGGAATTCCCATCGTGGTGTAGCAGAAACGAATTGGGCTAGGAACCATGAGGTTTCGGGTTTGATCCCTGGCCTCGCTCTCTCAGTGGGTTAAGTTTCTGGTGTTGCTGTGAGCTGTGGTGCGGGTCACAGATGCGGCTTGGATCTGTTGTTGCTGTGGCTGTGGTGTAGGTTGGCAGCTGTGGCTCTGATTGGACCCCTAGCCTGGGAACCTCCACATGCTGCAGGTGTGGCCCTAAAAAGCAAAAAAAAAAAAAAAAAGCAACAAAAGTTAGGACTATTACTTAATACATATTAATCTTTAGGGCAAATCTGAGAAGTAGTAAGCAGAACCTTCTAATTTTTTTTTTTTTTCAGATTGATGTATTTTGAAGCTCGGTGGACTGATGTTTCCCATCCCTGGGCAAAGTCCCTTGTCCTGGAGTGCTTCTGTGAGGGGTTCCACTAGGGATTGTGTCAGTGACCCTCATGGGTGGGCTTCTCTTTTATAGAATACACTTGGTCCATGTCCATCTTCTAGTGCAGCTATAAGGGGAAGGGGTGGCTAAACTAAAGGGATGTTAGCTTCTTAATTTTTGCGTAGATGTTAACGGTAATGTCACTCCCTCCTTATTCCTGTACGCACCTGATTCAAGGGGTTATTCGTCATGATGGACGCAATAAAATGGAGCAGGCCTGAGAGTGTGTGTGGCTGTCTCAGAAGCCAATAGCATGGGTCTGCGCAAAGATGAGTATCTTATTTTTCAGAATGTTCTGTGTTTTTAGTGGAGAGCCTTGAAAATGTGTTTGGATGGATAGAACGTGATAGGTAAAGTGAAGTAGTTTAAAAGTAGTCATTATACCTTTTGTTATTATCGATCTTATTCTCTGTTCTTGATATGTTACTATAAAGTTTTACAAAAATGCTTAGTGCAAGTCATATATTTACTAGGAGTCATTCTAGGTTTTCCATTAAAATGGAGAAAAAACAATTTGTAAAGACACCCCCCCCCCATTTACACCCACCTTGTGTTCAAAATGCATTTCTTTCCATGGATGAGGAAAGTAAAAAAACAAGGAAGCAGGTCTGAGTGCTCTAGTGAATCATGATTGAAATCACCACTGGGGGCTATTTTTCCACCTTTTAAAAATTGTTTTTTACTTACTGCAGCCAGGGTAAACATTCGGATACGGGCATGGAGGAGCATAGGAGTAGCATGAGGCTGCTTAGATGAAGAGGGAAAACAGCCAACCCATAAAAGCAAAGCAAAGCCAGTGCTCCCGGTTCTTTATTTTCCTCCAGTAATTTTCCTGATACAAAGTTAAGCTGACAGCCCTTGGAAGTCTCACTGATTTAGCCCTAAATCCCAGTTCCACTGAGAACATTTCCTCTGATTACATCACAAAAGTTTCCACTGGAGTTGTGCTATGGGTTGGCTTTTTGAGGTCTAAGAGGATTTGATTTTCCTTTGTTGTGCATGGATGCTATCAAAAATGCTGTTGTTCTCCTCCACCCTCTCCCCATATGAAAAAGATAAGAAAGAATGTCCAAAAAGGTGTGTGTGAGCCACCTGTGAGAATCTGTGGACAGGACCACGGTAGAAGATGAGGGCAGTGAAAGGCACATGGGGTGGCAAACAGACCATTTTTCCTGCTTGTGCTGTTCTGGTCTCAATCTAGGCTTTAGCTGCTCGTGAGCTCAGAATTTGGCCCATTCTTTCAATGGATATTTAGTTGAATGTTTTTACCAGGCACAGTTCTAAGTGCCGACTCACCTCTGTGGATGGAAACCAAAGGCATACTCTGCCCAGCTCCTCAGAGCTTCTACTCAGGGGCCCACGCTCTTCCTCAGACCTGATGAAGAGGGCTTTCCTCCATCCCTGCTCTCTCTCTTTTTCTCTTCCTCCCTCCTTTCCACCTTCCCTCCCTCCTACTTCCTTCCTCCCTTCCTTCCTTTCTTCTCTCTCTTTCCCCTCCTCCTTCTTTCTTTTCATTTTCTTTCTTTCCTTTCTCTCCTTCCTTCTTATAAACCTCTTTGCTTTATTGTCGCAGTCTCTAAGAGTTGCTTTTGATTATTTACATTTTTAAAAATACACTGCAAAAAAGCCTGAGAAGACTCCACGTATTCAACTCCCCGCTTGAGAAAATTCTCAACATTTTGTGAAAAGGGCATTCTAGATTTGAACATTTAATGACCTTTAGGGAAATCAGTTGTATGTCTCATTGTTATCCTTTTTATGAATAGACAATTGGAAGTAATTTGAGCTTTATAACACATTTTCCACATTTTGTCTCCTGGAAGACATGTAACTGCAAAATAGATAAAAGAGCATCATATGAAGTGTTGGAATTCCTTAGAAAAGCAGTGCCTTGGGGCAATCTCACCAGCTCTGATTATTAATACAATAAATATCCTTTTTGTCTTGAAATCATGTAAACCAGAATTTTTAAATTATTCCACAGTGGACACCCATTAACCACCTAAGTGCTGGGGACAGAGCTAAGTAACACCTCGCAGCTTGTTGCAGTTGAGCCGTCTGTGGGTGGATCAGAGCCAGGATTGGGCCTGCTTCACACACATGTACTAACAGCAAATCATGTTTTGACAGAGTCCACAGTGTATTACTTTCTACTACTTGAGACATTTAAAAATTATTACAACAGTTATGTCTTCAGAATAGTGAATAAATTAGAATGTGGAATAGTTTCAGAAGTTGTGTTTTAAGTCTTAAGAGGAAAGGGGAAAATACGTGATAAGTAATATGTGATAATATATGGTAAATAATAGTCATAAAATCTGTTACTGTATAAAATCATTTTAAAGCATTCTTTGGAACTTTACACCATGAGGTTGACAGAATGAATGCACATGCCATCATACTCTGCGGTGTGTGTGTGTGTGTGTAGACATTCAGAGAGAGACCCTATTACAAAATGAGCATCTGTTAAGCTTGAGAGAGAGATGAATGCTTGTGACCTGTAATGTACTTTTAACTTCTGGCTATTAAAAGAGTGTTAGTCCACAGTACTGTTACTTTACAAGAACACTGACAAAGAGACATAAAAATTGGAAGCTCTCTTCTGCCCAACTGTTATATCCAGTATCATTGTTTTCAGTAACATGTTGATTTGAACACCTACTGTGTGCAGAACACTCACTGCTTTAGGAACTCTGTGGGATGCCAAGTTCAAGATGTGGCCAAGGTACACAGGAACCCATTGATCCAGTAGAATTTGATCTCTGATATTGAATAGCTGACCCCCCCCCACCCAGTGCATGGGCGACTAGGAACTAGAGATTGCACACACCACAAATGAGAAAAGTTACTGTGTATTTTCATTTGTGTAATCGACTTTTGTATCTCCATACTCTGCAGCAGAAATAGAATATTGGGCCAAAGAGGTAGCATGTGCTTTAGGTGGGAGATGCAGTTATTACTCAGCTCAGACCTTTATCTCTTAGGTTCTTAGTGTCTCACCTATTAAAAATTGGCCTCTAGTTTTTGGTTGTACAATAGCATTAATGAAAGTCTTTTGAGCTCACTCTTTTAAGACATATATTTATTCCTGAATTCTCTTCATATATTACTAGACTGGCATATAAGGCATGTCATAAAATGTATTTTTTAAAGACAGAAAACTTAAAAGTATGAGATAAATTGGAGTGTTTGTGGTTTCTTCTCTTACTCTGCAGTCCACTACCTCACTTTGAAAACCACTGATGGGTTTCAATTGGGTGAGTCCCAAGCCCCTATCTAACTCTAAATTTAAGTAAATCAAATGATGTAACATTAGCAATTCCCTCTGAAATTGTACTTAATCTAGAATAAGTGCAGCAGTCCCTTTCAAAAACCAAATGCAGGTACATTCTACAGTTGATAGAAACCAGATGGACCTTGGAAGCTAATCATGCGTCCTCTTTAAGGCCATGTTCCCAAACAAGTCACAATATTCCTAGATTTTATTGAGGACCTACTAATTCTAAGTACCAGGGATGGGAATCAAGAATTTGCATTACAATAATGTCCTAGTAGGTAATCCTAGTGCAGTCCGCAACATATTACTGTCATTCATACAGAAACCACAGCACGTTTTTCTTCTGAGAGGCAGGACCCAGGAAGGAAAAAGCAGTCATGGGATGTAGTGGGGAAAATGCTGGAATACATCTTTCCAGGTCATTAGATATTGATCTAACTCATTTGTTTGGTAATAGCTGCTTTGATTCTGTTTTATGGATAGTCCATAATTTATCCAATGATTCCTTTGTTGTTATACATTGACGTTGCTTTTTTTCCCCCTCCATTACAAATGCTGCTTCAATGAACATTCTTTGGGATTTTATTGAATATCCACATTTAACAATGGATTTTGAATTATAATAAGGTCTTTTAAAATATCCATATTTATTGGTGATTTTATTTCTGTAGAATAGATGCCTAGAAGTGAAATAAATAAGTTGGATCAAAAAGTGTGAACATTCTGCATTTTAAGGGATACTATCAAATTACTCCCACATTGGTTGTTGTATTCCTTACTGCTGCCTACAGTCTAACCAGTGGTGGATGTTAGCACTCTCAATTTGTTGCCAATCTGATGGGCAAAAAAGAGATGTTTTATTGTTGGTCTAATATGCATTTCCATGACTACTAATGAGAATGAATTTCTTTCATTTATTCATTTTTTTTCTTCTGTTAATTGCTTGTTCACACTTTTACTGATTATTCCATTGGCTGTTTGTCCTTTTCTAAATCAATGTGTAATAACTTTTTGTATGTTAAGAATATTACCCCCCCTTTTTTTGCTTTTGTTTTTTTCAGGGTTGCACTCTCAGCATATGTAAGTTCCCAGGCTAGGGATCAAATCAGAGCTACAGCTGCCAGCCTACACCACAGGTCACTGCAACACTAGATCCTTGACCCATTGAGTGAGGCCAGGGATTGAACCCACAACCTCATGGATACTAGTTGGATTTATTCTGCTATACCACAAGGGAACTCCAGGAATATTATCCTTTTAACAGCAAGATGGTGCAGATATTATGCAAATATTATCTCCTACTCTTAACATTTATCTTTTATTATTTTTCTACAGAATTGAAGTAGCTGAATTATATATGTATATATTTTACTGAGATATAGTTTATATATAATATTTTGTTAGTTTCAGATGTATGACATGATTTGATATTTTGCACATATTGTGAAATGATCACCACAATAAGTCTAGTTAACATCCATTACTCTATATAGTTACAATTTTTTTCCCTTGTGATGAGAACTTTTATAATCTAGTTTCTCAGTTCTGTCATTCTTTTTGGTGTTGCTGTCTACCAAAATTTTGCTGCTTTTGAAGACACTTAAAGATGATTAATTTAATTCCTTAGATTTAAATTTAAGTTGCATTATCATTTTTACATGAGGCTAATTATTAAGAGAAATAAATGCATCCTAGTCAAGAGCTAGAGACCAAGGCACAGTCTGATTTGTATTACTGCAACATTTTCAGAAGGCATAGTAGGTAGATTGAGGAAAAGATGGTACAGAGTGTACCATTGCTCTTTAGTACTTGAAATAATAATGTCGTATTAAATAATGCATGCTTATTGCATACTTAATGCAATTTATTGAACAAGCTGTTCTATAGATGCCTAAGGCCAGAGAACAAAGTAATATCTTATTGATGTTACCAGAGTTGAATTTGTTAATAATATAGTATTTTAATTCATCAATGAGAATAGGATAAACATCCTAAAAGGATATGCAGCAAAAAAATTCACAAAAATATGTCCATATGAAGAGAGTAATGTTTAGCATCCATATAGAAAATGACCTAAAGTCTTCATAATGATAATAAATACAAATTAACATTGACACTATTTTACTTAGTATTAAGGTAACACTCATAAACACAGTTGAAGATATGAAAATCAGGTATGTCTGAAGGTAAAAATGTAAATTTCTATGACTTTTCTGTTAAGCGTTAAAATACTTACATTCTTTGACCCAGAAATATAAAATTCAGGGGTTTATCCTGAAGAAATAACTAGAGATGGGCACAAAGAGATTATGTTCCAGGAGTTCCCCTTGTGGCTCAGCAGTTAGCGAACCCCACTAGCATCCATGAGGATGTGGATTTGATCACTGGTATCGCTGAGTGGGTTAAGGATCTGATGTTGCCGTGAGCTGTGGTGTAGGTCATAGATGCGGCTTAGATCCCACATTGCTGTGGCTGTGGTGTAGGCCAGCTGCTACAGCTCCAATTCAACCCCTAGCCCGGGAACCTCCATATGCCTGGGGTGCAGCCCTAAAAGACAAAAAGACCAAAACAACAACAACAACAAAATTATGTTCCAAATATTCCCCATAGTTGTATTTATATTATCAAAAAATTAAAATAACTTAAATCTGCACCTGTAGAGAACTGAATAAATGATAATGATCCTTATTAAAGAATACTATATCCATTAAATGTCATAGTTATTCATTTATTTACTTATTTTTTCCAGTGGTTATTGAGCACCTACTCTGTGCAAAGCAATAGGCTGGGCAGTTGGGGTTACAAAAGCAAACATATTACTCCTGGTCATCACAACACTTACATTTTAGAATTTTTTAAAAAAACTCAGAATGCTGTTAAAAAGAAGAGGCTACAAAATATTATGTATAACATGATCACATTATTACAAAAGAGAACACTGATAAAAATATAGAAAAAAGTTGGAAGGAATATAGTAAATGTTCATACTGATTACTTTGGGTCTTAAGGGTTTTTTTCTTTGTGTTTTCACATTTTCCAAATGTTTTATAATGAACATCCATTATTTTATAATATAATTCACATTACTATTTTAGTATAAATTAACTCTACTTTTGTTAGTATGTTTACCTTAGGTGACATGGGTATAGTTTTCTATGTGTATGTAGCAGGGATGTTCCTTTTCATTTGGTCTTTAAAACCATTGCATTGCCTTTGACATCAGTCATTCAGTAAAAGAAACTCTTCTACGCTTTCTTTAAAGTTTGGTTATCTGCTAGGTGGTTTTGAATTCTGGAATGACTCTATTTGGAGGTCTGTCTTAGTTTGGGCTGCCATGACAAAATACCATAGACTGGGTAGCTTAAACACCAGAAATTTATTCTCACAGTTCTGAAGGCTGGGAGTCCAAGATCAGGGTGTCAGCATGGTTGGGTTCTGGTGAGAACCATCTTCTGGGCCTATAGACAGCTTCTTTCTCCCTGTGATCTCACATGGCAGAGAGAGATAGAGAGGTAGAGAAATAGAGAGCACAGGCACTCTGGTGGCTTTTAAGAGCTCTAATTCCATCACACGGGCCCCACCTTCATGACTTCACTTATGCCCAATTATTTTTCAAAGGCCTCATCTTCAGATACCATCACATTGGGGGTTAGGACTTTTGACATATGAATTTTGGGGGGGCACACAATTCAGTTCATAGCAAGGTCTAAGCAGAGCAAAAGGTCACAGACAGCAGAAGGCCAGAGATACAAAGGAAAGCCTTGTGGACCCAGATGTTCATCCACATGAGCCTAGATGGAAAAGGTTACAGTCTCAAGTCTGAAAAGAGGAAGGTCGAGGGATTATGAAGACCTATGAAATCATGGAGGACAGACTTCTGGGATAGGATATCTCTTTAAGCTGGAGGGAAGAAGTACCTAAGTGGGAAATTAAAAAGCTACCCTATCCAGTTGGTAATATATGGACACAGCTCTCCCCAAAGTGGAATAGCTGGAGAATGACAATATCTTAGGAAGCTATGTAGGATATTTCCTGTAGGGGCTTTTCAGGAAAAGTAAGGATTTGGGGGGACCATCCTTGACCTTTTATGGGTGAAGCTGTGGAGGGAAAAATAATGATGCTGTCCTCCAAAACTGTCCTTTGAAGACATTGTCAGTAAAGAGAATCTTAAATATAAAAAAATTAAATTCTGAAAGTAAAATAAGTTCTGGTCCAAATTATTACTATGATCCAGAAGAAGTGTCTAAATCACAGATGAGGTCATTCCTTTTTTGAAAACACTGTGTATTCAAGATGAGCAGCAAACAGTTTGAGCAAGATGGATTCAGTTGAGAAGGGCAAAGAATAGTTGAGTCAACGTCCAGAGTCCAGCTAAAAGCAGCCTGACTCAAGGGAGCTGGGGACCCAGATACCTACCCAAGAAAGGCCTCGAGCAGTAGGTGAGTTTAGCTTTGGTTCCCCTTCCACCTACCCCCAGTGGCCTCTGCATTTGACGATCTAGAAGGGGTACATGTGTACAGAATCTGAGCCATTTATGCTGAATTTGCTCAGGCTGACTCTCATTCCTCGCTTTTCCCAAATGAGCGATATTGAAAGAGGGCCTTCTTCAGCATGGCAAAGAGAGGCTGAAGGAAAATATTGTTGGAGTTGGTGGGGAAGGCAGTGAGAGGAGAGGCCATAGACAACATGTACTTGTCTGAGTTGATGAGGTTTCAGCTTTATCAGTAAGTGCGACAATTAAATTACCTCAAAATCGTCTGAGTCTCATCATGGAAAGCTTTTTGCCTTTTCCTATTTCATAGGTTTGTATTCATCCAATACGTCACCGATTAAATTAGGACATTTATGAGAAAATTAAATATAAAATGTCTATGTCCTGCATTTGTAGATTCTGGTAATTGTTTTTGCCTTTACACAGGACCTGAGGTACAGCTCTCAGAAGAAGTCAATTACTGCCTCCCAGTCACTTATGATTGTTTATTAATTAACCATTAGAAAGAAACTGTGGAATAGACTAGGTGAACATATGGGCCGGAGTGTTCTATTTGTCAATATCATGGAGGTTTTTTTAAAAGCACCTATGCTGGTTCCAGAAATTTTATATACACACATGAAACCCAGAAAGATAAACAAAAGCAAGAATAAAATACAAAGGTTTCAATTGGTTGGGAAAATCCCTTTGTTCTGGAGACTTTGCGTAGAATGATAAGCATTTCCTTCTTTCGTCTTTTTCTGACTTTTGATCGATGCTATGCTATCCCCTGCAGCATTCTTTCTCTCTTGGTTGCAACTTTTTTCCAGATAATAAGATTACAAGAAATTCAGGAAGTCAGGAGTTCTAGAAATGATCTTAAACTCAAAGCCAGTATCAAGAGGCATCTCATTGATTTACCAAGTGAACCAAGGATGTGTCTTTATCTGGCAGAGATCATCAGGGGGCTTTTGTCCTGGCCTTTGGAGGACCAGGTTGCTCTGGGCAGTTCCCCAGTGCCCTTTGTCCTTGCTGCTCATTTTGGCTGTGGTTCCTTATGCATCCTTTTCCTCCTTACTTTCCTGATGACTGTGGTTGGCATGGTGATGGGGACTCATAGGGACAAGCAACATCTAAGGTTTCTTACTACACATTCTGTGAGTTGTCGTCTTTGTTTTTTTCATGGCCATACCTGCAGCACGTGCAAGTTCCCAGGCCAAGGGTGGAAGCAGAGGTACAGCTGCTGGCCTACACCACAGCCATAGCAATGTCAGATCCAAGCTGTGTCTGCAACCCACACCACAGTTCACAGCAATGCCAGATCTTTAACTTACTGAGTGGGGCCAGGGATTGAACCCACGTCCTCATGGATACTAGTCAGGTTCATTACCGCTGAGCCACAATGGAAACTCCAAGTCTTCTTAACTTAGAATTGTGGCAGCCACAGGCACATGGGATTCTCCTGGGGAGGAACCTGGCCTCTTTCTCTGCCACCCAGAGCCAGCCTCCAAGGAAGAAGAACCCCCCACCCACCCGCCACTGACTGGGAGTTTGAAATAGCCAAGTCAACTGCCAGCTCTTTTTTGTGCCTGGGTTTCTTTGGAGATACCATCTGATAAATTCAGGAGACTTTTTTTCTCACTTCTTCATTTGCTGGTTAAGGATAAGGGACTAAGGAATGCGCTCTGCTTTAGTGTCTGAGGTGAGGTACTCTCCAACTTCCGTAGGCTTTACCTGTGTTTTTGAAACAAAGTTCATTTCAGTTCAGTATTTTTGAAAACATTTGCATATAGGGTTTTTAAGAAAAGAGGGTTGGATCAGATGGATACAGAGAAATCATAGTATAACTGCATTGCAAGAGCTTATTGACCAAAGGTTAATTTGTAGAACTCTAGATGTGAATGTTATGGGCGGGAGCAGCTTTGTTCTCAGATGGTGGAGTTATAAAAAAACTGATTGAGGGGCCCAGGCTTATGGCAGGGCTCTGGAAACCCTCTTTCTGATCAACTGTGTTTTCTGTGGGTGTGCTTGAAAGTGCTTTTGCCTGACAAGTGCAGTTTGCTTTCATGGACAGTTGAATATGAATGCTTAAGCATTTTCTGGTTTTAAAAATTTTAGATGAGAAATAACTTCATTAAGAAGTCTCAGTTTAATGGTGTATAGGATTACACACTTTAAAATCATATTAAAATTGTGATCTGAGTTACCAGCATATTCAATATATTTTCTTTTATTCATTGATTATGGAAAGATTCTGTCTACCTATTCAGAAGTGTAAAGGACAGTATAGTAGAATGTAGTATCTATTTCAACCCATTATCAAGATTCCATTTTGTGTTGGGCTTGCTTAGCACTGGTTATAGGAAATGACAAAGAATCTTCTGTCTCCTGAGATTCCTTAATGCGTGGTGTGCTTGTATCAGTATCAGAGAATGGCTGTTTCCTTGGCAGATCTATTCACTCCTGGCTAGGAGTTCGCAAAGTCACATTTAGAAAATGCATACACTATGCATGCTCTCACTTGGCATCTGCTATTCCCCTGGCCTGAGATAACTGGAGGTCCTACTTCTTCACTTCAAGTCTTTATTCAAATGTCACCATCTCAGTGAGCCCCATCCCAGGACACCCTACCCTTCCATTTATCATTATCTAATTTTTGATTCTTTATATCTCTTTGCACTAACACGCAAGTGCCATGGGGGCTGGGGTTTTTGTCTGTTCAGTTCAGAGCCGTATCCCAAGGGTTAGGTACAGTGCCTGGCACAAACAGGATTTTATTCGTTGAATGACAATAATTAATTGAATTGATTAAAATTGTACATATGTCACTTTTATTTGGGCATAATTTGTTTGCGAGTACTCTAAACCCCAATTTGAACTGTATCAAGGGACACAGATATTAAGATTGAACATCTGTGAGTCTGTGACGATGTGGAAATGTGACACAGAAAGGAGCCCACAGACCTGCTGTGAGACGTGCAGGGTATCATTGTGGTCAGGAGTCTCTTCAGAGCACCTTGAATCAGTTTCACTGCCACCCCTGCAGGTGAGGCCATTGCTGCAGAGTGGACCAGGCACTGTAAGGATACCATGTTACCAGCCCCAGATTCCGGAACTCAGGCCCCAGACTTTTGTGCCTTTCCTTGACCCAGGAGTCACTTGCTCTATTCACTCTGCCAAGGTCGTTTGTGGTAGGATGCTTGAGAACAGGACATGCGTCATCAGGCTCTTGACCCCTGATTTGAAAAGCCAAATCCTTCCCATTCCTTGAACTCACCTGTTGGTTGAATTTATATTCCTAATTTCATGTTTGATTCCTCCACATAGGCAGGAGTCTGTCTGAGATGGTTACTATGATATTGGACCTTTGCTTCTCTCTCCTTCTGTCTTAGTGGGTTTTGGTAGGAACCAGGCATTTAGGCACTTGAGATTTTTTTGAGATTGAGCTTACCATTTTTAAGGCTCATTGGTAGTCACTTCTGTTTGTAATGTCCCTTTTGTCTTGTCCAGCATTTTTAGAGCCTAAAATTTCTGGTCGTTTTTTGGACTGTGACATAATCCCTGGAAGTTTTCTTTAAAATGAAAGTGTGTTAACTCGGTGGATAATGCATAATCCTAAGACTACTCATTGGCATGGGCTCTCCATTGGCATTGCTGGGGCGGGGCAGATAGGTCCTTAATAGCAAGGGCACCAGAATGGTATGTTTTGTTAGAGGTGAGTGGTGGTGGGGAAGATAATGTTGGAGCCTGGGAACTAGGGCATTGACTGGAGATGGCAGACATGAGGGAATGGCACTAGGAACAGCCATGGCTATTAGGGAATTTGATGTGTAGGGAATTTAGAAGAGAAAGAAGTGAGCATGAAAAGAGAGGCATGTAGCACCAAAAAGAACCCTCAAAGATTTATACTGGGTCTTCTACAGCCTGACCTGCAAGATGATAATGTGTTTTTTTCCCTTTACGTGGAAAAGGATGAATAAATCATAATCTTAAAAGATTCTTGAATTGTGAGAGTTGGTCCAACCTATTTAGGTTGACAATCCTATCTAGCTCCTTCCTTTTTCTAATTAATAGTTGGTTTGGGCTTGGAAATGAATTGACATACAAATCTTCTTACTTTCCCCCATGTCTTATTTAATGCTAGTTCAGTGTTGAAGGCAGAGCTGTGCCTAGGAATTATCAAACCTGGAAGAAAATAGATAGGTCAGCTTTGGGGTAATATTTTTTTTTCTTTTTACAGCTGCAACTATAGCTCATAGAAGTTCCCAGGCCAGGAGTTCCCGTCGTGGCGCAGTGGTTAACGAATCCGACTAGGAACCATGAGGTCGCGGGTTCGGTCCCTGCCCTTGCTCAGTGGGTTAATGATCCGGCGTTGCCGTGAGCTGTGGTGTAGGTCGCAGACGCGGCTCGGATCCCGCGTTGCTGTGGCTCTGGCGTAGGCCGGTGGCTACAGCTCCGATTCGACCCCTAGCCTGGGAACCTCCATATGCCGCGGGAGCGGCCCAAGAAATAGCAACAACAACAACAAAAGACAAAAAGACAAAAAAAAAAAAAAAAAAAAAGTTCCCAGGCCAGGGATCAAATTGAAGTTGCAGCAGCAGGCCTATGTACAGCCAGAACAACAATGGATCTGACCTGTATTTGCGACCTGTGCTGCAGCTTGTGGCAATGCCAGATCCTTAACCCACTGAGTGAGCCCAGGGATTGAACCTGCTTCCTCACAGAGACAACATTGGGTCCTTAACCCGCTGAGCCACAGTGGGAACTCTGCTTTGGGGTAATTTTGATGCTATAATTTTAGGAAGCCCTACTATATTTAGAAGGCATAGTTAATATTCTCTCTTTTCGCTCAATCCCCATGCGTGCTCATTTTGTAGATGCTAAAGTCACTGTGGCATTATGGAGTGGGTGGTGCAGGGCAGAAGAGTCAGGGCTTATTGTACTGGGTCATGGGTTCTGGGAACAATCCTGGTCCTATCACAGACTCCATTGACCTATAAAAAGTGTTGTTAATCTTCTTACTGTCTGGCTTACAAGAGATATGGGAGGAGAAATGAGATAATGTCTACTTAGATCTTTGAGTTTCTCGGAAGAACAACATTCTGCAGTAATATGCTTTCCTAATGCATTTGTTTGTGTTTGTAATGGAGTATAATTCCATTTAACCAAATTTATTTAGATACCTCTAAAATATCTGACAGTCTTGCACAGAGGAAGCAGTCCGACTTTGAGAATAAGA
Source organism: Sus scrofa (assembly GCF_054392235.1). Lineage (NCBI taxonomy): Eukaryota > Metazoa > Chordata > Mammalia > Artiodactyla > Suidae > Sus > Sus scrofa. The sequence goes on along the minus strand of NC_139383.1, from coordinate 240,644,512 downwards.
ACTGGACTAGAATCTTCAAAAACTACAAGTTAGCTGGCTATAAATTTACCAGGTTAAGAGAAGGAAGCTGGAAGAAGAAGGAATGCAGCCACAGGTGGTGATGGGGATGGGGTGGTGGTTGTAATTATCTTCAAAGAGTTTATAACATATTTTAAAATAATATTGTTTTACTTAAGATCAATACATTTTAATATATATATATTTAATTTAACTATATTTCGATATTGATCCTGCCATCATTCTCCAGGCTCTTTAACCTAGCCCCCTTGAGATTTACTTTATTATGTTTCTTGGACCACAGCCTGGTTGTTGAATAACTAGTTTCTGAGTCTGATGCAGCAGTTCCATCCATACACCAACACGTTTATAGAGTCAATTGTAGGATGCTGAGTAAGTTGCTAAAGAATCCTTTATCTTTGTTCTGTAGAGAAAGAAATGGCAAGTCTTTTTCTTGAAATGGCTATTAACAGTGAATTTTTTATGTAGCCTTTTTGAGCAATATTACAGTTGAGCTGCCTTTCTAGTTAGTCCTAAAGAGAGAAATTTTTAAAAAGATGAAAAAAGGGGAAAGTATTCATATGTGTCATCTCTGATGTATTATAAGATGTCTATTTAGGTTATAATTATTGTTATCAGACAGTTTTGTTGTGAAATTTTCTGAAAGGGATTGGTTCTTTAGCATTTAAAGAAGATCAGCCTTCGATAAAGGAATTTTAAGTAACTATTGAGTAGGCCAGGAAAGAAAACTGTATGTCTTATCTTCCAGAGAGGTGTGCATTCTTCAATAGCGACTGATTTGTATTTTTAAAGCAATAATACCAGTCCTATCCCTTTCTCTGAGGGGAGGATAAGTGATAACTCTTATTTGCTAAATTGTAGACTATAATGCAGAGAAAGCATACTCTTTCATCCAAAATGGGGCTTGAAAAAATAAATTCCTGCCAACTTGTATTGCATGCCAGGGACATAGGAAAAAAGTCACTTTGACTCTGGAGAAGAACATCTTTTATAAGGAGATGATATGGAACACTGTGGAGCTGCCCTTTAGACCAAAATCATTTTTTACTAAAAATGTACAGCTCAGAAATACAGTTCATATCAAGTTAGATTGTGGATAATCTTAATAAAATCACATTTTTTGTTGGAGAAGATCATTGAGAGGATGTGACTACTGGCTGACCTGAGAGCTAGACCCTGGTGATTGGAGGCTCCTTCAATACATTCCAAAACAGGGATTCCTCCCTGTTTTGCCTGCTGATCCCATAGCGGGACCCATTTTCAGGGACACAACCTCAAGAAAGCAATGTGTTGTTGAGACTGTATGTCACTGAAGCCAGTTCAGGCCTCTGTATAAACTGTTAGGATTCTGGTGGGCAGGTGTGGACTTAGACCTGTCTTGTGGCTGCCCAAGACACGCCTGGCAAGTAAGTTCCCTTGCTTATTGAACCTGCCCCCTACCAATCTGGAGTGGCTTGCCTCTTTCTTCAATCTCCCTTTGCCCTATGTATGGGGCCAGTTTCAGATTTCACCCAGCAAAGCTCCCAAGGTTGTGAACCAGCAATTCACTCAAGTTTGAACATTTCTAAACATTAAATATTTTGTGCAGTTTGATGTCCCTGTGAAAAATTTCATGATAAACGTATGGGTTTCTGCAATTGCGTATGAATATAGCTAAGTTCTACTTTAAAAGAAGATTGAAAACTGTCCACTTTATATTAATCTGTTGTTAAATTGGAATGGTTTATTTGAATGTTTCAGAATAGAAGCAAACGCTTGGAGAAGGTCCATGTGGTTATTGGACATAAATCGTGTGACTTGGATTCTCTCATTTCTGCCTTCACATATGCTTACTTTCTGGACAAGGTAAGGGAGAAGATCATGCAATTTACATTTGAGTTATGATGTAACTTAAAAAACCAACATTTCTGGAAAAACAAGGAACCTACTAACTTAATTTTTCATGTTCTGGTTTTTTGTTGTAGAGACTTAATAGAATCCATTAACCAACAAATATGTATTGGTCACTTTCTACATGTTAGTTATTTCTTACCGACTCTCTGCATAAAACATTATTTCAATAAGATCAATTTTTTTTCAAAGAAAACAATTACAATTTTTTATAACAGTTGATTACTTTTGTGGAAATTCAGAGAATTGATAAAAGTAAGGGTCAGAATTTCTTGTTTTCCTTTATCATCCTTGTTGGATAATCTTGCTCTTGGGAGTAGAAAAATAGGTGCAGAATAACCTGTGTGAACATTACTTGAAGTACAGAGCATACTGGCTGGAATTTTCAGTAATAAGAGGTATTGCATGTCACATCTATATTCTGGTTTTGCCTTTTAGCTTGACTTTGTACAGCAAGGTCATTCTCAGTTAACAATAATCTTCCCTGAGCCAGAATCTTTGTACTGTGTGAAGTCATACTGTAACATGTCAACAGAGGTGGAAAAGACCTTTCTTTCAATAAATCGTTTTAAAATTCCCATACCACAAAATTCCTCAATCCATGTTAATACATCACCTTAAAGCCTAAAAGTGTACACTATGAGTGGTATCTCTGTGCTATGTCTAATTTCACACGATTTTTAATTTCGCGGAGTCCAGTTTGTTTCATTCCAATGTTGTTTGGATCCTTGGCTCTGGCAGTATACATAGCTGATCTAGAATGATTTAAATTTGCATGAAACCCAGTCTTTCAGAATGAGCTGTAGGTGACAAGAATGGCTTTAGGGAGCAGCTGACAAAAATGCCAGGTAAACTATTCTGATCTCTACATATGGTTTTCTATAATTTAACTTAAAATCTGCTAAACTTTACAAGGGAGATTAATTGATATGAGGAGAGACACGTGTCTGTGTCAAAATATGCGTATTAAATACTCAACTGGATTTTAAAATTTATTTTTAATTGAATTATAGTTGATTTACAGTATTGTGTTAGTTTCAAGTGTACACCAAAGTGATTCAGTTAGAGATAGGTAGATAGATACATAGAAAAAAAAATTTTTTTTGTCTTTTGTCTTTTTAGGGCTGCACCCATGGCATACAGAAGTTTCCAGGCTAGGGATCCAATCGGAGCTGTAGCCACCGGCCTATGCCACAGCCACAGCAACGTGGGATCCGAGCTGCACCAAGCGAGGCCAGGGATCAAACCCGCATCCTTGGGGATGCTAGTTGGGTTCGTTAACCACTGAGCCACAACAGGAACTCCAGATATTCTTTTTCAGATTCTTTTCCATTCCAATCTGTTATTACAAGATATTGAGTATAACTCCCTGTGCTGTATAGTAGGTTTACCTATTTTATATATAGTAGTGTGTATATGTTAATCCCAAATTCCCAGTTTATCTCCACCTCCCCCTCACTCAACTAGGTTTTTTGACTCCTAGAAAAAAAAACCAAAACATTGCTTGTTTTGAGATCATAGAGTTTGCTGAACCAGACTAGTTTTCCAACTGATCATGGCCTGGACTCTTAAAGAAATCATATGATAATAATGGCACCACAAACAACACCTGTGATGTCTTGAATGAATACAATAACACCCAAAGAAAGGAGTGGGAAAAGTAGTTGTGATAGAAGAAACAGGTAAAGAGATGTTGGGCCTCTTTCCTCCTTCTAAGGCTCGCCTTAAGCATGGGAACGAATGTGGCATTAGTGAAGGGTCACATCCCAGGAATTTTTTAAATATCTGCCTTCCTGTTAATTTACTGAATCCTGCCCCCATCACATATCTGCATCTCTATTTTAATTTTTTTCTGAGAACCTGGCTATTCTCTCTCAGTGTATTAACACAGGGGAGAAGGACAGAATATTAACTCATGGTAGGACAGGACCTTGTAGCCTCACATCTCTGACTCCATTTAAATACTTTCCACTCTGGTGAATAAGCCCCATTCTATGGATAAAACCGAGGGTCAGAAATGAAAATGGCTTTCTCCAAGGCACACAGCAGAGGCTGGGGCTTGAATGTAGTTCTTCTGACTCCACCTTCAGAACAGGTCCTGCCAGGGTAAGCTCAGGCCACATGCCTCCTGACTCAAGTTTTAATATCGGGAGTTAGATATAACTCTATAAGTTAATGAGGAAAAATAATTTGCGCTGCACAAATTCCAATTGATTATTGCACAATTGTGATTCTGGATTCGCCTGACGGGTGGGATAAAAACCATCTTGTTGGGTTGGCTTTGTGCTTTGTGTACTGTAACAGCAGGTGACTCATGTATTTCACTCAACAAATGCATGTCTATTTTGTGCCAGTTTTATGCACTGAGAAACATAACTGAACAAAAAAAGACAAAAAAAAAAAAATCCCTGCTAGGAAGGGGACATGGATGATAAAGATGCTAAAGCTGTGTAATAAGCCCTATGCTTGTGACAGAGCTGGTGATGATGTGAGAACAATGATCATTTACTTTATGCAAAAATTCAGTGTTTCCAAACCGCACATTTTCTCAGTGATTTCGCGTTTATTGCTAAACAGAGTAATTTTTAAAAGCACCTACATTTAAAGTTTCCTGTGTAAAAATAAGTTATTGTGAATCTGAAATTCTCTAACTTCTACCCATCTCCTGTTTCCCCCACCACTACAGTTTTTTTTTTTTTTAATACAAGGCTTGTTAATAAAAGTTTTTTTTTAATGATATAATAAATTGGCAGAAATCACAACTGGCAGTCTGTGGGCCAGATCCGGCTTGTACATGAGTTTTCACTAACTCTACAGATTTTTAATTAAATATGAATTGTAGCAATTAAACATCACAGGTAGATGTGATGTTTAATTGCTAATTAAACCCCCAAATCTAGATTTCTAGCTTTTCTTGAGGAATTGAAAATTTGCCTATTCTAGACCTGAATTTTTGGCATGGAAACAATTGGCTGGAGCTAAATGATGGGCATCCCGTGTAGGTGGGATGTGTACCCACAATCTTCACTTGCCCTGCTGTAATCATTCTGATTTTCTGCTGATTCCATAAAGACAGGTAAATTTGCTTTCTATGAAGAAGAGATGTATATATATACTTTTTTTTTTTTTTTAACTGTGGAAGGAGGGATTTCCTGTTGTGGCTTAGCAGTAACCGGCTACAGCTCCAATTCGACCCCTATACCGGGTGTGCCCCCCCCAAAAAAAAGATAAACTGTGGAAGGAGTGAAATGAGACATAAAATATTTCAAGAAAGGCACAAGAGGTTTTATATAGAGTAACAAGAGGTTAAAAAAGATTAGAGGCCACTTACCCATGGAAAATGCTCTGCTAATTGGGTTCAGGGAAAGCTGGTTATGAATGTCAAATGGTTTCGTGCAGCCAAAGGACTTTTGTTCCCCTTATAGTTACTCTCAGGTTTGAGAAAATGTAATTGTAATCTTTTCTCCTGCTTTTGTCAGTGATTCAGTCAACTTTTTTCTTGGTAGGTCAGCCCACCTGGGGTTCTCTGTCTGCCTGTGCTGAACATACCAAGAACTGAATTCAGCTACTTCACAGAGACAAGGTTTATTTTAGAAGAGCTAAATATCTCTGAGTCATTCCACATATTCCGAGATGAAATTAATCTGCATCAGCTACACAACGAAGGGAAGTTATCTATAACCCTTGTTAGCAGCAACGTGCTGTCAAGGTAAGACTTCATGTGAGGCTCTGGAGGGAGGTTTGGTCTTTTAGCAAAGGTTCTTCGGCACACAGTATTACCCTGTCTGGGATTGTTTGTGGTTGAGGAAGATATATATTAAAGGCAGAGGACATTCAGAGGAAATGGAATATTTTTTCTTCTTTTATAGCAAAATTTGGGCTATGTCAAAACTCTCTTTTTACTTTGGCATTTCAAATATGACATCTTTAAAAGTAGAAAATTCTTGTAAAATTGACCAAAATTATAATTTTTTTCCTTTTTGGCTGCCCTGTGGCATATGGAGTTTCCGGGCCAAAGATCATTGAAGTTTTGACCTACATGCAGATCCTTTTAACTCCCTGTGCCGGGCTGAGGATCAAACCTGTGTTCCTGTTGCACCACAGTGGGAATTCCCAAAAGTATAATTTTAATCCATTTCTAACACTTTCCTTTTCTTTTTCTTCCTTTCTTTCTTCCTTTCTTTTTCTTTTTCTTTCTTTCTTTCTTTCTTTCTTTCTTTCTTTCTTTCTTTCTTTCTTTCTTTCTTTCTTTCTTTCTTTCTTTCTTTCTTCCCCTTCCTTCCTTCCTTCCTTCCTTCCTTCCTTCTTTCTTTCTTTCTTTTTTCTTTCTGCTTTTTTTTGCCGCATATGGAAGTTCCCAGGTGAGGGGTCCAATCAGAGCCCTGCGCCACAGCTATAGCAACGCAGGATTGGAGTTGCTTCTTCAACCTACATCACAGTTCATGGTAATACCAAATCCTTAACACAATGAGTGGGGCCAGCGACCAAACCCGCATCTTCATATGGATACTAGTTGAGTTCATAAATAACCCACTGAAACACAATGGGAACTTCACGAACACTTTCTTCTAGCAATGCAACCATCCTGTGTATTGATGCTGATAATGTGTGTATGAAAATTGAAATTAAATGCTAAATAAAACCAAAAGGTTCTTAAGAAATCTGAGTAGTGAAATGGAAAATTTTGTAGATGGGCTATGAAAGCCCTTTGATCATTGGCTCATTTATTCATAGTATGATTCTAGAAAAGCAGGATGGAGTTTTGAAAGTTCATATAATTTGAACTCCTTTTTTTTACGGACGAGAAATCTGGGCAAATGACTTGCCCAGGGTACCACATGCAGTTAGTAGAAGAGTTTGAATTAGACGTGAGTCTTTTGCCTACTTCACTAAATACTTAGAAGGTGCTAATTGGTGCATGAATCTACAGGTATATAAAGAGGAATAAGATAGATTCCCTGCCTTCAAGGACCTTATAACCCATCACAGAGCCCAGTTTGATAAGCTCTGTGTTGCTAATGAATGAAGTGTCCCCAGTTAAATATCCCAATAGTAGGAGATGATAGTTTTTTTGCAAACTTTGCCGATTTGCTAATCATTGATGACATTAACTAGTGGACATTGACCTTAACATACATGAAATAAAAACTTGTACAAATATTTAATTTTTTACCTAGCCTTAAGGAAGCATATTTAAATATGGATATATCGTAGTGTCAGCCATACAGTTTATTTGATTATAAAGAGCTTGGAAAAAAATCTGCCTGTGTAGAGCTGATAAAATCCCCATGATATTTGAAATTCATACAACTGTTTGAATAATATTTATCAGTCAATTGTTGACAATTGGCTGAGAGTTATTCATAGCTTATTTGACTGACTTCAGGTATCAGTGTTCAGGATAATCACATGCTTGACTAAACTTATGTGTTAACTTTTTCAAACCAATTTTAGTGCCAGTAGATATGGACAAACACAGGAAGCCAAAGGAATGAACTACGAAATGTGTGTCAGTCAAGAACTTAGGGAGAGTTTGGTTACCAATTAAAATGGAAACATCTATGCTGGTTTTGAGAAGGAAATGTGAAATCTAGCTTTGGGATTGTTTATGAAATAGAATGTTTTTCAGAAATAAATGGAGATCTTCATTTTGTTCACTGCCATTCTTTGGGTTTTGGCAGACAGAAAGAATAAAGTCAGTTTTACCCATATCTTTCTTCCTGCCTTTTATAAAAGCTAACACCATCTCATTAAAAAGTATGATGTGGGAATAAATAGGCCAGTAGTATTGTTTTTTGTCCAGCCCCAGACTGGATGTGCAAGTTTTGGAACCAGATAGTTAGAGTTTAAATAAAAATTTAAATAAAACTTCTATTTTATTTTATTTTTATACAAATTTTAAAGGTTATGCACCATTTATAGCTTTTATGAAATATTGGCTTTATTCTCCTTGTGGTATTGGTCACATTTCTAAACTTTTTTATGCCTCCTTTTCCCCACTTGTAAAATGGGAATTTTAATAGAACCTATTAAAAAGGGTCATTTTATAGTATAAAATATGATAATACTCTCAAAGTATTTATAATAACGTCTGGCATATAGTGGAAGCTCAATAAATGTTAGCCTTAACAATGATTTTTGTTGTTGTGTTATTATTTTCCAACAGCAAAACAAAAGCTAGAAATGCTAAGATGTGAAGGTCTTCTAAGACTCTTAGGGAGGCAGTTGAAATGAAATGCGAAAACACACAGATTCATGTCCTGTGAGCTCACTTATATTTTGGGCTATCAAGAGGAAGTCACTTCTGTGGGGACAGAGGTTAAATAATTCCAAAAAGTAAGAAAACATGCTGCATCTCTTTCTCTTCCTCTCCTCCGTTTGCCTTATAGTGAGGACAAAACTTTGGAATCAGCAGTCGTCAAAGTCATTAACCCAACTGAGCACAGCGATGCCGACTTTGAGTTCCGAGAGTCTTCCTCCTCTCTGGTGGTGAAAGAGATTCTCCAGGAGGCTCCTGAGCTCATCACTGAGCAACTGGCTCATCTGCTCAGAGGTGAGAGATGAATCTGTCTATTAAATACTGGAAAGCTTAATGGAGTGTCTCCCGACTTGCTCATGCAGAAAGAGTGTGATCCATTCTTGGGTTAACAATCCCTTTAAAGACCACGGGAAGCTTCATCAGAGAGGCAGGGAGTAAAGAGTTTGTTAAAGAGTAGCATTATACTGAATATTAAAAATGTGCATTTAAAAATAGGCATGAAGGATCTTCGCTGTTTCACTAGACAAGAATATTAAATGGAGCCAAGGCCCCTCTGTTAGGGAGCGGGTATAGCTCCTCTGGCCATCTAGCAGCTTCCAGAGGAGATTTTTGCTCCACAGCAGCATGGATATGGGCCAGAATTCCACGTTCCCACACTGAAATTTCTCCTGGTGATGATCAAAGCTCCGTTTTTATAATACTGTTTGAACAGCAAAATGATGCACCTTAGTTGTGGTAATAAGTTTTATAGTCAAACTCCCACCTCCTTCTCCCCCCATCGTATAATGTTTTCCATCTCTACTCAGCCTGCTTTAAGCACTGTGTTCCCAGCACACCATCATCAATTATCCTCCTAATCTCTATTTCATCTTGCACAATGGAACCCACTGCTTCTAAAAAGTGGTTTCTAAACTGGAAAGTGTCTCCTGACTTCGGTGCCACAAAATTTCCATATTGTCTCATATAGGATAGTTATGGGTTTTGTATAAAGATTTTTTTTTTCTTTCAACTATTCATCTTGAACAAGGTAAACATAGATTTTTTTCAGACGTATTTGGCACAAGAAAGTAGAAAGCAGTGGTTAACTGCCTGAAAGAATTAAAAAAAAAAAAGAAGAAGGAGAAATCCAAGAGTAGGGTGGCAACTCTTTTAAGGTCTTTTTCCTTTGCTTCTCCTGTCTCTACCAGAATTTTCAGGGGAAAAGGTCCAAGATTTATGTAGTTTCTGTAAATGTTCTAGGACCAATGGCCCCAATAAACCTGTTTTAAATACTTTTCTGGCTAGGGACATGAGTAAAATTTCTCTATAGGAAACAGTGCTTTCAACTAAACTAAGCAAGTGCAATCATATATCTCTGACCAAGCAGAAGGAAAATAAAGACAATTGAGGATCTCCACCAAGAGGGGAGATGTTTGGCAGCCCAAACACGTGGTGCAAGCAAACACTAGATAATATCCTATTTAATATTTTGCAAACTGAGTTTGGTTTACCGTTCAAAACATTGTATGTGTTGTTTAGCGGGAAAGAAATATAGTCAATGAATGGGTCACCATGACTTTCTATAAATAGTAAAATAATATCACACTGTAGTACATTGGAACAAAAATATGATTTTGTTGTTGATGATGGTGATGATGACCAGGATGATGACATTTCAGATGTAGGGAATTAGAAGGGATGCTGACCTTTTTGTTGGTTACCTTAGTTTTAATTTTCAGCCCTACCAAGAATGAACAGTATAGTAAGGGACCTTGATTTTTCTCATCATCAGATTTTTGCATAACTTTGGGCTTGAAGTGACCTTAGGAAGCTGGCAGGTTAGGGACATCACTTCATTGTTCTTGGAAATTGGAATGTGATTGGACGCAGTTCTTCCACCTGCGAAGATAGCAATATAGACACTGTCAGGAGAAAGCCAGAGTCACTGAAGCTTGGGAGGTAGAAAACATAGGTGGCTTATTACAGTGGAAAGAGGGCTCGGCTCTGGAGACCTTTGACCAAAGTGTGCATGCATGCATACGTATGTATATTATGTGGAGGGGACATGGAACATTAATTAATAGTTTGGCCAAGAGGGAACTGTAGGATGGTGATCCAAGGAGTTTATTTTAAAATTTTATTTATTTTTATTTATGATTAAAATATAATTGATTTACAGTGTTGTGCCAATTTCTGCTGTACAGCCTAGTGACCCAATCATGCATGTATATACATTCTTTTTCTCATGCTATCTTCCATCATGTTCTATCTGAAGAGACTGGATATAGTTTGCTGTCCTATACAGTAGGACCTCATTGCTGCCAGTCAGAATGGCCATCACTAACAAAGAGTTTGACTTTAGAAAGGTAATGTGGTGCTCCCGTCGTGGCTCAGAGGTTAACAAACCCAACTAGCAACCATGAGGACGTGGGTTTGATCCCTGGCCTCAGTGGGTTAAAGATCCGGCATTGCTGTGAGCTGTGGTGTAGGTCACAGACGCGGCTCTGATCCTGCGTTGCTGTTGCTCTGGCAGACCAGTGGCTCCAGCCCTGATTGGACCCCTAGGCTGAGAACCTTCATATGCCGCAGGTGCAGCCCTAAAAAAAAAAAAAAGAAAAGAAAAAAAGGAAAAAAAAAAACAAATAAAGGTAACATAAGTGTTTAAGGTAAGAAGGGCAATGGGCCAATTTTTAAAAGCTCCTGAATCTTTAATAAATACAAGAAAGGAATCAAGTTTAATTTTGCGTATTCTTTAAACACAGACTTTATAGTTTTCTAATCATGTATTAACAGCAAACATAAAGGGAATTTTTAAAGGGAAGTTTTTTTAATGTTACTATAAATAATTTTAAGATTCTTTATTTTCATACCATAATTCTTTCTAAGGGGTTTTCTCTATAAACAGCTATAGTGTTATCTTATATTTTGGAGTGCTCAGGATGATCATTCTTTTGACATACGTTTTTAGAACATGTATTATGCATTCTTCCAGGTCTTGAAAGGGTACAAATTTCTATGCACACCTTTTCCATAAAGAATTTTGAAAAACATCTGTTTCCAGATGTCATGAGGTTAAGTATGTACGTTCAAGACTTGAGTCTTTAAAGCATCATAATAAGACCTCTATGGAATATATATTATTATAAACTTTGTGCCCCCAAAATCTGAGTAGACTATGAACTAAGTACTTAATCAATTTGGTTGTTTTTTGCCTTTCATTCTCATCATCATATCCTAAAATCCATCTTGCTGAGGCACACTGGTGTGCTGTAAATGGATTTCAAGTGGGGCAAGGTGTTGATCCCTAAGTCCTTGGAGAGGACCCTAAGTATGCCCCTTAGCCAGGTATGCTGGGAAAAAAAATGCAGTTTTTGAAGTTCCCATCATGGCTCAGTGGTTAATGAATCCTACTAGGAACCATGAGGTTTCAGGTTGGATCCCTGGCCTCGCTCAGTGGGTTAAGGATCTGGCGTTGCTGTGAGCTATGGTGTAGATCGCAGACTCAGCTTGGATCTGGTGTTGCTATGGCTCTGGTGTGGGCTGGCAGCTACAGCTCCGACTAGACCCCTAGCCTGGGAACCTCCATATGCCATGGGAGCGGCCCTAGAAAAGGCAAAAAGACAAAAAGGGAAAAAAAATGCAATTTTCAATGTGTTACTTAATGTGCAAAAGGTTGGACCTACTCTTTAAAATTTTTCTTTTTTCTTTTTTATTGTTATTTCCCCCAGTACAGTTTTTTTTTTTCCACTGTACAGCATGGGGACCCAGTTATACATACATGTATACATAATTTTTTCTCCCACTGTCGTGCTCCATTGTAAGTATTTAGACATAGTTCTTGGTGCAACACAGCAGGATCTCATTGTTAATCCATTCCCAAAGCAATAATTTGCATCCGTTAACCCCAAGCTTCCAGTCCCTCCCACTCCTTCCCCCTCCCCCTGGGCAACCACAAAACTATTCTCCAAGTCCATGATTTTCTTTTCTGTGGAAAGGTTCATTTGTGCTGTATATTAGATACCAGTTATGAGTGATATCATGTGGTATTTGTCTTTCTCTTTCAGACTTACTTTACTCAGTATGAAAGTCTCTAGTTCCATCCATGTTGCCGCAAATGGCATGATTTTGTTCTCTTTTATGGCTGAATAGTATTCCATTGTGTATATATACCACTTCTTCCTAATCCAATCATCTGTCAATGAACATGTGGGTGCATGTGTATTTTTTAAGGGAAGTTTTGACTGGATATATGCCCAAGAGTGGGATTGCTGGGTCTTATGGTAGTTCTATGTATAGATTTCTAAGGTACTTCCATACTGTTCTCCATAGTGGTTGTACCAGCTTATATTCCCACCAACAGTGCAGGAGGGTTCCCATTTCTCTACACCCCCTCCAGCATTTGTTATTTGTGGACTTATTAATAATGGCCATTCTGACTGGTGTGAGGTGGTATCTCATGGTAGTTTTGATTTGCATTTCTCTAATAATCAGGGATGTTGAGCATTTTTTTCATGTGCTTGTTGGCCATCTGTACATTTGCTTGGAGAAATGTTTATTCAAGTCTTTTGCCCATTTTTTCATTAGATTGTTGGCTTTTTTGCTGTTGAGTAGTATAAATTGCTTGTATAATTTAGAGATTAAGCCCTTGTCAGTTGCATCATTTGCAACAATTTTCTCCCATTCTGTAAGCCATCTTTTTGCTGTGCAAAAGCTTGTTAGTTTGACTAGGTCCCATTGGTTTATTTTTGCTTTTATTTCTGGAACCATGAGGTTGTGGATTCGATCCCTGGCCTAACTCAGTGGGTTAAGGATCCAGCAATGCCGTGAGCTGCGGTGTAGGTTGCAGATGCAGCTCGGATCTGGCATTGCTGTGGCTGTGCTGTAGGCCAGCAGCTACAGCTCTCATTTGACCCCTAGCCTGGGAACCTCCATATGCCACAGATGCGGCCCTAAAAAGACCAAAAAAAAAAAAAATCTAAATCTAAAGGTTTTTTCCCTTGCATCAGTCTTCTTGAAAAGACACCCAATAATATCATAGACATCCTCCACTTCTACAGATGTAATAGCATTTTATACAGAGATTGGGCAGAATCCCTGTATAAAATGCTGTATCACACACTTTCTGCTCCTCACTTGGTCTGTGGGAGTTGTTTGAATCAACTTCACCTTTAGTCTAGTATCCTCATTTTCTTTTCTTTCTTTCTTTTTTTTTTCTGACTTTTTTTTCTAAATATAGGAAATTAGTACTTAAAATCAGCATTATTGGAATCTTTTGTAGTCTTCTACTCACTGCATAGCTACATATAAAAATGTTTGCATTGTGGGATAATATTATATTCAAATACTGATATGGAACCTGATTGTTGTGGATGCTATTGAAAGAATCATGTATATGCCAATTAGAACTAGGTATCGTGTTGCCAGTGTAGAAATAACCTGCTGTGTTTATCTAATAATCTCCCCTGTCACTCTATCGTCTTGACCTTGACAGACAGTTATGGATAAATGTCAACAGGTGACCCGACCATGGCTAATGTGTGTTCAGGCTCTGTAGGGGATTTAACAAAGTTGGCATAATTTGCATTTTCTTAAATTAATACTTCTTAAAATAGCTAGGTCTTGCTGTTGTCTTTAGTAGGACGTGCCTCAAACTTAGACATTTCAGGACACAGATCATTAGCATCACTTTCATCTGAAAAGGCACAGATTTACTTATGTAAATTACTTCCTAATTATTTGTGGAAGAAATTATTTGTCTGAGAAGAGAATGTGCTCATTCAGATGAGATCAGAAATGCCCCTGGTTTTTGGAAATGTATTTGCCCTTTTTCATTCCCTCTCCATCTCTGTTTTTGCTGTTGTGGTTCCTGTTTCTTTGTTTTCTTTCTCTTCCTCTGCCTTTTCAGTTCCCCTCCATTTCCTGTTCTCCCTTTCCCACTATCTGCTTCGAAGTTGTTATTATTATCCTTTTCTAAAAAACTGAAAACTGTTCTGTCTAAAAATCACATTACACACTCAAGATTGTGTTGGGTTATACCCTGGGTTTGTGCCAGAAGCAAACAGTTATAGACCTGCCAGACCCTCAACTTGTATCTTCTCTTTCCCTCAGAAAGATGTATTAGAGGTCCCTTGCCACATTTAAGGTCTGTTAAATTGCTGAATCATCATGTTGGGGGTTTGTGTGCCCACATGTGGATGTGTGTGTTTGTGTATGCGTGCGCTTCCCAGAACCACCTGGAAATGATAAGCCCCTGACACCAGCAGGTTTCCACCAAGACCACACTTCACCTGAAAGGCCTTTCACATTTATTTGTATAAAGCCTTGACAGCAGCCCAGTTTGAACAGTGAAACAAATAACAGCAATTGTTCTCAGCTTAGGGTGTGGAAAAACTATGCCCTGGGTTTTAAAGAAACAATTCCCTTCTCCTGTTGGTCTTTCCATTTGAACTTTAATAAAGAATAGTTGCTTGCTATTTTAGTAGACTGGATTAACAGCTGCAAAAAGATCCTTTTAAGGAGGGCAAGTGGGGAAAGGAACAGAGCCCAGATTTTTTCTTTCTTTTTTTTTTTTTTTTCCTCTCTTGCCCAAAGAGTGAATCATCCATCTCCTAAAATGGTTACAAAGTCCAAAGGGAATTACTCGGCTGTTTTCTTTAGGAAGCGGGAGGGCCTGGGTTGGGGGAAGGGAAAAGAAGTTTTTTTTTTTTTCTGTTAGCTGGAAAGCCAGAACAACTTCTCAACCTCAGAGTGTTAATTATTTCTTCTGCCATATAAAAATAAATTTTATTCTTAAATTCAGGGATTTTTAACTTATAAAATTACTTAGGACTTGAATAATACACTCCTTTTTGATCCTTTTCCAGGCAGAAATATAAGCTGAGTTGTATTGTCTATTTTTTCTTCCTTCCTTCTCCCTTCCCTCCCTCCCTTTCTCTATTATTCGTTCTTCAATTTTTTTGTTTCAGTATGAAAAAATCTGATCCCAGGTGAAACAAGGAAAGAGGTTTATATCCCTTCTTTTCTGCTAAGAATTTATCATGCGGAATATGCCTTGACTGTGGTGGATGTTTTCCCCAAACAACTTCTGACTTCATTAGATCATGTTTAATATTAATGCACTGCAATTGCTTTCGGCAAGAGGTCCTTCACTTCTCCATTCTTTTGAACAAAGAATATGTGGTCGATTTTTTTTTCTAATGGAGTGAAATGTTTGTTAGTATTTTATTATAATTGCTTTCTTTGTTGCTTGGTGTTAATACTCCGTGGCCTGTGAATAGCCGGGACACTTTGGAGTACATTTATATGGATTTAAATATTTTTTAGTTCTGAAGAATTTGCTGGAAGTTAAGTCAATTCTTATGCCAAAAAAATATTTGATTTTACTAAGAGGTACCTTTGGCTTCTCTACATTCTGATACTGATATTTAACTAAGTATGTAGCTAAATGGGTCTCTAAAGTGAAGTGGAAAATTTGCTAGAGATGGTCCATTGGATAAGATTGAGTCATAGACTTTCTTTTGCAATAAAAAAAATTCAGAGTATAGTGATAATAACATTTGAGCTATTTTTTCCCTGCTTACATCAGTACATCATCTCCTTTTTAATTGTCAAGTTAAACTTCACTATAAGCCAATGTCAGAAGTTTCTTTCGGAGTTCCCATCATGGCTCAGTGGTTAATGAATCCAACTAGGAACCATGAGGTTGCAGGTTTGATTCCTGGCCTTGCTCAGTGGATTAAGGATCCAGTGTTGCCATGAGCTGTGGTGTAGGTCGCAATTGAGGCTTGGATCCCACATTGCTGTGGCTGTGACGTAGGCCACTGGCTGTGGCGTAGGCCAGTGACTACCAGCTCTGATTGGACCCCTGGCCTGGGAACCTCCATATGCTGCGGGAGCAGCCCTAGAAAAGGCAAAAAGACAAAAAAAAAGTTTCTTTTCATTGAATATTCTGTAGAATTATGTTTAGCCCAATATCTATTAGATTAACTTCCGAATATTGCCTTTTTGTTGTTGTTGTTTTGTTTTTTTGCCTTTTCCAGGACCGTACCCGCAGCATATGGACATTCCTAGACTAGGGGTTTAATCAGAGCTACAGCTGCTGGCCTACCCAACAGCTCACAGCAATGCTGGATCCCCAACCCACTGAGCGAGGCCAGGGATCAAACTCGCAACCTCATGTTCCTAGTCTGATTCGTTAACCACTGAGCCTCGACAGGAACTCCTGAATATTGTCTTTTTATTTTCTGTGTTTTAAAATTGCAAAATTTTAAATTAAAATTAAATCAAAGAAATTGGATTCCTGGTGTGACTGTAAATCAGGCACGTTTTTGTGAAATTTATTCTGAAATATTTATATTTTGATGTTATTACGTTTGTTTGTTTGTTTTTTGGCTTCAGTGTGCAGCAGCTTGTTGTGGGATCTCAGCTACCAGGGAGGGATCAAAACTGGACTGCAGTGGTGAAAGTGCTGAATCCTAACCACTAGACCACCAGGGAACTCTCAAAGTTTTTTTTTTTTTTTTAATTTGAATTTGATTTTCTAATTGTTCATGATTGTTTATAGAAATTCAAGAATTGTGTGTTATTGACCTTATATCCAACCACCTTGCTAAATTTATTTACTATTTTAAGCTTATTTGTATTACTTTTTGTATTACTAGTTAATTTGCATTAATGAATAATTAATTCATTTGTATTTCCATTTATAATTTCATACACACATCATCTATGAAGAAGTCAGTTTTTATTACTTCCTTTTTTTTCTTTGCATTTTTACTTCTTTTACCTGCTTTATTTTTCTGGCTAGGATTCACATTGCAGTGTTAAAAAATCGTAATAGCAGCCATCTTTGTCTCATTCCTGATCTGAGATGGAAGTCTTTCAGTACTTCACAGTTAAATATAATGTTTGCTTTTCTTTTTCGGTTTTTACAAACGTCCCTCATCAGATTAAGGAGGTTGTCTTCTATTTCTATTTGACTGAGATTTTTATATGACTAAATCTTGGATTTCCTCAAGTAGTTTTACTACTTGACATCTATTGAGGTGGTCATTTGATTTTTCTCTTCTATTCAGTTACTGTGGTGAAATTTATTAATTGATATTTGAGTATTAATCTGTCCTTTAATTCCTAGGAAATCCCTGGTTGGTAACTATATTGCATCCTCTTATATTTTGCTAATTTGATTTGGGACTAGCTTTAAAAAACTTTTTTGCAGCTAGATTTATGAGAGAGACCTGCCTCTGCTTCTTCTTTCTTATAATGTCCCTATTGAGTATTGGTGTGAAGATTATGCTGAATTCAGAAAATAAGTTGGGAAGTGTTTCCTCTTTCTATTCTGGAAGAATTTGTATAAAATTAGTATATTTCTTTCTTAAATGTGTGGAATGATGGCTATTAAGCTAGGGATTCATTTTTAAATAAATACAAAATCATTCCAATTTTACATTTCTTTTCCTGACAGTTTAAGCAAGTTCAGTTCCGCTTGCGTCCACGTCTTCTTTTGGGCTGCTCTTGTGGCATATGGAGGTTCCCAGGCTAGGGGTCAAATCGGAGCTGTAGCTGCCAGCCTGCACCACAGCCACAGCAATGTGGGATCCAAGCTGCGTCTGCAACCTACACCACAGCTCGCAGCAACACTGGATCCTTAACCCACTGAGCAAGGCCCGGGATCGAACCAGCAACCTCATGGTTCCTAGTTGGATTCGTTAACCACTGAGCCACGAGGGGAACTCCTACGTCTTCTAAATTTTAAAATACATTAAAGTTTTTGTACTTATCTTTTAATGTCATTGGAATGTGTAGCATGTCACTGTTTCATTCTTAATATTGGAAAATTATACCCTCTCTCATTTTTTTTTCTTGAGCAGTTTTCAAAAAACTATCTTAATCTTTTCAAAAAATCAATTTTTAATTTTTTTTCTTTATATTTGTTTGTTTTTCTGTGCCTTTAAGTTTCGCTCTTATCTTTATTATATCCTTCCTTCTACATTTTTTAGCTAAGTTTGCTGTTTTTTTTAAACATCTTACCCTTTTGACGATATAAAAATTCCTCGGAGCCCATAGCTTTATTCTACATAAGCTTGTATCCTACAAGTTTAAATGTCGTATTTTTGTTATCATTCAAAAAAAGTATATTCTAATTTATGTTGTGATTTCTTCTTTTACCATGAATTATTTAGAAGTGCACTGTTTATTTTTCAATCATTTGGGAATTTTCTAGTTTTGTTTTATTATTGACTTCCAGACTATTTTCCTGATAGCCACAGAATATAATTCTATGAATGCAGTCCTTTGAAATTTGTTAAGATTTGATTTAGGTCTCAGCAGATGCCAATTTTGGTTAAGGTATTGTATTAGAAAAGAAAGTATAGTCTGTCATTGTTGATAACAGTGGTCAGTATATGTTAATTAGATCAAATTTGTTATTTATGTAGCTCAAATATTCTATATCTTTATGGTTGTTTTTCCTATTGGTTCTTAGAAGTTGCTTCAAAAGAGCTATGTTGAAATTTCCTGCTGAAACTGTATTTATCTCATTCTTCATCAGTTTTGTCAATTTTTGCTTTATGTGTTTAGAAGCTGTATTGTTGGCACATATGAACGTAGGATTAATTTAGCTTCCTGAGGGTTGGTTCTTTAATAAAGACACATTTGTCTTAATTTCAATTGATTCTTCTTGACTTAGAGTCTCCTTTATCTGATGTTAGTATATTATTCCAATGTTACATCTTTTTCTACACTTTGACTTTCAGTCTTTCAATATCATTGTACTTAAGGTGTGCTCTTGTAAACAGTATATTGTTATTACAGTTTTAAAAATTCAGTTTGATATTTTTTCTTTGAATTGAAGTACTTTGTCCCTTTACTTTTTAATTGTTCATAAAAACACATAATGTTAAATTTATCTTCTTAAATATTTTAAGTGTACAGTTCAGTAATGTTAATTATAATAATCTCATTTTTGTGCAGCAGATCTCAGGAATTTTTCATCTTGCAACACATTTTTCATCTTGCAAGCTCTTTACCTACTGAACACTAACTGCCTCTTTACGTTAATGTAATTGCTCTTACATTTGGATTTAAATTTGTCATTTTACTATTTGTTTTGCACTTGCCTCACATTTTCCCCCTTTTCTCTCATTTCTTTACTGCTATTAGATTAAATAGGGATTTCTACTATTACATTTCCCTCCATTAACTTATTAGTTATGAATTCTTTTAAAGTTATTTTGTAGTTATAATAAAATTACAACATACCATTAAAATCTCATGTAAATTGATATTTTACCACTTTCCCGTGAATCCAAGAACCTTATAGCAATTTATTTATACTTAGTTCATTCTGCAACTTGTTACTATTGAAGAGTATGTTTATTACACGTGTATTTTAAATTTCATATTATAATTGTTTTATACAGTGAATACTGACTTATTCTTACTCAGATACTTACATTCTCCAGTGTTCTTTCCTTCCTGCATTTCTTTGCTTCCCTCTATAATTTCTCTCTGCCTTTACTATTTTTTTTTAGTGTGGATCTTGTGACAAATACTTCCAGTTTATATTTCTGGAAAAGTCTTTATTTTGTCTTCATTTTTTCCTTTATTTCAGTATAGAATTCAATATTGGCGATTATATTATATTAGCACATTGGAGCTATTATTGCACTGTCTTCTGACTTTCGTCATTTTAGCTTTTTTCTTTGTTTGTTTGCTTGCTTTTTAGGACCAAACCTTCGGCATATGGAAATTCCCAGGCTAGGGGTTCAGTCGGAGCTGTAGTTGCCTATACCACAAGCACAGCATCTCGGGATCCCAGTCACTTCTGCAATCTACACCACAGTTCACGGCAACGTTGGATCCTTAACCCACTGAACAAGGCCAGGGATCCAACCCACATCCTCATGGATACTAGTCAGATTCATTTCTGCTGTGTCACAGTGGGAACTCCAACTTTCATCATTTTAGATGAGATTAGCTCTCAGTTTTACTGTAGTTCCTTTGACAGTAATATATTTCTTTTTCTCTGATTTGAAACTTCTTCTCTGTATAATTTTTTGCAGTTTACTTTCACATGCCTAGAGGTGTTTTTGTTTGTATTCATTCTGATTTGGGTTCATAATTTATCCTGAATATTAATTAGAGTAATATTTTTCATTAATTTTGAGAAATGATCAGCCACTGTTTTTGAAATATTGTTTCATTCCATTTTCTCTCTCCTTTTAAGGGGAACTCCTATTACATATATCTTAGATCTTTTTTTCTATGTCATCTATGTATCTTACACTCATTTTTATATCTTTATCCATTTTTGTCTCCATGCTTCAGGTGTGGATGTTTTCTTCTAACATATTTTCTTTCTTTTTTTTTTTTTTTTTTTTTTTGTCTTTTTAGGGCTGCACCCATGGCATATGGAGGTTCCCAGGCTAGGGGTCAAATCAGAGCTGTAGCTGTTGGCCTAGGCCACAGCCACAGAAATGCAGGATCCGAACCGTGTCTGCAACCTACACCACAGCTCATGGTATCACTGGATCCTTAACCCACTTAGCAAGGCCAGGGATTGAACCTACATCCTTATGGATGCTAGTCAGATTCATTAACTGCTGAGCCACTTCAGGAACTCCTCTAACATATTTTCTAATTCACTAATTTCTTCCTTGCTGTAATTTGTTGAACACATTTTTGTTCAGTTGTTAAATTTACTTATTTATTTATTTATTTACTTACCTTTTTTGGCCACCTGCTGTCAAGTTCCTGGCCCAGGGATCAGATCCCAGCTGCAGTCACAATCTAAGGCAAAACTGAGGCAACACCAGATGCTTAACCCATTGTGCTGTGCTGGGGATCAAACCCATGACCCATTGATCCCACCAATCCCGTTGCACCACAGCAGGAACTCCTAAACTACTTTTTTGAATTTTACTTTTAAAATTACTTTTGAATATCTTATTTATAGATTCTAATTATCTTCTATAATTCTCCTGCTATGCTTTAAATTTGCCCTGGTTCTGTTTCCATTCTTTCTCTCAGGAGTTTTTTCCTGTGGAGTTTCCATTCATTCATTTATATTTCCTTTATGCTTGGTAACTTTTCATTGAATGCTGAATATTTTATATGCAAAATGTAGAGATGATGCCATAGATGAGGAAATTCTTTTGCTCTGAAGAGGGATTTACTTATGCACCTCAAAGGCAGTTAGAAGAGTGGCAGATAAAAATTTATTCTGTGTTTGAGCTTATTCAAATTAGGATTTCAGTCTTCATAAAGACTGGTCTATTTTTGCTTTATTCTTTTCTCATGGCAGGGCTCAGCAAATTTTTTTCTGCATAGGTTAGATAGTAAATATTTTAGGTTTTTCAAGTCAGTGATCTCTGTTGCAGCCATGCAACCCTGTCATTGAAGCAGAAAAACATCCATGAAAAATATGTAAATTAATGTGTGTGCTTGTGTTCCAATAAAACTTTGTTTGTAAAAACAGGCAGTCAGATTTGCCTTGAAGACCATGGTTTTCCAATCTCTATCCCAGGATGTAGGGAACTTCTCTCTAGGGATCTCATCTCCAAACCTGGGCTATTTAACTAAGAATCCTCTGTAGAGAGCTCTAAACTCCAATTTTTGTCTCCCTACTCCTGTGAAACTGCTCTTAGATCTGCTAATCTTCTCAGCTCATTGGCTACAATAAAAACGATCAAACACCCCGAGGGGAGAAAAGCAACACCAAATGTTGGGTTTACATCTTTGCACTTATCTTCTCTCCAGCATCTTAGCTTCCCTAGGTAACTATCTGATGCCTTCACAGATTGAAAAAAAAAAAAAAATTATCTACATTTTCTCCTTGTTCTGGGAACAAGTAGTCTAGCAAGCATGTGAAGGTCTTTTTTCAAAACATAGATTCACCATTGTCTTAACAAAGAGTGTAAAAATCATCCTTGTATTTGGGTTTTATGTCAGAAAATGTCAGACCAAAGGGTGTACTCAGAATCCAGTTGGCTACTCCCCACGCCACCTTTAAGTGGTTTGTCTTGAGTTAGTCCTGAATTTGTCTTGAATCTGTTCAGTTCTCTTCATACTGACTGATCCTTACTTAGTTCTCTTCTAAAACAGATTTCTCATTCCCCGATTACGCCTTGTCTAATTCATTTCCTCATGGTAGCCAGAGTGAGTCCTGTAAAAAATAAATTTGTGCATGTAAACACTTTAGTGACTCCCCATTTCCTTCGGAATATAAAAGACAAATTTTAAGATGGCTTGTGAGGCCCTTCATGACCTGAGTCCTGTTTCCTTCTCCAACCTAATCTTTGAAATTTTTTTCTTTAAAACTCTACTATCTAGTTCTCATTAATTTCTCTCTATTCCTTGAACCAGCCAAATCCTCTCCCACCTCTGTGCCTTTGCACATGATCTGCCTGGGTCCTGATCTCCCTTTTACCTTGTCTTTGCCTTAAGTCCCTCATTATCCTTCAAGTCTCAGCTTAGGTTAACTCTCTCTAGGAAACCTTTTCTGACTCCTAAATTTTTGCCTGGATTCAGAGTACTGTGTATTTCCCCAGGGATATTTATTATCCCCCTTATATTGAAGTTGTATACATTTACTTATCTGTAGCCCCTGAACTTCTGTAAAATTCAAGGGGCAAGGGTAACTGTAATCCAGCCTTTAATAATTAGTGTCTAGCACAGTGCCTGGATCATAATAGGTGCTCAGTAGTTCTTTGCTGAAGGAATGAATGAGATGTTTTAAATTTACTTGGCATTAATCATTTTTCGTTATGATGTTTATATTTATTGATTTTCAGTATAATCTTATAAGCTGCACAAGCAGTATTATGTCTCTTTTTTATGAAAGCAGTGTCATTTATGTTTTAAAATGGGCAAATGGGAACAGAAAGGCCAGATGACTTGCTTGGGGTTTTTCAGGATGTTTACTGGTGAATGTGTATCTATCTCTAGGTTCTGCAGGTCTTCAGGTAGATGTCAAGATTATGTACTGCAGTTTTCCCTCACTCACTACTTCATTTCTCCTTTCACATCGTCACCTCTTTCTTCATTTTCTCTCCCCTGTGATAATCATTCGTGCCACACTGAAAGCTAGAGAGATGGTGACATCTTGATTAATCAATTCAGTTTGAGGATTTTTAGAGAGTTTAATCATTCATCATTCAGCAAAACTTCCCTTTCCCCCATGACTCCATGTTATTCTAGGCTCAGGAAGCAGGGGAAGGAATGTGACAGGTAATCACCCCTCCCTTTCAAAGTGAGAAATTCCAGGAGTCTCTGAGACATTGGTTGTTCATATTGTCAAATCACTTTATAATTGAAACCTGTTGATTTAGACCTAGTTTATGAATCCTTGTAATTAGATAATTATAAATAACTTCAAAGCTGTGTGTGATGCCTGGAAACTTAAGATTGGATTCCAGGTTCACCACCTTATCAGATTCCTTTGCAGCTGACAGACCATGAAATCATTTAATGGCTTTTAAAGGGAGGAAGTTCGTATGTGAAATCAGCAATGTGATTAGTGGAAACAATCTTCTCTGTGATCTCCTGAAGGGATTATTAAAGGAAATATTACATGACATTTAATATCTTTAAATGGCTTATTATTAACTTCCACTCCAAAATCATTTAAAAATATATTGATCACTTTTATGTATTTGTGTGTGGAGGAAAGAGATACATTTTGTCCCTTTATCTGTAGCTCTACCATAGAGTCTATCAGTTCGGTTGTTGAGATTAATACTCAGGGAATAATGAAGCAGAATAGACAGTGTCTGAATAGTTTTATTAAAAGCTACTTCTTTACTGTTATAATGGAGGTCTCTGGTCCAGGTAAGAATCTGGAAGTGGAAGCAGAAATTGAGAGGTCAGAAAACATTGACTTTCCTGGCCCCTGTCCTGGCTTGACTAGAAAGTTGAAGGGCTATTTTATTCCTGCCTTTCAGGTAGCATCCTTTTCAAGTGGATGGCCATGGAATCTAAGAAGATCTCAGAAAAGCAGGAGGAAATTCTTTCTACCCTGGAAGAAAAATTTCCTAGCTTGCCTCCAAGAGAAGACATCATCAACATCCTACAGGAGACCCAGTTCAGCGCTCAGGGTGAGTGACTCTGTCCCTCAGTTATGTGACAGCTGCAGAGGAGGGAGGGTTTGTGGTGTGGAGTGTTGTCAGGCCCCAGAAAGTGAATTTGAATGCTCCTTCACTTTCTTCCCTGTCGTTGGTGCTCATGGAAGATTTTCAAGCTCTTGTTGGCTCACCTGGAAGCAGTCAGTCTGTACTGAGGGCTGTCCTCTGAGGCCTCTGTCTCTGGTTGTGTGGTTAATTCATGCATCTAATAGGCACCCCAGATGCATCATTACATCAAATCCCTGTGCCAAGAGAGTTCTATTTTGAGAATATGGCAGGAGCAATGTCAAGCACAACGGGACTTCGTAAATCAATTAATTTTAGGAAAAAATAAGAGAGAAGACATCTAAGCAGATAAAAGTGTTCTCTAAGTCTAGGCTTTGTCAAGAGAGTGGATTCCCTAGATCAATTGTTTTATAGTAATAATAGTAATAATAATAGCTATAGTTCATTGAGTGCCTAATATACACAAGATTCCAGTAGTATAAATGCATGGATTATTTTACTGAGTTCTCATGACAACCTTGTCAGGTGAGATTATTATTCCTATTTTCCAGCTGAGAACAGTGAAGCACAGAAAAACATCTTTGCTTTCTGTCATCACACACACAGCTGGCAAGTGGCCAGGCCAGGACTTAAACACAGATAGTCTATCTTTAAGGTACAAAACTTTCTCCCTTAGCTCAGGATCCCCCAGGGGCAGAGCCTGAGGCGAAGCACTTTGGGGGAAGGTGATCCCTGGAAAACACTGCTGGGGCATGAAATGTTTTATCAAGCAAGTTAGCTTTGTGGGAAACCAAGCTTTCATTCCGGTGGGGAACCCTGGGACAGAGTGCAAAATTGCACTCCAGAGTTTTCTCACTTGAGAAATTTATTCATTGGTGCTCCAAGAGCTGATTGTTAATTTCTCGAGAATTTTGTGAGTGGGTTGATTGACATTGGATTGGCAGGTTGAAATCAGCCGTGGTAGAAGGATCCTGACTGGTTTTGATGCCTCAGAAATTAACACTACAAATCAGGTTTTGTTATGAGCATACATCTGGAATATTGAGGGCTACCCAGTCCCGGGGACAATTGATTTCCCTGTGTGTGGGCTCTGGTGGCCAGAGAAGGTCTCAGGAAAGGAGGCACAGGTACAGTGGTTGAGTGATATTCCAGGACACACCACACTGGGAAGTCCGAGGGGATGTGGGTGGAGCACTGATGTGTCAGCCACACCTTCTGTTACAGATGCACATCGTGGATGTACAGGGGTGTGTGGCCGCATGATGGTGTGCATTTGTCATTCATTTGCAAAACTAGACCAAACTTTTAATGCCATCGTATATTCTATAAAGCATTTTATGCGTAGTATGATAGATTGTGGCTTCTCAACC
This sequence comes from Sus scrofa, assembly GCF_054392235.1. Lineage (NCBI taxonomy): Eukaryota > Metazoa > Chordata > Mammalia > Artiodactyla > Suidae > Sus > Sus scrofa. The sequence goes on along the minus strand of NC_139383.1, from coordinate 240,618,869 downwards.
TTTGAGTTGAAAAGTGTTTTCCAGGCTATACTATAATGCACATAATCACATGGCTGAGCAGCTCACTTATGTAACTCCTCCACCCGTCCTTGATCCTGAGTCAGGATCCTTTTGCAGTGGTTCCCTTTCAATGAATTGCTTTCTAAGTTGTTCTATTCTGTAAGGTCTCTCTACTCATCTAATACCCACTGTGATTTAATTTCATTTCTATTTCTGGTTTACTACTTTTCCAATGCTACTGAAGATAAGCTTTTTTAAAATAAATATTTTATCTGCCACATTGAGCCTGTAGTCATTTATTCTTTTCTTTTTTTGTCCATTTTTCCTCTTTATCATACCAATTTTTAAAGTCTTTTTGTACACATCTCTTCTCTTATCCTATATTTCTTTCTTTCTTCTTTTCTAACATTTTGCTTATAGAGTAGAAGCTTTTCTTGATCTGTTGAACATCTACGAATCCCTGGTGTGAATTATCTACTAAATACCAAAATTCTTTGGTCACTTCCCTCTTTTTCTTCATTTTCAACACGCAAATGTTTGTTATCATTGTATCTCTTTACATAATTTCTCTTTACATAAATTCTCTCACTCTGATAATGACTATTCTATTTAAAGATTTTGAAACTAGAGTATGTGTCATATATGTTGTTTCTTCCTGAGGAGGCATATTGCAATATAATTGAATACATTCTTCGGAGATATTAAAAAAAGAAAAAAAAATGTTTAGTACCTATCTGTTTCCCAATGTTGCTGTGATTGGCAGTGTTCACATTAGGTGGTTAAGTGGTCAACTCTGGTGTTTTAATGCATCTGGAAAGGAGGTATGTGCTCTACTGGGTGTATAGGTTTTCTCAAGTGGTAAGACCTAAGTGGATAAAATAACCTAGAGTGAGAATTAAATATCAAGTCAGGCACTCTCTGTGTTTTTCCATGATAGACTTTATTCAAGCACATTGATCAGCTGACTAAAACTATGCCGTTTTGGATAATTTATCCGTTCAGGATTATTCCTCCCATCACTTAAGGAATCCTATAGCTCCTGTTGTCAGAGCTTATTACAAAAGTGACCAACTTAACTGTGATAGTTTTATGGGTCATATTTATCAAGGGCATTTTGAGTAAAATTACAATTGAAAACATAAAAGGCTCTTCTCAAAGCAAACTTTGGCCACCTTAAGTATTATTTGGTTATTAGCATGGTTATGCTAGTTTTTCTTCATTTACCCACCTCCTCCCCTTCCCTTCTCTGTTTTTGTCTACTGTGGGCTTCCAGAGCCTGACCTCTAAGTAATATTTAATCTTCTGGGCTCTGCTGAAGACTACTGGCTTCTGGATGGGTTTGGTCCATGGGAAGAGTTAGCCGCGTAAGGGGCACTGGAGTCGAAGGAGAGAAAAGAGAGAGGCCATCTCATTTCCTCCCTGTTCCGCTCCTGATTTGGTGCTAAGTTTCTGGCAGCTCCTCTTCTGCTGTTCCAGATCTCCATGTCCTTCCCCTGAACCTCTGCTAGTCTCTGGAGTCCTCACCATCTTATATTCATTTATCTCAGTCCCACCCATATTTTTGTGAGTGTCCTGCCATTAAAGAATTTTCTTTTGCATCCTGAGGGGTGAATTCTGTTTCCTGTTGGAATCCTAGCTGATGCAGATCTTGTCACTAATGTGATTTTTGCCTTAATGTGTGTGTGTTTATGATGGTTACAAGAGCTATGAGAGGGGAAATATTGACATTAACAGGGTAACTTCTTTAAATAATTCCTCAGTATTACCCAAAATGTCCCCCAAGTATAACATACTGTTTTTCCCTCTCACCCACAGGTTTAAGTATTGAACAGACAATGCTGAAGGATCTCAAGGAACTTTCAGATGGAGAAATAAAAGTGGCCATCAGTACTGTGAACATGACCCTTGAGGTAAGGGTGAGAAAACTTTTGACAGATGACAGATTTTATACAATTACACTCTGAGCAACTGGAATACATTTCTCTCTATCGCATAAGTTAGTTTTAGTCTTTTGCTGTGAATGCTTCTTTGTGATATGTTTGACTAGGTTATTATTTGGTGCTAAAACACTATGCCAAACCAATGAAAAATGCCAAACCTGGATTACCAAGATGAGTGCCATTTCATTCACCTCAGTAAAACAAAACCTAAAACATAAGCACGTGTGTATACACAGGTGTGTATGTATGTATATGTATATAACCTGTTTAATAACAATGATTATGTATGTGATTAGATTCACTTCTTTTTTCTGTGCACCACCCTGCATTGTCCATGGAATTTTTCTAAGAAAACAAGTTGTCCTTTGGCTTTTGTAAGCTATTTGGATGCATATCATTTTGATAATCAATGGTGACAACTCAAGTATCAATAAGGCCCTCCTTCCAATTTGTTAAATGAATGATTCAGAGTGAATGCAGTTCTTGGCCTTGTATATTTCCTCGGTAAATTGTCTTTTGTCTCCTTTGGGGGTTTTCAGTGACTTGTATGTTGATCCAAATTAACCTAACTAATGGGAATTATATTTTACAGAGGCACATTTGTGCTGTGCAGAAGTCTGAATGTTTTTTTATTCTTATATTGCCTTGATCAAGCTATCCACTTTTAATTAAGGCACTGAACTCTCAAGTTTGTGGAGATACAAATTTCTGTATAGGCATTTGTCTTTTAGATTTTTGGATTGTATGTTGCTGTTCTTTTTATTTCTCTCATGGTGAAGTGACCCTATCAATGTGTATATTTCTGGGTGTCCCTACCTCAGAAAACCCAAGAGCAAAACAGATGCTTTTTTCTGGATTTCTTTGCAAAATCTGTTCCTAGTTGATTGGCATCATAGTTCAGCTTATAGGTCCATGTGAGTGCCAGGAGGCAGAGTGTTGTCACTAAAGATACTCACACTTTCCGTAGATATAGTGTCTCAGAGTTTACAGAGCACATTCTTGTTGCATGTAGAAACTCAACTGCTTCTATGGACTTTCAAATTGATCAATGTTCCCTGTAATTAGATGATGACTCAATACAAGAAATACATGCAATTTGGGATGTAGTAACTAGATAATCACCTTCAATTAGAAATCTGCTTTGTGTCTAGAAATCCAAGAAAGACATGGATCTTGCAAGGGTCAGTAGCTCTGAGAATCATTTCTCCCAGTTCAAGCCTTAGGGTTTTCTTTCTCTTTCTCCCCTCCCCTGTCTCCCTTCATTTAATGGCATCTTATTAGGTTTTAAATGCCTTGTTTGGAATTCCTTTATAAATGAACATAGAGTATCTTGTAATTGCTTAGGGAACTGTCTGTAGTTAGCAAATTATTTTAAGGCGATTATTTAGACTTACTGTAGCTTTAATGTACCTTCACTTCTGTTATAGGGGCATACAAATGGCTTTGTCAGATATGTTAAACTGTAAATGTTTGTCAAGCTGAATCAGTGATAAAACGATCATCTTAATCATGACAGTAATTTACATAGAGGTCCAGTAATTAATCAGGCAGTTAAGTACATCTCTGGAAGAGCTATATGATCTTCTGGGAGGAGGGGAAAGGACATTTATACATATAAAGAAGGGTGCACATATTAACTAGCTGAATGAGAGCTTTTCACTTGGGCATAATGGGGTTATTAATGATGACAGAAGTGGAGAAGGAACTCTTTAGTAACATTGAGTATCTTCTTTGAAAGAGAAAATGTACATTATTTATTTAATCTTTTAGTTGGAAAAAATCCCCCAGCCAAGGGCAGAGTTTTGTTTTCTCCATAGATCATCCTATGATACAGTGGCATTTTCGCAATCTATTTATACTTGATTATATTTCAACCTTCCTTTCTCATTTCTGTTTAAAAATAAAGACAGAATTCCCACTGTCTTATTTTGTGTGTTTTACAACATCTGTCTAATTGCCTTTTAAATCTAGATATATTCTAAAGAAATGTTCTTAGTTCCTCTAACTTTCTAACTCTCACTTGTCCTCCAAAGCATGGTCAAGACCTAGCTACTTCATGATAACTCTTAGAAATTCTCCGTTTTCTATTACCACTTGCAAAATTGAGCAATTTAGGACTTAAATATATACTATATCTTCCATTAATTTTGAACTTGTTTCAAATATTTTAAATTCATTGGGGATAAACATGGTCTCATTGACTTCTATCTTCCTTTAATTTCCTGGCACAGGGCTGGGCACATAGTAAGTACTTGGTAAATAGAAATGCATAGTACATGTTGGTGTCTGCCATTTGTTCCTTTGATATCTTATTTTTATTTCCTTTTAATTTGAAGTAAATCAGTGAGGAAAGAAAAGCTATCTAACTGTGTATCCAAGGCAACCTACTTTTCCTTCCAATCAGTTTCTACTGTGGCTGAAGGCTGAGATAAGATAAATAAAATATGGCCTACATATTTATGAGTAGAACTCTTGTCCAACTGTCCAAAAATGGAGTGGGTGACTTTATAAGATAGTTAGCTGTTGTCACTGGAAGGAATTAACTGGAAGTTCTGTGGGATGTTAGGGAAAGAAGGAAAGAGAATTCCTTACATTTTCAGTGACCCTTTACAATGCTGCAATTCCACAGTTGTATGTGTCATGGCCTTTATTTGCCTGATGACCCAGTTAATTTTCTTGGGAACTACTGAGAAAATGAGAAGAATTTGTCTCCTTGCAGCATACACAGCATGTTCTTTGGAGGGAACCACTGGTTTGGGAGGCAGAAACCACTGCCTTTGACAGATGGGTTAACTCTAGCCCTCTATGTTATAATGAGGAAGCTACGAAACCTTTTGTTTCTCATTTTTATTGTAGTAGATTTCACAAATGATAGTTGTTCTAATTAAGGTTTATATAGATTGTTGAAAGATCTACCATCAAAAGTGAATAATTATAATAATACTGAGTTTCAGTTCTTTGTTCAGTATATGAGGTCAGAATGAACATGACTTTGAAAAGCAGTGGATAAAAAATGGAGCTCATCAGAAGCAAGGCCAGAGGGCTAGTTCTTGCAAAGGGAACTTGGAAGCTAGGACCATGAAAAAGACACCACAGTCCCATTTCACATGGCTTCTGGTTCATTCTGAGTCTGAACATAGCACACATCCTAGGGGGCATACACACCGCATGTTGGAATCCACTTCATTTTTGTTGTACCCTTTATCATTGTTTGCCAATTTCCTGGCACAGGGCTGAGGGCATAGTAAGTACCTGGTAAATACAAATACTTAGTACCTGTTTGTGTCTGCCATTGGTTCTTCAGAAAAGAGACACAGGTAATTTTGATTTTGTTCTGATCCTTCATTTTAGTGGTGGAAGCAGTAGTGAGAAGCAAAAGTTGCCAAAATCAAAATCTGTGTTAAAAATTTTTAAATAACAAAGCCTTCGGGGAAAGAAGAAGAGAATTTATGGATGTTAAAGGACATGTTTAACTGGAGCAAACTTTGCCTTTGCTTTTGCCAGCAGAATGACGTGGTGATTATACATCCTGGGCCCACTTTACTTCTAGTAAAGCAGTAAATCAAGATGTTAAGAGAAAGGGACGCATCTTTCCATTCCAATAAGGCACCACTGAAGCAAATGAGATTGCTCATGGCAGTACGATATGAACAGTTCCCTTGCCAGCACCTGGTATTATTATGTCTCCTCTAAGCATCTCCCAAAAGGCTATGAGTCATTAGCATCTCTCCTCAGGAAGAACAATAACCAGGCACTTACTTGATCCATTTTGTTATAACCAATCACATTCTGATTTATTCCTGCATGTGTACAGTATCCATTTGTTGCCATAACAAAGCACCACAAACTGTGATTTAAACCACAGAAATTTATTGTGTCATAGTGTGGAAGTGAGAAGTCTGAGATCTGGGATTGGCAGGATAGCTTCCTTCTAAAGGCTGAGAGAGAATCAGCTGTGCCCCTGTCCTCGCTTCTAGTGGTTTGATGGCAATCTTTGGCATTCCTTGGTTTGTAGAAGCATCACCTTGGTCTCTGCCTTTGTTTTCACATTCTCTTCCCTCTATGCATGTCTCCAGAGTTTTCCTTTATTTACAGACACTAGTCATATCAGTTTAGGGTCCACCCAAATGACTTTATCTTAACTGTTCCATTTAGTTAAATACACACACACACACACACACACACACACACACACACACACACACACACACACATATATAATATCTGCAATGACCCTCTTTCCAAAAAAGGTCACATTCTGAGGTGTTGAAGGATAGGAATTCAACATTTGAGAGGGGACACAATTCAACCCATAACATACTATTCATGAAAGTGGTCATTTTCCAGACAATTTAGAAGCATGAAACTTAAAAGACTGTATGAATGGACCTGTTACCTACTAAGCACATTTCATCTGTCACTTCCACATGTTTTTATTTTAAATCAGTTTCCTTTAAATGAGGAACAGTGGAGATTTTCAGCTCCTGAAATTTTGTCTCCTTTGTTCAGAGCTGGCATCCAAGGGAATAGCTCGAGCCTGTTTTCTCTCCAGGGTCCCCTCATGACCAGACATTCTGCTATTTGAAACCTGGAATAGAACTCAAGGGATGCATTCTGATAAAGTGACTCAGAACGCTGACTCACTCTGCCCTGCGCAGAGATTACCAGCCAAGCTGCACCTTGGAACACTGCAGAGGGAAAAATACCAACAGTGTCCCTTAGTGTTTAGCGCACAGACCAGAATGAATTCCCAAGATCACTGTTAAACTCCTCAGTAACGAAAGTGAACACTTACTTAGGCTGCAGTCGAAGCATCTTTGAACCATTGTAATGGGTGGTTTAAGGCTGAGCAAGCCAGTCTGAAACCCAGTTGACCCATTTTAAGCATCAAATATGATTTTTTCATGCGTTTGAGCTCGGAGATTTTTGGAGTTCAAGATGAAGGTACCTCCAGAGTATTTGCCTACCTTATTTTGTCATAAAATTGCATGGCAATATTTGGAGAAGTACGTTAGTTTTGATTAATGTATTTTTCAAAATGCCAGTCATTTATGCCAGAGGTGAATTGTCAGAGCCATTTGGCCAATGAATGGAACTATGCAACCCCTGCCTCTATTTCCTTTTCGGTCCATGGCTTCCAACTCCTGCTTGCTAAGAAGTTAACATTTGATGATGAGCCCTCATGTGTGCCAGGGAGTAGAGGAAGAATTTTCAAGCATTATCTTATTGAATCCTCCCAGCAACCCCATGAGGTAGATGTGTTGTGATTACCCCTGTATTGGTTAAGGTAGCTCTAACAGCAGAAACAGATACACCCCAAATCGCAAAGACACAACACACATGTTGTTCATTTTTTGCTCACCCAGCAATCCAGTTTAGCATTCCTGGTTGGGTGGCCAGAGGAGATTCAGAAACCATCTTTAACACATGGCTCCCAATATTGCCTGGGACATATTCATCCTATCTCTCAAGATAGAGAAGAGCTGAGAGGGCCAAAGATGGGAGGTTTTATGGATTTTCTTGGAGTGTGACATCTGTCACTTCTGCTCACATGTCACTGGCCCAATCACATGGTTGTATCTAACTGCAGGAAGGCTGAGAGATGTAGTCTAGTTGTGTGCCCAAGAAGAACAAGTCTCTGCTATAATCTCCATCATAGAGGTGAGGAAATTGGAATCTAGAAAGGCTAAATCATTTGGCTAATGTAGAGCTGGGACCAGAATCAGGGTCTGTCCTGCCCACGCACTGTGTTCACTACTTGGGATGTGACACCCACTCTGGGTTCACTAGTAAGTCATTAGGTGTCTGCCTGATCTCCAGGTGTCAGACAGGTAGATATGCATCCTTAGGTGATTCTTGGTTGGAACTCACATTTTCCCTCCTCTTGGTACCAAGCCTCTTCCTTTTTATGTTCCTATTTTGGCTTCTTTTAAAAATCATTTTAATTTCTGATCTGTAAACACCATATAACTTCTACACATCCATAGTAAATATAATTATTTACCCTTATAGGAGATTTAGAAAAGCCAAATAGATAAAAATAATAATAAGAAAAAAGATTATGAGGTGAGGGCTAGGACACACCATGTAGGAAGGAAGGAATTCTGATGGTTTTTCTCTACTTGCCTCTAGAATTCAAGGACATGGGTATTCTGGTTTGCCTTGTTATGATACAACTTTTTCAAATCTGTGTTCAAAATAGAGAGCAGCCCAATCAGTGAAAAATTGTAATGGCATAGATTTTTTTTTTTTTTTTATGGAAAGGAAACAGTATCACTTTGAGCACTCTGGTAACTCATAAAAACAATATTCTGAGTAGTTAAGATGTTACGAGTTCTCAGTTTATACCTGGCTGGAGAGTCCAAAGGAGTTGAAAGCAAAAGACAAACACTGGTGAATTTCATTGTGTGAATTTAATAATCATCTGAAATGTGAATTACAATTTGAAACTAATTTAGAGCTAATAAAATTCATAGTTTCTTGAGAACAGCGGCAGAATGGAGAAGTGAACCCTGAAATCAGAGAAATACTCTTGCATTCCTGCTCTGAGCACTGAGCAGTTCTTGGTAATGAGACATAACTGAAATGTGGGAATTGAAAATACCTATTTAAAGAATGGTTCATCATATCTGCTGTAACAGAACTTTGTCTTTGAAAAAAATGTACTGAACAGCTGAAGCTTGTAATACTTAGAATCCTTACAGTTTGTAGGAAGTAGCTCCTTCTGCAGATGACCAAAAGTATTTCAAGATACAAGGTAGGAGTTCCCATTGTGGCTCAGTGGTTAACGAATCCGACTAGGAACCATGAGGTTTCGGGTTCAATCCCTGGCCTCGATTAGCAGGTTAAGGATCCGGCGTTGCTGTGAGCTGTGGTGTAGATTGCAGATGTGGCTCAGATCCCGCGTTGCCTTGGCTCTGGCGTAGGCTAGCGGCTACAGCTCTGATTAGACCCCTAGCCTGGGAACCTCCAAATGCCATGAGTACAGCCCTAGAAAAGACAAAAAAAAAAAAAAAAGATATAAGATAAAGTCTGTAAAACTGGCCTATCTAGAAATACCTTATGATGAAATTCCTGTTTTGTTATCTACAACTAAACTAAAGTTGAAAGCAACTTGATGTTTTTGTTGTTTTCACCCATTGGCCAGTTTCAAATGGATTTAAGTGATTCACAAACTTGGCCTATCTAGTCATACTTCTCTGTATTTATTTCGCTCAATGGTCCAAAATACCTCAATATTCAGTGTTTAAAGATCGTAAAGTTACTTATTACACACTGTGCTTTCTTTGCTATGGGGTGGTACCCTGGATCTTTCTCCTTCTGCCCTGAAATGCTGAAGAAATGTATGCAAACGGAGGAGGTAGAAAAGGAAGGGCTTGGAGAAGGCAGAGCCTGCCCCAGGCATAAATTCTCCTTGGGGCCCAGAAAGCCTCTCTTACTTCCCTGGGCCACTGTGCAGTAAAGAGGTGAAAATGAGAAGAGATGCTGTGAGGACACAGCCTCATCAAGGGACTATGGGAATTTCAGGGAAGCTGGCCTCAAAAGTGGCTATTGGGCTTGGTGCAGAAAGGAGGAAAGCTGTGGGAGGAGTTGCATGCCACTCCAGGAAGCCCAGATGGGTTGATGCTGGTGAACGAACAGGGTAGCGTCTGTATCCCATTTGATGGTTATTTCACTTCTGGGATCTCTGGTGGACAGCAGATATGGATGTGTCTTTTCCACAACCATTTTCTCTTCTTATTACACCCCTACCTGGCACCAAGGACATGGACTAAGACAGGGTTTCAATACCCCAACCTAGAATTCTGGAGGTCATGATGCATTGGGTCCAATTGGTTCCCCACCCACTGTCTTCTCAAAATAAAATAGTGTTCCAGGAGTTCCTTCGTGTGGTGGCGCTGCGGAAATGAATCCAGCTAGGAACCATGAGATTGTGTGTTTGATCCCTGGCTTCGCTCAGTGGGTTAAGGATCCGTCATTGCTGTGAGCTGTGGGGTAGGGCACAGACTTGGCTCAGATCTGGTGTTGCTGTGGCTGTGGTGTAGGCCAGCAGCTGTAGCTCCAATTGGATCCCTAGCCTGGGAACCTCCATATGCCGGGGGTGTGGCCCTCAAAACAAACAAACAAACAAACAAACAAAGACTAGTGTTCCAGTTATCTACTGCTCTGTAGCAAGCCATTCCCAGAACCTAGTAATGTAAAACAAGATGTTATAATTATTTGATCATTTTTGGCCACCCTGTGCCCTGTGGAACTCCTAGGCCGGGGATCAGAGCCACAGTTGCAACCTCAGTCACAGCTATGGCAACGCCAGATGCCTAACCCACTATGCTGGGCTGGAGATCAAACCCCCATCTCAGCAGCTCCCAGGACACCACCAATCCTGTTGTGCTATGGTGGGAGCTCCAGATATTATTATCTCTCATAGTTCTATGGAGTTTTGGTATTCAGATAGGCATTTTGACTCAGAGTTTCTCATACGGTTGCAGCCAGACGGTAGTCACCTGTGAGCTCAGTTGGGACTGTCACCTGGCATGGGCTTCTCACAGCCTGACACTTAGATTTGAAGAGACAGAGTCACAAGAGCAAGCTTTCTAAGATTCAGGTGCTGCAGTTCTTGTGACCAAATTTCAAACGTCTCAGAATATCACTTCCATCTCATTTTATTGTTCATGCAACTCCCTAAGGCCAGTCTAGATCAATGATAAAATAGAATTGGCAGTGGTGTGCTGGTAAATGTTTAACAATGGGCTCCCTGAAGGAAAAGAAAATCCACACATATTACTGATATACAGGATATATAGTACACAATTTAAAAATTATGTTCTCTTTATTGTAAACTGTGCAATCAATTGATTCCTAGAAAATGAGTTAGTTTTAATGTAACTCTTGCATTGTGATTGATGACTGAGAAGAGTTCCAACAAGAATGTAGTTGATATTTTTGTTTTCTTTAACAAGAGAGTGAAACAGTGAAGGCGTTACCTGTTTGTCAATGACATAAATGACTTCTTTGCTGACGTAAAGAGTAGTTTTCAAATACTAGAGCATATCTTCAGAGTTTTGTTTTTGTTTTTTATTTTTGTACTATTCCCAGTGTGATGGCTAGTAACACAATCCACTTTTAAGTTTAGCCTGCTTAGTTAACTTTTTCTCCATTTTTTCTTAAGGCAAGGTAGTCATTTTTTTCCTAGGTTTTCTGGTCCAAGAGGCAAAATTGAGGATTTTATGTGGGAACTTATATAATAATTGAACAGTGTTTAGCTCACTGGCCATACGGAAGCAGGCAGTGGGCTGAATCTGCCTTGTGGGCCATACCCTGCTCTAGAAGATCAATAAAGCAAGCTTTAATTTGTAGCATTTGCCAATTTTCATAGTGTAAATACTCTTACCATGGCCAATTTCAAGGTATCCTATGATATTATCAAATGGGGTTAGGAATAGTTGTTGACACTGTATTATACAATCGAAACTTGCTAAGAGAGCAGATTTTAAGCATCATCACACACAAAAAAGAAAAAAGTCATCATCATGTTTTACACTTTTATTATATTACAAATTTATTTATTTAAAAAAAAATAGAGAGGGAAGATATACACAAAAGGATACCATTAAATAGCATTTCCACCAGACAGATGCAGTGGATATGTATAACCTCAAAAACATAGATAATGTAGTAAACTCATTAGGAAGTGATGAGTTTTGAGAGTATATGACTTGTTTTTTATGTGATTTATTTAACATGTAATCTAATTTTTATAATGGCTCTGTTTAATTTGTAACTGATGGGTTTGTGAATTTCCTGAAATTTTTACAATCTTCTCTTACAATCAACCTGTACGAGCCAGCACCAGCATGTCACTGGGGAGTAGACCCCACTCCTTGATGTGAGGAGGAGCATGCACATATATGGAGAAAAGAAACTGAAGGTGCCAATCTTTGGAGACTATTTACTAAAAGAAGCAAAAGAAGCAAAGAAGGGGGTTGCTTTTGATATATGAGGCTATGGATTAAGTCTTAGACTTTCTTCTATAAATCAAGGCAAAGTAGAATCTTAAGGAGTTCCCTTCATGGTTCAGTGGTTAATGAACCCGATTAGAATCCGTGAGGATGCAGGTTTGATCCTTGGCCTCACTCAGTGAATTAAGGATCCAGTGTTGCTGTGAGCTGTAGTGTAGTTGGCAGCTGTAGCTCTGATTTGACCTCTGGCCTGGGAACCTCCATATGCTGAGGGCGCGACCCTAAAAAAGGGGAAAAAGAAGTAACATCTTAATTTATGATTCCTGATTTACTTATCTGGTTTCATGCACTTTGGTCAATGGTGTCATATTTTTGCCAATTAATAATTTTGGCTTAGATCAAGAGTGGGGAGGGCCATGCTGCAGCTAGAGATAACAGGTCACGTGTGCAGTACTGAATAACATCTGATAATTAGTCTTTAGGGTCTTTCTGAATATTTGGACAAAAACACCACAGCTACCCCTGCCTCTACTTATCAGTCGCATGCATGCTGGGGACTCAGACTCTTGTCCTGGAAGCTTACTTTCCCCACTCCCTGCCCTCTTCTCTTCTGCTAGCGATGCAGCTTGTGCTCTCTAGTAACACATCCAGGACTGTCTCCACTTCCTTCTGTGCTTCACCGTCATGGGCTGTACTAGGGAGATCTGATAACATTCTTTGGAATACACATAGTGAGATCTGATAACACTCTTTGGAACCCATTTTTAATTTTTTTTTAAGTCACTTCATGTCTTTCCTTTGTGTCATACAGCTTTCCCTTTTCCTTATGTCCACCTGCTCTTTTTCAGAAACCTTATTCCATTCTTCTCTGCCACTTCAATTCTGCCTAGGGATTACCACGCTTTCAGTAATTCCATAATGCATATTTGTCATTTAAAAGCCAATAAAAAGTCTTTTTGCATGTCACCAAAATGTCTAAGGCTCTCCATTTAGGTGTGGTATTTCTGGTCGCTCTGTCCCCTTATTTGGGGACCTCTCTTGTAAATTCATAATCATCTTTGGGGAAATGAGCATACTATCAGAAGGCATTTTGAACAAATTCATGTATCACTACAATTTATATAAGTAAAAATTGTGCATTTCTAGACCTTCAAAAGTATTAAGCGGGCAATTCTGTTTTACTGAATTCCTTCAGTAGGAGAGGTAAGTTGACCCTTTCTTTGTGAAGGAAATGGAGTATCAATGCCCGCCTGTATGAGAAATGAGCTCCATGATAATAGAATTCAGCACCTCTCTTATTATGGTCCTTTATTTGAAAAACTAATAGGTAGGTTTTGGTTCTAGTCACTTTAATCATCCCATAAAATGACAAAGAAACCAGAAAACAGCCTCTTAAGTTAATTCATTCTCAACTTCAGCACTGCTGGGGGAATTAAGAAATAGCATTTTGTAAAATATATGTGTGACAATTTGAACTTTCTTCCTAGCACAATATCTAATTCTCTTCTGCCTCTTTCTTTATGAGAAGGGAACCCCTCAGGACACAGTGATATGCTAGGATGACTGCTCGTTCACTTTGTAAATACATTTTTAAAGTGTACTATAATGTCATTTTGATGGTTTAATTTCTGGAAAGATTTGGCTAATTACATTTTTAGGAACATATCAGACCAGTTTTAGCTGCCTGGTGTTACTTTTAATAGCAGCTGTTGCTTACCTTTTCTCTTGTTTATTTTTTTTCTCTCTCCCTCTCTTTCCTGCTTTCAGAGTTAGTTATTTAGCTGATTTGGAAACCTGACCTTGGTTTAAATTAGTTTGTCTGTAACATTCCTGTGAATCCTATGCAATATTTTAATGATATAGTTACTACATTGTATCAACTTGTCATAGAAAAGCTGGCTGTGAAACTAAAGGAAAATTGTTCCCTTTTCTTGTGACAGAAGAAATATGTACAAAAGACAAATGGTGAAGTGAGATTGTGGTAGCAGGTCCCTTTCCATCCACTCAGGTAAAGACTGAATCGGTTCCCTAAGTAACGAGGACTCTTTTTAATACACACTGAGGTGAAAATAATGAATTTATACCAAATATCCAGTGGCAATTTTGAGAAATAAGAAGACTCAAACAAAAGAATAATTTAGGATGTTGTCCAGAATAGACATCTTGTTCCTTAATGATCAAGGAAGAGATTGCTAAGGTTGGCTGTGCAGTCTGTGGGAAAAGAGTGGGTTATGGTAGGTTGGTGGTGTCACCTAGTGGTAGAAAAGGGAAAATAAATAAGTTACTAGAATTCCCGTTTAATTTATTATTGCCTTCTTTTTTTTTTTTTTTTTTTTTAATTTTAGGGCCATATCCATGGTATATGGAGGTTCCCAGGCTGGGGTCCAATCAGAGCTGTAGCTTCTGGCCTACAACACAGCCACAGCAATGCCAGATCTGAGCTGCGTCTTTGACCTACACCACTAGCTCATGGCAGCACTGGATCCTCAACCCACTGAGCAAGGCCAGGGATCAAACCTGCATCCTTATGGATACTAGTCAGATTCGTTTCCACTAAGCCACAACGGGAACTCCTATTATTGCCTTCTTTTATTCCTTGAAAAAAAAATTGAATGCTCCTTGGATTCATAGCATGATGCTAGTCACTACCTTGAATAATTTAAGTTAAAAATAAATATAATAGTAGCCAACATTTTTTGAGTATTTACTGTACTCCATACATTTTATTTTTATTTTCTCATTGAACCTCTATGACCACCCTTTGAAATAGGTCCATCATTATTTCCAACTTGTAAATTAATTGTAAAAGACTCTTCTAGAAATGGTAGTTTATGATATGAAGCATTCGTGGCTGTGTTTTGCCATCAAACATCTTAGACTAATGTTCTTTTCCTGATACCAAGATGAAATCTAATTTTCAATGTCTTCAGTATGCCAAACACACTTATTGGTGACTTTCCATTGTTTTGGTCTATTAGAGTACTTTCTTTTCAGCGTAAACCAAGCAGTCATCTAGTACCTACCTGCCTATGGAGCCCAAACAGTGAGGCTCCCAAACTATACCACAGTCATTAACATTACCAGCTCAGCCTATAGCACATTAGACCTGGTCAGCCTTGTGACACAGGATTGAAGAGGAGGTTTTGGAAGCATGCACTCATTTCATCCATCTGCTTAATTGCCCATTAACATAGTCATTTGTCATCAAACATTTTTATTGAATAGCTACCATATGCTAAACTATGGACTAGATACTACAGTACAAGGTTTTAGTTCTTTCTAAGCTTATGAATGATTGGTCATTTTAATCGGCTTTAATGGGCCAATACAGGACACCAGAGTTTCTGACTTAGTAGGTCTGCGAGGGGTCTGAGAATTTATATATCTAATAAGTTCCTTGGGACACTGATGTTGCTGGTGCAGAGACAACATCGTGAGTATGACTGACTTAGAGCCATTTGATTCAGGTTCCAACTTTTGGACACATATACATGGATACTGAGGAAGGAAATTGGCATTCATCAGGTTTTTAACACTAGGTTAGGGGCTTTATAGTAGTTATCTTTAAAAGCCCTGATGCCTTCCTTATGATGTGTGTAGGCAGTTAGTTACTGTATCTATTTGCAGATAATTAAGCCAATACTCAGGAAGGGAAGATAAACTACAGAGTAGGCATTCTAACCCAGGGACATCTGATTCCATAGTCCTCCTTTCCTAATTGTTCTATGTTGGGTCACAGAAGAATAAGCTAGTTGTTCCCATCAGGGATTACCTAGTCTATGTTTTTCTGAAATTGTCTTACTGAATTAGCTAACTGTGGACATAACTCAGGTATGAGAATTAAGTTCTGGTATGAGATAAGAAAGCCCTTATTTCCCCAAAGCTTAGTAACTTCACAGAACAACAGTTTAGTCTTTCATATGATGCTCCTGGTCTTGTCTGAGCTAACCTCTGTGGCTGAAGTCAGCTGATAGCTCTGAAGAACTGATTGATCTGGGGTTGCCTCACTCATGTTGGGGGGACCTCAGCTGCGAAGGTTGGAATGACTAGCCAAGTGGTGGAGCCTCTCTCTACATTGTTCTTTCAGCCCAGGCTTCTTCTTCTGGAGGGGAGAAACCTTCTAAGGTGGCAGAAGCAGGAACTTTGGGTCATGCCACATTCTTTTGGCCAAAATAAGTCTGAGCCAGACGAGACAGGGTGAAGTAAGAAACTCCACCTCTAAATAGGAGGAACTGGAAATAATTTGTGGTCACTTAAAATCCACCAGAACCTCCATACTGGATTGTCTCTTTGTTTTCTAGTTTCTCAAGTATTTGTAACTTTTTTGTGGTTTTAGTTGTCTTGGATTTTGTTCAGATGAAGGCCATCCTATCAGATGTTCTTAAGCCCATTAGCAGAGTCAAGTTACTATTGAGCATTGGGAGAGGACAATCCTAAAATGAGGCTCTTGCTTTTTGACTGATCCTGCTAAGAAAACTGCCTCCTAGAATGGGATTAAAACTCAAGGGCTTCCACAGTCTCCTTCCAAGCTTGAAGGACTCCAGTAGAGAAAGTTTTTATGGACTTTTTTTTAATTTATAAAGACTTGCTTTGCCATTTGCAAAAATTCACAGTAATAGGAAATTATAAAGAGTAAAAAGACAGGATGACCAGGTTAGAAATATTCATTCAAAACTCTTAAGCTTTAGGAAACTGGGCAAGATCATATTTGTGCATGGTGGAATTCAGTTTGAAAAATGTTAGAATGTATGTGCATCTCAGGGTTACATATGTGTTCCAGCAGGAACAGGTGGTCATTCAATTAAGATTAAAAAAGGGAGTTCCTTAGATGGGAGGGGGAGGGAGTGGGAGGGATCGGGAGTTTAGGCTTATCAGACACAACTTAGAATAGATTTACAAGGAGATCCTGCTGAATAGCATTGAGAACTTTGTCTAGATACTCATGTTGCAACAGAAGAAAGGGTGGGGGAAAAAATGTAATTGTAATGTATACATGTAAGGATAACCTGACCCCCTTGCTGTACAGTGGGAAAATAAAAAAAAAAAAAAGGGAGTTCCTGTTGTGGCACAGTGGAAATGAACCCAGCTAGGATCTGTGAGGACTCAGGTTCAATCCCTGGCCTCACTCAGTGGGTTAAGGATCCACTGTTGCCGTGAGCTGTGCTGTAGGTGGCAGACTCGGCTCAGATCCTTCGTTGCTGTGGCTGTGGTGTTAGGCCAACAGCTGTAGCTCCGATTTGACCCCATCCTGGGAACTTCCATATGCCACTGGTGCAGCCCTAAAAAGCAATAATAATAATAAAAACAATAACAATAATAATGTGAGACATTTTATTAGGTGACGGCTGAGCGAGGAATACTATAAGCATGAGAGAGGAATCCCCAGGGTTATTACCCTGAGCCTGAAAGGAAAGGGAAGGGAGACGTTTCCAAAACCTAGACAGAGAAGGTTGAGAAGAGAGGGCCATATCAAGAAGAGCCTTTGGTTGAGGAGTGTCCAAGTTCAAAGTGACCCCAATCGAAAGGAAATGGAGGATTAAACACTCTGCCATCATTCTCCTTCCTCCTTCCCAGCACACCTGTTGGGGGTTTCCATTGGCTAAAGCCAAAAAGAAACCAGAGGCTGGAAGAGACTCCTGATGTTGTCCAGAAGGTCACTATGCTATGGCAGGAGGATGGAGACCAGCTCTGCAGGGACAAAGGGAAGACAACTTGCAGAGGGACATTTAATTAAAAGGTTCAGCTGAAGGATAGAAACAATACATAACCTTTCCTACAGTCATGTGTGAGACCATCATAGGAAATTCTCAGAAAAAGTAGTTGAAATCGGGCTACAGTGCTTTTAAGCCTCTCACCATCTGAGGAGGAATAAAAGGATGGAGATTTGGAAATAGAAAAGAGGAGACATTTTGAGATGTGTGTGTCCCATGTGATTAAAGGAGAGGAGCCATCAGTCCATCACCTCAAGCCTGGGCAGTGGGTTCTGAAAGGTTCACCCAGAGGGACTCCTATGTACCTCTTCCAGTTTGGAAGACACAGTGAGCAAGTGTTTCATTCTTGCCCAGAGAATCTAAAGGATGAGAACTGTGCTGACTGGCTGTGTTGACAGTGGGACATAGAATAGATGTTGCATGGAGAAGCCTTCATCCCAAGAAAGCTGCCTGAGTAGTGGATGCAGGAATATTTATGATAGGCCAGACCTGGGCTGTGTGTGAGAGAGTGCCAGCATGCATTTTTCATGGATCCTGCCCAAGAGGGCTGAAAACAAAGCAGATCTCAGCTGAGAGAAACCAGAGTCAGAGCTAGCTTCCTAAGAGCAGGAAAGTAAAAATTGGATTCTAACCATCCAGGAACATGGGGGAGATAGAAGATGAGAGTTCCCCCAGATCCACAGAGAGCCCATGAAGGTAACCCACCTGGGAGGTGCAGAGAACTCGAATATTTAGGTATGTGGAAAGGAACAGCCAAGTAATGACTTTCCTGCTCCCCTGACTTCATCTTACCTCCCGTGCTTCGACCCCAAAGTAGCCAGAAACTACTGTTAGAAGGATGAGTGAGGGGAGAGGGGAAGGTGGGGAAAGGAAGTAAAGATCACTCTCTCTCCCACCCACTGTGAACCTCACTGGGGGAGGGTAGAAGCTCAAGTCTATTAAAGATTGCAGTTTGGGCTGCTCAGCTGACACTACATCTTGTGAGCTGAAATGCCTGGAAAGCTTTGTTACCTAAGAGCGAAAAAAATCATGGGGTTTGCCTGATTTTTACATGAGATTGAGGCAAGAACTAACCCCACGCACCCACGGTCCTACAATTGCACCTTCTGAGACCTGCGTGCTCTGCATACCTGCATATGAATACAGAGAAACATGCAGTTACTGATTCCTCTAAGAAGAGGTGGTCTTGGCCCTTCTCCCACTCCATACATCCTTCCCTGACAGGAATCTGTTTCTTTGTGAATTCTTTCTTCTTAAAAACCTTCTCGGGGAGTTCCCGTCGTCGTGGCGCAATGGTTAACGAATCCGAGTAGGAACAATGAGGTTGCGGGTTCGATCCCTGCCCTTGCTCAATGGGTTAAGGATCCGGCGTTGCCGTGAGCTGTGGTGTAGGTTGCAGACACGGCTCGGATCTGGCGTTGCTGTGGCTCTGGCGTAGGCCGGCAGCTATAGCTCCGATTCGACCCCTAGCCTGGGAATCTCCATATGCCACGGGAGTGGCCCAAGAAACGGCAAAAAGACAAAAAAATAAATAAATAAAAAGACAAAAAAAAATTAAAAAAAAAAAAAACCTTGGGGGGAAAAAAAACAAAACCCAAAAAAACAAAACAAAACAAAAAAAAACCTTCTCGGTTTGCTTCAGTGGTAATTAACCTGGCTATTATCCATGAGGATATGGGTTTGATCCCTGACCTCGTTCAGTGGGTTAAGGATCCTCTGTGCTGTGAGCTATCATGTAGGTTGAAGACACAGTTCAGATCTGGTGTTGCTGCGGCTGTGATGTAGGCTGGCAGTTGCAGCTCTGATTTGACCTCTAGCCGGGGAACCTCCACATGCTGTGGGTATGGTCCTAAAAAGACAAAAGGAAAAAAAAATCTTCTCAACTTTACCAATACGAGAATATGTTGGAAGTTAGCTGGAGGAGCAATGAAAGAGAGCAAACAATGGGTTTTTGCTTATCTTCCTGTCTCCTAAGGATACCCCTGGGCCTACCACAGTTTGCATGAACCCCTCATGAAGTGATTTGAAGCCGAACCACACTTGGTGGGAAAGTGCATTAGTGTCTGGATGTATATTAAAAGCTGATATGTCCCAGACCACACTTGGGGGCATAGTTTAAGCATGTTACATAAAGAGGAGAAAAAAAAACTTCCTTCTTTCAAGGAGCAAGAAACCACTGTTAGAACTTTCCAATTTTTAGTGTACATATTTGCAGACAGATGTAAAGTACATGATGCTTTTCTCATCATGATGTATTTAATTAAGGTTTATTTACATGTTTCAACTTTTGCTATTCTTCCATTGTTTGATTTTAGTTTTTGTTATTTGCAAACTCTCTTCCATTTTATATTCATGTGTGTATCGGGCACCAAGATGGTACATGAATTTGTTTTTGTTGCTAAAGAAGCAAGTAAACATGTTAACATTTAATCTTCCAGTAATGGAATCGGAAACAAAAATCTCAGCAACTTACGATGCTGTTCAGAGACATTTTTCCGCTGCCTGTTGTGAGAAGTTAGGGTATGTAAAATAAATGATGTATGGAGCTGTAGGAATGCGACTTTTCCAGACTACCTTATGTCTAAGGAACATTAAACATAGGGTTCTCGTTTAGCAAATAAATAACCATTCATTTCAATGGCTGCATAGTCTGGACTTTCGTGCATATTTTTGCAAAGATAAGGAGAGGCCATTAGGGATTTAATATAAAATAAATCGCCAAGGGGTCTTCTTGTAGTCCTAGTCTTTCTGCCACATGGTGTGTTACTAATGTGCATAAATGGGCTTAAATGAATTTGTTATCTGTATTACATTTGCAGTATGTATATATTTATATATTATTTTTTAATTGTGTTTAAAAATAAAACATTAAATACATCATTTTGGAGAGTTGAAAACGTAAAATACGTAAATCAATCAGCTTCAATTAGTATTAAAAATGTCAGTCTATTAGATTTGCCTGTGGGTGTATTTACCCCACAGAGTTTAATGTATCTTAGTTTTGTCATCTATGAGGTAGCCATATGGTTAATTTGTCACCTTATAAGAATCGACTCTTACAATCCAAGCTCGATTAATGACATTACGCTTATGCACCATTGAAAGAGTCCATGTCTTGGTTGTTTTATTGATGCCTTAGGTCAGATTCTAAACATTGTCTCTAACCAGTACTGATGGTTTCGACTAACCAAGGAGTTTTGCTAGTTTAATGTCCTTTCCAGTGACTCTTACCACGTTTACAGTTACAGAAAGACAGTGCCAGGAAATGTTTTGTGTCAAATTAAATGACTTGATAATATTTATTATTGGATTCACATGGTAGTTTCCATAAGAGTTTACCTTTAGACTTTCTCTTTTTTTAACATCAATAAGTGGAAATTCTGTTTTAAAGTGGTAAAGGGAAATTATTTCCATTTTAATTAGTAAATCATACTCTCATAAGAGTTAAAAGATAGCTATGACCTTCTTTAAATAAGATTCTGGACTAATTCCAAATCATTTAGATATTGTATATTTTAAAATGTAGTTACTCATCTCATAAGCTTTGATGTCTGCCCCATAGAAATAGCTCTGACTAAAGAAGTCTCATTTTAAGAAATTATTTAGTGACACCAAATAATTTCTATTACTTTTCATTAATAACCTAAGTGATGTTGAATTATATCCATGATAAATTTTCTATATCTATTTCATATTTTAAACATAGACTGGTGTAAATGTATTCTAGTATTCTTCTCTACTAATTGATTTTATTTGAGGCTACCATTTTCAAAGAGAGCAAAAACTTTCTGAATTGAAGGCAGATAATATTTCCTTTTAAAAAAGCAGTCTTAATGCAATACTATCATATGTAGAAATATGAATATTTTCAATTAAAATATTTATTAGATAACTATTAGACCTTGCTTAATAGCTTTTACTCATATTTGTTTCTGAACACAAATGAAATCACTGCTTTATAATCTACTACAGTGAGAAAGGCAGTTGCTGAGCATGTGTGTAACCTTTGCATTTGACTGGTAAGGAAAATACTGCTTATTATGACTTCTTTAAATTTGACCAATTTATCATTTGAGGGTTGTTATCCTTGCTTTTATCACTGCTTTACTGAAGCTGTTTATGGGGCATGGGCTTTAACAGTAGGAGGTATTTTTTGAAAAATGTTAAGTGTAAAATATATCTTGTAATTTATTCTGATGTTATTCAGTGTTTGTTTCCACTCTTTGACAATGTATGCACACAGTCCAACATTATGAGTCATCTTAAATAGATGAAAATTGCTCTCAACTCTCTGTCAAGCCAGGTAAACAAGCAGAGAGGCTGAGGCTCACTGCAGAGATGAATTCTGTGTCCAGAAGACTAGGGTTCAATATCCTTTTCTGAAACACTAACTATACAAAAGTTATTTAACCTCACAGAGGTTAGTAATCCATTGCCTGAAATACACAACAGCACCTTGGGCTGACGATGAAAGGTAAAAAAAAAAAAGAGTTGGAAAATTAATTTGGGTATTTTAAACTTAAAATAATGACACCTGTAAATGATAGTAAAAAACAAAAACCTCATATGCATTTTGCTGTGCTCTTTACAAATACACAGTCAATCACATCTCTGATAGAAAGAGAGAGACTGGGATTCTAATCCTTGAACCTTTGATCTCTCACCCGACACTGGACATTCCAGGGATTATTTGCCATGTCGGGGACACATCAAGAAAATAAGCACTAGGGCAGTGGTTTGCACCTCTTTTGTGGTCATTGAGCTCTTTCTAATACAATTTTTTGGAAGGTGTTACAATTGAGTATCAGACAACCTACTCTCAGTAAGTCAGTATTTATTGCAACACAGTCACTACTGAATAAGACAGAGTTTATGCTATCCATGAAGGGGTCCACCATGATACACAGTTCTCGTGTTTGCCCTTCTAGTTGGAGCAGAACTTTCACTGTCCTGACCACCCTGGCTTAATGTGCTTATGGTCAAAGTTCTCTAACATCCTGACGTTCTGATACGTGTGTGTGCTCTTTCTCCAGGACCAGCCTGGTGTAACATGGCTCCTCCTGTGTTAACTTAGAACAAGTTATACCTCCCCCACCCCCACGCTGAAACTCATATTTCCCCATTCAATATTCCATTAACTTTACATTGTAACAATCTGTGTGCTCAATTGAGACAAAAATGACTTTTACACGTGGGTCAAAATTTAGTAACACACCTCTGGGTTGCTCCTGGTCCATTCATTGAAAACCACTGACCTTAGGTTTGGATATCACTGTCCTATGTACAAAGTCTTCTACCCTGGTGACCTGGACGGGATGGTGTGTCACTCTCTAAGGAGTTCTTTTGCCAAAGTCAGCAACAGGCAGGATAATGGATTAGGTAGGTGACTTTTCCTCAGTGCCTATCCTGATCTTGGCCTGAATCTCACTATTTTCAATTTGCAAAAGTCAGGGAAAGTCAAATCCAAGGAAAGAAAGATTTTTGCACCAACTCATTTATTACAAAAATCTTCTCCTCCTAGATCTATAGCCTGGTTGTGTGTTCACGGACTCTCTCCTGATGGTAGACAGAAAGGGTGAGCCTTGAATTTTCTGTGGCTCTTTGAGGTGCCCCATGTAGGTCCCTGAGAGCATTCAGATGCTTAATCGTTAGCTTTTTCTTCCCAGTAAGCACTTCATACTTAAAAATAATTGTTCACCAATGTTCATAGTAGCACTATGCACCGTAGCCAAGAGGTAAGGCAAATGTGTCCATCTACGTAATCAAAATCGATGTATGAATACAGTGGAATCTGGATCAACCTTAAAAAGTAGGAAATCCTGAAGTTCCCATTGTGGCTCAGTGGGTTAAGGACCCAATGTAGTCTCCATGAGGATGCGAGTTCAATTCCTGCCTTCCTTCTCTGGGTTAAGGGTCCAGTGTTGCCACAAGCCCAGGCATTAGTTGCAGATGTGGCTTGGATCTGGCGTTGTAGTGGCTGTGATGTAGGCCTGAAGCTGCAGCTCCAACTGGACCCCTAGCCTAGGAACTTCCACATGCTGCAGGTGCAGCCATGAAAAGAAAAAGAAAAAAAAAAAGTAGGAAATTTTGTCACGTGCTGCAACATGGATGAACCACGAAGGCTTTATGCTAAGTGAAATAAGCCAGTCACAAAAGACAGGTGTTGTATGATTTCACTTATATGAGGTGTCTAAAATGGTCAAATTCATAGAAACAGAAAATAGAAAATGGTGGGAAGGGGAAAATGGGGAGTTGTTGCTTAATGGGTATAGTTTCATTTTCTGTAGAAAAAATTCTAGAGATTGGTTGCCCAACAATGTCAATATACATAATGCTAAACGGTTAGGATGCTGTATTTTTATGTTATGTGTTTATTTACCAGAATTAAAATTTTTTAAAGAAGTTGTTATATTGAAGCTCAAGAAATTCAGCTCCATGTTGCTTTGTGTGGGGTGGGGAGGAGAGGAGTCTCTTTGGGGGGACCTCTTACCCTTCATGCTAATCTATGGGTGAAATCAGTAAAGACAAACTAGTAAGCAAGACTCAACATAAAAAATTGGAATGGGACAGAAAGGGTAGCTAAGGGTGTCTGCTGTTAGGAAGGAGAAGGGTATTTGTGAGGCAGCCCGCCTCCCTACTCCCCTTTGTACCCTGCCTGTGTATGTATGAACATATCAGGACTTTTATTTAAATATACCAATATACCACCTCCTTCTCCCTCTCCCGTTGCAGATATGGTACCAGAGCCACCACAGGATCTGGGAGATCATCCCACTCCAGGGAAACTTTGGGAATTTTTAGCTGGGAGTGGCCAGGTGCCTAGTGATCCTAGGTATTTGGGGAGGTTTAGGGTCTTTTATGATAGAAATTTATGTAAATAAAACCTTATCATTTGGCTAGAGAACCACATTTCACCCATATAAATGATAAGATAGTATTATTAAACAAAGGAAAAATGCAGATTGATGGATATAACTTCTAAATATCCTGATGTTAGGAAAACAATTTTTCAAATAATGTTTTTCAAGCTTTCTCTTAAATAACAATAAATAAGTATATAACTGTATCTTTGTTGTAAAACGTACAGACACTATCAAAAAATAGCTGAAATTCCCATAGATTATAATCCCAAACCAGAAGTAATTGCCAGTTTAGTATGTGGGTTTTTTTCTGTTCTTTTTCTGTGCATTTTCATGTAGATGTACCTGTGGGAGTAAATTTTTTTTTTTTTTTGTCTTTTGTCTTTTTAGGGCCACACCCATGGCATATGGAGGTTCCCAGGCTAGGGGTCTAATCAGAACTGTTGCTGCCAGCCTATACCAGAGCCACAGCAACGCCAGATCCGAGCCGTGTCTGTGACCTACACCACAGTTTGGTAATGCCGGATCCTTAACCCACTGAGCGAGACCAGGGATGGAACCTCATAGTTCCTAGTCAAGTTTGTTTCCGCTGTGCCAAGATGAGAACTCCTGGCAGTAAATTTTTTTTCCTTTGTATGGAATGGGAAAATGCATAAAATAAAGGAATATGTTCTTTCTGGTCAGATAACTCCTATTGCTGTTTATTAAATAAAAATAATGCATGTAGGAGTTCCCACTGTAACTCAGTGGGTTAAGAACCTGACTAGTATCCATAAGGATGCAGGGTGGATACCTGGCCTTGCTCAGTGGGTTAAGAATTCGGTGTTGCCATGAGCTATGGTGTAGGTTGCAGACATGGCTCAGATTCCGCATTGCTGTAGCTGTGGTGTAGGTTGGCAGCTGCAGCATCAATTCGACCCCTAGCCTGGGAACTTCCATATGTCGCAGGTGTGGCCTTAAAAAATAAAGAAAAAAAAATAGAAGTGTAAAAGTTAGGAAATCTGAAGAGCACCCAAGTGTCAAAACCTTTCTCTCTGCCCAGTCCCTCTCCCAGGAGTAGCACTGTTAAATGGTGTGTGGTGTATTATTGCATTTTGGAAGCAATCTTAATAAATGGAGAAATGCACACATACCAATATTAAGCAGGCATTCTTTCTATCCAACCATTTTATAATAAAACAGATTGCATGAGTAGCATGAAGTGTATTCCAAACACTTTTGACATCAGTCAGAGGAAAAAAGGGGAGGTGTGGGAAAATGACAATCTTGATTACTCAGGTTTTTTCACAGAATCCTCTCAGATTCCTGCCTCCTTATGAGGCCTATTTCTTTGGATGTCTTGAAGGATGTCCTTCATGAGAGGCCCTGTTCTCTGCGGCCACTTTCTGTTGCTGTGGACTCTGCTATTTTTGAGTTGCCCCCTTCACTGCCCCTTATCTCTGACCTCTGCTCACCTTCTACTAAGCATTCATCAAGTCCTGTCAGCTCCTTTGCCCCGCAAGTCATGAAGCTCTTACCTCCTTCCAGCCCCTTAGTTCGGTTCTTGCTCTTCAGCCTTTGAACACTATTGCAGACTTTCCCTTCTGGCCTCCCCCTCTTGGATGTGCCCCTCTCTAATTCATCCTCTTCACTTTCTAGATTATGAGGTGGGTCATATGGTTCCTCTGCTCCAAATTGTTCCATGCCTTCCATCACCTCCTGAATCAAGTCCTACTTCTAGTTTACTTCAGCTGCACCTTCTACCCTCCTTTGGAAGAACCCTGTGCTTCATTCCTAGCATGTGAATGACTCACAGGTGATGTTGAAGGTTCTGTGTCCTCCTGTTGCCTATGCTGGTGCAGGGACATACCTCTCACCTCCATTCCTTTTCCTCCTCCCACCTGCCTGCTGGCTCCTAAGTCCTCAAGACTCAGCACCTGTACCTTCTCCCTAGATACTTGAGCAAGAATTGGGAGTGCTGCCTCTTTGTTCTTCTTGTTCCATTTATCTTCTTCTATCAGAGTGTTTATCACTTGATTGTGAAACTTCTGGTTTGCCTAACTGTTCCTCCTCTAGGCTGTGATTCTGAGCATGGAAATTTTGTCTTCTCCAGACTTTAGCATAGTGTCTGCCCTGAGTAGGCACCCTGGGAATGTAGGCTGAGTGAATGAATCAGTCTCTGAATCCTGTGCTAGCTCCAGTTCTCTCTTCTAATTTTCATTGTTTTCCTCATTCAGATCTTTTTTCTTCCCAGTTTCTTTCCTGTCACTTTTACCATCCCTTTAACAGCCCTTGGCATTCAATGTTATTGTTTCTTATTTGGGGCCATGACAACGTCTGCAGTCCCTCTTCTTGGCTATTTAAAATATTCTTTTGGAGTTGACAGGATTTGTAGCTTGGGTCGCTGTGAGAAGAGTATTATGCTTTTTTCATCAACTTATGTGGCAAAGTTTTACTGATAACTCCCTTATTTTTCATAAATATAATGATTTTTACCCGAATTATATGAAATTTAAACATTAGATTCTGGATTGAATAAAATGAGGCATTGGTGAAGTCAAGGGTTGAAACAGTCAGTAAGTTCCCTTTGATTTATAACATTCTGGCATCATAGTCTTTTCATCCCAGTGTCCATCTGTTTGAGTCTTATTCTCAGAAATTCTCTTAATATGAAAAGTCAGAGTCCAGGCATAAGTGAGCAATTCAAACCATTTCTGGCCATTTGATGACAAGGTTATATGTGATTTTAATGTACACCAGAAATTTTGAATTAATGGATATGCTTTTACCATCAGTCATAAAAAATAGAATACATGATTCATTAAAAGTCCCATATTTGGATGCTGATAATGAAAGTCTGATTTTTTTTCCCTTTTGGGCCACGCCTACAGCATGCTGAAGTTCCCGGGCTAGGAATCGAACTGGCACCACAGCTGTGACCTGAACCACAGCAGTGAGCTTCCCCAATACACTGAGCCACCAGTGATCTCTGTAAGTCTGATTTTTAACATGAGCAAAATATTTACACTTCTTTCTCTTTCCTGCATCTGCCCCTTTCTGTCCTTCCTCCACTCTCTTTCTCAGACTTGTTTACAAGAAACCATTAAGATAGAGATAACATGGTCACATCACTTCTGGAGAACTTAGCCTGGCTTTCACAGGGACCATCAGCAGCTCAAAATTGGGTTGGATCACAAAGTAAGACAAACTGAGTCATGAACTCTCTGTGGGCTGAAGCTTATCTTCAGGCTATTTCAAGATCCAGTTGGGTCTGCTAAGATGCAATTTCCAGAACAACACTGAAGAGACCAAAGCAGGCAGAATCTTTTCCAAAGGTAGGAGTTTGTGTCTAGGGCTTAATTCTTCTCAGTCTTTGACTGGGTCTTTCCAGTTTGGTGACTGTAACGTTAGGATGCTTTGACCATGTCCCATTGTCTTTGAAAACCAGTGCCAATGATGGTGGCATTATCCAGACAAAGGGAGACTTGATTAGGACACTTTTGTGCTGATAGCTGTGAATCCTAGATTGAATAATACTTTATTTAATAATAATAATTTGTTCATTTCTTGCTCCCTCCATTTATGTAAGTTCCATAGGGTCAGGGTGACTTCTTGCTATTATCTCTCCACACAAAGAACACTCTTTTGCACAGTGAATTCATTCTAATAGTTGGCTGGAGCTGCTTCTCCAACAGCTGGAGCCCAGCCTTCTGGGCCAGGGTTGTTCACGGAAGCTTCCATCTCCAGGTAAGGCCTGTCTGTGGTCTCAGCCATGACCATATGTTAGAGCAGCAGGAGTCCATAACCTTCTCCTACCTTTCTTCAGACAGGCATAAGAGTGTTGGAGGGATTTTTTTCCTTCTAGTAGGTCTAGATCAAGAGACTGATCCTTTGGAGAACAGTAATAATTCTAATTGGTACCATATATCACATTCTGAGTAGGTTCCAGACACTGTGTTTAAAACTTAATCATTTGTCCCATTCAATTCTTAGGACCACTCTGTGAGGTAGTTACTGTTAGTAACTCAGATAATAAACAAAGCAGATGTCTGAGGCTTACAGAGGGCATGTAACTTACTAAAGTTTACTTAGCTAAGATTTATGCCCAGACAGTCCATGTCCAGAGACTCCACCACCATTTTGCCTCTGGAGGCCTCCCCAGTAATAAGGCATATCGCCAGAGTCTGAATTCCTACCTCTGCCTTTTGCTTTATGAGCATGTTTTCATAAACATGGAAAAGAAGTTTAAAAATCTACTTCATAGAATTGTTTTGAGGATTTAGTATATGTAGGATGCAGTAGTTCTGTATTTGTATTAAGGGCTCAATAAATAGTAGCTAGTCTTACGATACATTTTTTTTTTTTTTTTTCAAAACTTGCCTGGCTCTAGACAAAGCAGTGCATCGTTGACAAGCCAAAGGATATCTGTGGTTTACTAAGCCCTAACTGGCTGGGTTCATTATGTCTTTGTAGGCCTATCCCTTTTTCTTTTTTTTTTCCCCCCTGCACCTGTGGCATATGGAAGTTCCTGGGCCAGGGATCGAATCTAAGCCACAACTGCCACCTACACCACAGCTGCGGCAATGCCAGATCCTTAACCCACTGTACCAGGACCAGACTCAAACCTGCGCCTCCACAGCAACCTGGGCCACTATAGTCGGATCTTTAACACACAGCACCAGTAACTCCCATCTATTCCTTTTTGGAAGGAACATCAGATTTGCTGAAATTCTATATATGGAACAAAGAACCATGAAGTAGAAACTAAAAGGGTGGAATTCCAGACCTAGATTTGTGATAACTTGGCTAGGTAAACTTAAGCCAACCACACGAACCCCTCTGAGCTGTGTTTATTTGTTTCTTTCAAGAACAACAAAGGTTTGTGTGTGGGAATGGGGACTAATCAATTAGATATGATTTCTAGACTTTTTGAGTAAAAAAAAATCTATAATTCTAAATCTAAGCTAATTCAAACTGATATCATAGTGGTTACGTAAATAATACCCAGCGTTGCCGCTCTCCTCTCATTTTTCTCTTGTCTGAGTGGAACCCCATCAGCGGTGAGGCGTTCACCCATCAGCTACTTCCAGTAGGTTTCAGGACACTGTGTGTTGCCATTAACAGCTCTAATGAGATGGTCTCTCAATTGGCAGGCAGACCCTACCTTGGCTGATGTAATTTCATTCTTTTTCTTGTCACAGATGATCCTGTCTGGCAAACATCTGTCAACTGTCTGCCCTTCTTAGAGCACACATTTATAACTCTTGCTTGTATTCCTTCTTTGGGATTAATAACTATCATGTTTATTGCTTGCTTTATGCATTATTCCATTATGGACTTGACTCTCTGTGTAACTATCACCTTGTGTTTCAAAGAGTGTTCTTTTATTCTAGTAATTTGCAGCTGCTTCTGGCCTAAGAAGCAATGGTTCAGAAGCTCCCTACCCATTTTCCCTTATCTATATCTTGTCAATGCAGATGTACCAAACCCCACCAGACATAATAGACTTGGATTTGAGCAGTTCCTTTTACTAGCACTTGAACTTTGGACAAACCATGGGCATCCGTGTTGATGTCTGTAAAATGAAAAATATCCACCTTTCAGGGACATCATGGGTATTAAAGAAAAGGTCATTGACATGAAGCCAGCACGTAGTTAGTGCTTTCGTTCTTTAGATAGCTAACGTGATAATGCCCAAATCTAGAAAAGGGGAAAACACCTTTACATGAAAAGACCAAAATAAAAACAAAGTTGAGTAAATATTTACTACTTATTCACAAATGATAATACTGTTAATGTATGAAGAGGTTTACAGATTACTTAGAAAACAGCTAAGATCCTAATCTTAAAAAAGGAAGAAGACCTAAACGAGTAAAAATATTTAGCATCACAAATGTGCATTGAAACACTAATATATACTTTTCCAGACAGGATTGTTCATTTTTTTGAATAGTGATGGCATCAGGCCCACTTCTCTGCCTGAACCATGCCACTTAGGAGCTCATGGAGAAGAGTTCTGCAGCCCAGCCCTCATTCCTCTTGTCCTGTGCCCTGGGAGACTGTAGTCTTGTTCTCCTCTGCACCCAACATCTGTACTGCCTCTGCCCTTGCTCTGTGCAGGGGATGAACATACTGGTGTTGGCTACTTTCTCAGACCCTCCTGGGGAAAGTGGGGGCAGGTCAGTGCTGCTCCTGGATGCTCAAACCTGTCTGAGGTGGTACATCATGCTCCCTTCTCACCTTCCTTCTCCCCAGCCCCAATCCAGCTCCTTCTCGGGGTCCTATCCACATCTTCCTCAAGGTTCCCCAGCATTCAAGCTTTCCTCCTTCCCCTTATTGTCTTTTTCCTCTCGCTGAGTTATATGCTTCTGAGGCTCTTGTGGAGGCAGAGTGGTCTGGTTCTTTGTATCTTCTTCCAAATCTATCATTTCCTCCTTGAATCCTTGCTTTGTTATTCAGTTGCATGGATGCCCCATTGATCTACTTCTATGAGCCAGAAACCGGAAAGTTAAATGAAATCCTGGGAATGAAAAGCACACGTTTACTAATTAAAATTCTTTTATATAGTGTATCTCCTACTTCTTTTGTTGTGTACTGGAGGATAAAGTCCATATGGGGCAGGGCTTGCCTTCATTTAGCTCTAGCTAAAATACCATAGACAAACACATACTCGGAGGTCATCAAGGAGAACTGCGTTTCCTCTGATTAGACTGGGAAAACTAGCCAACCAGGGGTAATGGATTTTAGAACCCATGAAATAAAGGGAAGAAGCAATGGCTGTCAAGGACATTTTGATGCCTAAGATCAGTTATAAGTATCCATTAATTGAAGGAGAGCATGAGGAAGGGCAGACTTGAAGAGAGAAAAGAGTTAACTAAGCACCTGCTTCTGGCCAGCACTGTGATTCAGTTTTCACATGGGATCCTGCTGAATCCTCGTGAGGATGCTGGGTGGTAGGTCCATTTTTTCATTCCCATTTTGCAAATAAAGAATTAGAGGCTTGCAAAGGTTCAGTGATTTCTCACACTGAGGAAAGTGTCTGAGCTAAGATCCAGACAAAGTGTGTGCAAAGCAGAAAATTGATACTGAAAGGAAACATGTCCAGTATTGTAATTCTGTTGTCTTGGTTGAGAGGTCTTTAGAGTCCAAACTTTCCACATGAGAAGGGAACAGTCTCCTTGTGAAGGTAAAGAGAAGCAGCACTTTTGTTTTCTCTCCTGATTTTTCATTTAGAAAAACACCCAAATAAAGCCAACAAACAAAAATGAAACTAAACTAAAAAAGCATTTTGTGTCAGAATCAAGAATCTCTGGATCTAAGACAGATGAATTCATAACTCTCTAAATATTTGTTCTAAGAGATTTTTGACAATATCCTTCAGACTCCTGCTTTCTATTTTATTTCACAATAATAATAGTAGAGAAATAAGAAAATCATTTTTAACTCCAAATAATAATATAACGTAACTGTTCTTGACCTCAGAAAGTTTGTCATTAACTGTGTTAGATTGTACATGGAAACCTCTTTGGATTTCTAGCCATGTTGTTTCTTGAATGCTTGCTGGATACGATGACACCCCAAATAAACTGAACAGAATTAATTTAAGAATATGAGGACAATTTCTACTTGTGTGTCTCAATCTGATATTTGCCATATGGGAAGCTCAGCATCATTCTCGCAGCAGGCCTGATTTATGGCAAACACACATCCATGTTCAGTGAATGTGGGAAAGCACAGCCTTTCTCATCTTTATTTTTATAAGATCAACTGTGGACTTTTACTTTGTTTTGCCTGTGTTGATTCTAATTTAATTAAATGCAGATTTCCTGGCAATTGGGGTGGGGAGCAGGGTGCTGCTAATCGGTGCAAGAAGAGTGTTAACAACATCAAATCCTATCTAGAGAGATAAGGAGAATCAGGGAGTTTTGTTATGACCTGATTCTTAGATTTGAAAATACAGATGTCAGAGGTAACTGATGCAATGTACTGATGTTTTACTAGTATGAAGATTTCCCATTGCCAACTAGGAGTCATTGCAGCTAGATCCGCAGCGTTCTATAGTTGAATTAATTCCTTCGATTAATTCATAATTTCAATAAACCAGGCCCTGTACTAGGTATGGGGATTGCTGAAACCCACAAATATGGTCTCTTTCAAGTTGTTCTCAGAAGACAGACATGATTTTAGAAAAATCACCACAGAATGAAGCTGGGTGCTTACTTAAACTATTATCAAGTTGTCTTTGGGTTTCAGGGGAGGCTTAAGAAGAAAAAGACGCTTCAAACTGTTGGAACAAGGACTTCCCTTTATTTATTTATTTGGAAGTTCCCAGGCCAGCTGGTGGCCTATGGCACAGCCATAGCAACGCAGGATTCTAGCTACGTTTGCCACCTAGACTACAGCTCACGGCAATGCTGGATCCTTAACCCACTGAGCGAGGCCCAAGATCGAGCCCATTTCCTCATCGATCCTAGTTGGGTTCATTAACTGCTGAGCCACAAAGGGAACTCCTAGAACAAGGATTTCTTGTCAGCACCTCCCTCCATCCTGCATCTTACTGGCCAATCTGAAAGTCTCCTGTTGGCGATATTCCAGGGAAGTTCTTCTCAACGAAGAAGGAACCCCGTTCCTGTTGCAGACTTTCCTTTTTGACATTTGGTCCATGGTTGTCATGCATATATTATCCCTTGTGAAGATGAGGTTTATATTTATCTGGGGGCCTCCTTATTTCATCCTTAGATCCAGGGAGCTGAGGTTCTCCCAGTAGGACTCCTGCCCAGCCCCTCCAAACCTGGTGTAGCATCAGGCACCTGAGAAATGCTTATTGAAAATTTGTAGACAATCATGCTTGGCTGTCAGTCATCTGGGACTTCAGAATGTGAGAAGACAAAGAGTAGAGCCCTGGGCAGCAGAATGTTACTCAGTGGGGAAGCGGAAAAGTCTCCTCACTGACCAGGACTATGGGCTCCCAGCCATAGCACATGGGAAAACCTCATGGGATGCTTAGCAGTATCCAGTTGGAGAGCTTGCTGCCAGGTAGCAGGACCTTCTAGAGCTGCTGCATGTTCCAGTATTCTTTTCTGTTTTGAGTGTTGAGGTCACGTCCTCACTCCACTACTTAGTAGTGCTATGAACTTCAGTAAGCCAAGATTCCTTTGAGTCACGTTTCTTCTACTGTGACATGGGAATGACAACAGTTGCTCTGGCTATGTCATAGTCATGAGGTCTGATGGGACAATGGATATGAAGACCTTTGTGAATGGTAAAACACCACGGTCTTAATCAATTCAGCCTGCTATAACAGAATGCCATAGACTGGATAGCTTATAAACTACAGAAATTTATTTTTCACAGTTTTCAAGACTATGAAGCCCAACCAAGTTCAAGGAATGGGCAGATTCAGTGTTCTGTGAGGGTCTGCTTTCTCATGCACAGATGGCTGCCCTCTTGCTATGTCCTCATGTGGCAGAGGAGCAAGGGAGCTCTTTGGGGTCTTTTCTATAAGGATACTAATCCCATTCCTCAGGGCTCTGTATTCATAACCTAATCACCTCGCCCAAACCCTTGCTCTAAATACCTTCACAATGGGGACTGGATTTCAACATATGAATTTGGTGGGTGGGGGAGGTGGACACAGACATTCAGTCTAGAGCAAAAGGGATTCTATGGAAGGTAAAGTTTTCTGATTTTTAATTGGCTTAAGGTGGCAGTGCACTTTGAAGGGGCTTGTCATGAGGCTGTGCCATCAAAGCATTCCCTATAGAAATGTGAAAATATTTATTGTCCATCTGAAAATATGAAGACGGAGACCGAAGGAAATTATGAGGAAGCCTTAAGCAGCTACTCCATCCTTCCTTGAGTCTTCCTTGGGAGAGCATGACTCAGCGGTTTGTACTTGCTCTTCCCAACAAGGCACAGTTAGGGAAGTTATTTTAACTCTGCCTTGAAGCTTATATACACCTCTTTCTCTGAGATTCAACACAACAAGAAAGAGATTTAGATTTGGAGTCTGATGCATTGAACACAATGAATCAAATCTGTTTGAGCGCCAACTGCACGCCTAGAACTTAGTAGCTCCTCTGCACTTGCAAATCTAAGTTTTGCTCTTTTCTCATTATAAGATTTGTGATCCCTGCAGCCTCCACTCAGGTCGTCCTCATCTTCATAATTGGGCATAGTCATAATAACTAGCACATCGAAGTGCCTCAGTTACATCAAGCACTCTTCTAAGTGCTTTCTGTGCATTCGCTTCATACTCACAAGATGTCATTACCATGATCATCAACATCCCCATTTTATAGATGAGAAAGATTGAGTTTTACTGCCAAGGACACATGACTAGTAAGTAGAGGCATTTTGCAACCCAGGAAGTCTGGCTCTAAAACCAAGAATTTGACTACTTCACCTTAGAAAGGCTTAGGAAGGGGAAATGAGTGATCTGTGAGTTTAAGGTCCAATATAATAATTATCAGCCAGATTCACAGGATGGTTTTAATATTTTTAAAATAATGCGTTTACCTGTGCTAACTCCACCCGTGGTAAGAGATGTGTCTCTTTTGACTGGAATAGATCTGGTTAGTGAGTTAATATTGATTACTTCATGCTGTTTTGATTCTTATGCCTTCAGTGAAACTAAGAAAATGATTACTTAGGAAATGCTATGTCTTTAGGAGACAAAAATCTTTCAAAGAAAGGGGTACTGTGAGTTCTGAGGCTCTCATGGTCTTTGCACAAATATTTTAAAATAAGATAAGGGCACAAAGAACTTTAGTTGTTGGTGATGGCTTCAGAAGCAAGTGACTTGAGAAGAATCTCAAAGGATGAAGAAAAGATGAGTAGAATAAAGGGCAGAAGGCATCCTAGACAGAGAATGTTCTGAGGTCACATGTGAAAAAGAAAGCATGGTGACTGCAGATGGCAAAGAAGCTGGGTGTTGCTGTATGATGCTGTTGACCTGAAACAGACTGCCGGATATTTCTCCAGGGGGGGGGGGGGAGGGCTTATTTAGGATCAGCAGAGAATTGCAGTTTAGGGTCTGCAACCATGGAGAGCCATGTGCAAGCCCCCTCATGCAAGGGAAGGAGACCACTTCTATAGAGAGGAAAAAGAAGTTGGGAGGGCTGTAGTAAACAAAGCGTCCGAGGCTTTTCATTGGTTGAATCTTTGCTGAGATTGAAGAAGAGTCGTTCTACTTCCACTTTCATCACAAGTTATGAGAGATTCCCCATCTGGCCACCCACCTCTGTGTAAATGAGGTTTCTATTGATTGATTTTTTTTTTTACAATAGGAAGTGCGGAAAATTGCAGTCAGAGGTGAATAGACAAGGAGAAGCTGGGCTGTGAAGGGCCTTTGATATCATGTTACTAGATTTGGCTTTCTCTTCTGGGCAGAGAGACTGGATGCAGGAGCATCTACTTACTTGGGAGCATTACAGAGGTTGTTGGCATCAGCAGGTTAGGCTGGAGCTGCTGAAGGTCTGAACCAAAGAAGTGTCTTTGGCTATGAAGAAAAAGGGATGAAAGTGTGAAAATGCAGAATGTTCTCCTCAAAAAAGAAATGAACAGAAATTACTAAAACTGAAAAGTGAACTATATACAAAAAAAGACAATAAACATGGCAAATGATTAAATTTTTTTAAGTCAGCAATAAGGATAAATTGTACTAAACTGGATAAATTGATAATGTAAGAGAATGTAATAATAAAAACTAATATAATGGGAGTTCCCATCGTGGCTCAGTGGTTACCTAATCCGACTAGGAACCATGAGGTTGCGGGTTCAATCCCTGGCCTTGCTCAGTGGGTTAAGGATCCAGTGTTGCCGTGAGCTGTGGAGTAGGTCGCAGATGCAGCTCAGATCCTGCATTGCTGTGGCTCTGGCGTAGGCCACGGCTACAGCTCTGATTTGACCCCTAGCCTGGGAACCTCCATATGCCGTGGGAGTGGCCCTAGAAAAGGTGAAAAGACTAAGTAAACAAGAGCAGCAGAATCAAGTTTAAAAAAAAAGTAATATAATGATGTAATCTAATCATGAACTAAAGAGAATAAAAAACATTTTGGTGATAAGAGAACAAGAAAACCTGTAACAAAGAGTCAAAATAATATAGTATACCGAAACACGCTAAGAAAGAGTCATTTGGGGAGTTCCTTGATGACTCAGCAGGTTAAGGATCTGGCGTTGTCACTGCTGCGGCTCAAGTCACTTTGTGGCACAGGTTTGATCTCTGGCCCAGGGAATTTCCCCATGCTGTGGGCACAGCCAAAAAAAAAAAAAAAGAAAAGAAAAGAAAAGAAAAAAGAAAGAAGGGAAAAAGAAAGTCATTTGGAATTAAGATTTTGAAAGAGGTCTTTTGCCCATTTTTCAACTGGGTTGTTGGCTTTTTTGCTATTGAGTTGTGTGCTATTGTTTGTATATTTTAGAGATTAAGCCCTTGTCAGTTGACACTATTTTCTCCCATTCTGTAAGTTGTCTTTTTGTTTTCTTTTTGGTTTCCTTTGCTGTGCAAAAGCTCGTCAGTTTGATTAGGCCCCATTGGTTTATTTTTGCTTCTATTTCTGTTGCTTTGGGAGACTGACCTGAGAAAACATTTGTAAGGTTGATGTCAGAGAATGTTTTGCCTATGTTCTCTTCCAGGAGTTTGATGGTGTCTTATGTCACTGGGTCACCATGCTGTATAGTAGAAAATTGACAGAACACTGTAAACCAGCTATAATGGGAAAAAAAAAAAATCATTATATATATTTTAAAAAGATTTTGGAAAAGGAAATTTTCAGCAAGTTTAAAAAAAATTTCTAGGACAGATGAAAATGTGAGTTCCTAGTTGGAATTCTCAGATGTAGCAAATTCTGTGACTCCTTGGTAGTAGGCAGGGGAGGTAGGGAGTGCTGGGGGCGGGGAGTTCGGGTAGTGAGCATCTGAGGTCTTGCCCTTGATGTTTGTGAAGGCCCAGGAGTGATCTCCTCCATGCAAATGGTATAATTAGTCATCCTGCTGCTTCTATGACTCTCTCCCCTCAGACCTGGCATTCATGTACTACAAGGGGCCACTGGGTTTCTCATTTGCATGACTCTATTGAGCATCATGCTGTTAAGTGCAATCAGTAATAAAGGGAGTGGTGCAAGTCTTGGAGGCACAAGATAGAAGAAGATAATGAGTTTGATTTGGAATGCTTTGAGATTTAAATACCTGAAGTTCATCTAAGGCAATATACCCAGGAAGGGTCTGGGTGGTCAGCCTAGTGGTGAGGATAGAAATCAAGACTTGAGGGAGTTCCCGTCGAGGCTCAGTGGTTAACAAATCCGACTAGGAACCATGAGGTTTCAGGTTCGATCCCTGGCCTTGCTCAGTGGGTTAAGGATCTGGTGTTGCTGTGAGCTGTGGTGTAGGTCGCAGATGCGGTTTGGATCCTGTGTTGCTGTGGCTCTGGCATAGGCCGGCGGCTACAGCTCCAATTCGACCCCTAGCCTAGGAACCTCCATATGCCTCGGGAGCGGCCCCAGAAAATGGCAAAAAGACCCAAAAAAAAGAAATCAAGACTTGAGAGTTATCATTGTTCCTGGGGATAAGGATGAAGTGACAGAGTGAAGGGAGGATTGGTCAGTAAAGCATTGAGAGTAAAGATAAAGACATGAAAGCAAACGCTAGGCGCTAATGTATGTCAAGAAAGGAAGCCAGAGATGATTGGAAGCTAATATCAGATTAGGAGAATTAAATTCATGACAGTGGGCTCATCGGTTTACTTCTGATGGATTGAGGTCCCTGTCTTGGTCCTTGCTGTTGGCTGTGGCTTATAGAGACAGGAACAATGATTTCTCAAAGTTCTTTTTACTCTTGTCTTTTGACCAATTTGAGCTTAAATCTAATATTTTTTGGAATCTCTGCTGTTGGCATCATTTAGAGTTTTTTTTAATTCCCCATGAGCATTAGTTCAAATATGACCTTTATTCATTGGATGGTCAATGAACAAAGAGGGTTGGCAGTTCAGAGATATCTGGAAGCACCTGAGCTGCCTGAATTCTCTCCAAACCTAGTAAATGATTCCTAAAATATGAGAGGATTCAAATTCTGGCCTCCGCTGAGAATTGAATATTCCTCCAAACCGCCTGATGCACAGCCCCAGCTGAGACCTAATGCAAGTATTTTGCTTAAGAGAACTCGCAAATGCGAGGTGCTTCTAACAATATGTGTCAAGCAGTGTGTAGCTGATGGTAGGAGTTAGATTTATGCATATTGTGGTTGTCCATTTCCAGCTGCTTTTGTGAAGTCAAACTTTTTTTTATGTGAACAGATCACATTATTATCACATTTAGTGGAGAATAATGAGATATGATGGTGATACATCATTGGCGGCTCATAGCGCCATTTGAAAACATGCTTGTTTTTAAGTCTGCAATAATGGGTCAGAGGAAGAGAGGCACACTGACATGCACGCAGCCACAATACAGCTCTTAACAGCTAGTCCTGAGTTGCTCTTTGTAAGTGTTTTAGTGCCGGAAGTGAACCTCAGCAGTGGCTCATGAGATCACCTTATTTCTCCCAATTAACTAAGGGGATAAAGACTTCCCAAAGATGAGATACGTGACCAGTGGGACTTGCTGAGATTCTGGAGAGCACTCTCCATAGAATGAGATGTATAGAGGTTACCTCTGGGGATTAGCATTGCATCGATTCTGGAAAAAGCTTGTTTGATCTTATAAAAACAAATGTTCAGCCCATCCAGAGGCTACAGGAATCACAGGAGAACACTGTCGTTGCCATCCTGGATTGTCAGAGTGTTCTCTACAACAGTAGTCTGATCTCTTTCTCTCCGGGTCTCTCCTTTTTCTTTCTCCATCTCTGTTTACCCTTGGAGAAGTATGGATCGAGAGAGGAATGAAGTGCATTATATGGGATAATATAAGCTTCTCTGACTTGGCCCTGTACTCCAAGCTTAGGGGCATGTATGCTGTCACAGCATTCTCTCCATGGCTCTTGCATCCCATACATGTATCTAAACTTTTTGTTATCAAGCATTACTATTTCATGTGATAATGACTCCCATAAGTGTTCCTATTTTGTGTGAGGTAAGATATTCTATTTATTAAAACTTGACATCATTCAAGATTCAGGAGGTAAGGAAAAGCCTCTCAGGCAGTGAGAATGATGTATGACTGGCATGTCTGGAGAATTATAAATTAGAGAGATTTTGTGTGAGCACATGAGAGGGGGTGATGGTGATGATAAATGAGGCTAAAGGGATGGGGAGAGGCGAGGTCACAGAGAGCCTTAGTGCAAGGCTAAGTAAGCATCGGCGCTTCATGCTGGAAGGAAGCAGGGAGGGATGAAGAACTCAGTTATCTTTGATT
The DNA here is from genome assembly GCF_054392235.1 of Sus scrofa. Lineage (NCBI taxonomy): Eukaryota > Metazoa > Chordata > Mammalia > Artiodactyla > Suidae > Sus > Sus scrofa. The sequence continues at coordinate 240,579,076 of NC_139383.1, read as the reverse complement.
GCATAATACCAATAGTATCCCTCAGTTTTCCAGTTCCAACAGGGATTATTTAAAACTAAAAATGCTTCTATCAGGATGCGGAAGAGAGACTCCATAATTAAATTCTCACTGCTGAATGCAATATCAAATTCTTTCAGGTAAAAAGAGGTTGATCTGGTGGGCTTAAATGGAATGACATTTTGAGACCTTGAAAATGGGCACAAAAGTGAAAAGTAAATTTCAATGTGAACAAAGAAACTTAGGATGCTAGTGTTCAGGTGACTCACTCCATAGTCATGCTGGGTGCTGTTAAATATAGCCCTGGGAAGGGTCTGAGCCTCCTGACAGACTGTTTATCCATGCCCTGGGCCAGAACTCTCCTTCAGGAAAAACAGTCAGCAAAAAACAGTGGTCAACAGCATGAACACATTTTATCCTTGAACCAAATAGAAAATTTTATCCTACCAATATAGAAAGGCCACAGTACAGATCTGGGAACTAAACATTAACAATTAGCATGACTAGATTTGTGAAGAATTTGGGGTCCGGAAGGAGCCTTAGAGGTCAAAAAATGTTATGATGCTTTTATTTTGCAGGTTAGGGAATGGAGGCTAGGAAATATAAAATGGCTTGGTGATGGACACACAGGTTAGGCAGCAGAGCCAGAATCTGACCTTCTGACCTGTGATTATCTCCTCCCCTCATTGTCCACCTCACTGTCAACATAGTATTCAGTTTGGTTTTTATGTCTTGGGGATACATCAAGATATTCTTGCCTATTTCTCTCATTGGTAATGCTCACTTAGTGACTGTATTTCAAATCCTTATTCATTTTCAAAGAAGCCTCCAAAACAGGATCTGTTCTCTTGTTTACCTGTAAGGATCACATCAAGTTATGGTCTCATGTTTTTACCCCACGAGCAAGGACTGGGCATTGGGCAAAGCTTGTTGGTGTCCCAAGATGGCAGCAGGGCACCTCTCTCTGAGATACGGGAGGGTGAGGAATATGCAAGGGACCACACCAACCAGAATCTGTGAGGATAAATGCAAGAGAGCCAGGAAGAGCATAGGAACCGAGGAACAGAGAATGGCTGGTAAATTCTAGGAGGCCAATGACTAGGGAGTATAGAAACGAGCAGAGAAGTCAAGGCCACTAAGAATTTCTGAAGAGGAATTCAGGTGTTCAGTGTTGTTTTATAAAGCAACTTCCTTCTTATGTTTGTTGTGGGTTATTTAAAGGGACTGAAAATGTGCACAATCATATCACTGTTCAGATGTTATATTTTCTTCTTGTTTCCAGTGACATTAGTTATCTCAGATGCACCAGATGTGTGGCCTCAGTTGATAGAGTCACCAGCCCCTCTTGTTTTCCTCCTGGAAATGTATGCCGCCATTGAAGGTGACAAATGACAGATGTCAACACACCCTGAACTTTCATTGGGTGCTATACATGATGCTGTAGGTCTCTGGGCCTCACACACACCCTTTCTCTGTTGCTTCACAGAGCACAGAGGAAGTTATTACCCATCTCCCTGGGCTGTTGGAAGGAACAAATAATAAAGCCTTTGTAAAGCTCCTCTCGCAGTGCCTGGCATATACCAGACCCTCCACTCTTGAGCTCCCCTCCACAAATCCCACGGGGCTTAGGACCTCTGGTTAGGAAATGCATAAACAGATAACAGTTGATGTTTGTTAGGCATCTCCTTTGTTTTTGGCTCTGTGCCTTTCTGTTTAATCACCACAGTACCTTCTATATGCACTGCTTTGGGCATTTTAAAAGAAACTAAAGAGATATAAGACACATAATTTGAGGGGGTAAGAGAGATTTGAGATGATCTAATTCAAGGTCTTCATTTCATAGACAACAATCTAAGATCTAAAAAATATGCTGAGTCACACAACTAGGTAATAGCTGGACTGTGGTTTTTAGTCATGACTTCATGCTTCCAGTCCAGTCCTTATTCTGCCATGTAACTCATCCCAGCCGTCAGGATGTCCAGTAGTCTTTGGTGCATTAACTACTCAGATAGAGTCATCAGTGGTGCTCTAGAAATGCACCACCACTGAGATTCAGAGTGGACTGGCTATTTGCTTACTGACCTTAATGTTTACTGAGACACTAAATATTTGTGTTATAATTCAGTAAGATATCTCCAAACCAAGCTATATTGCTTGTAACTCCAAAATTTTATTTTACTTGAGGTACTTATATAGAACTTAACACATGGCCGGTACTATTCAATGGGTTTTACAAAATTTAACTCATGTAATCCTCATTAACAACTCTGGGGAAAAGTTCCTGTTATGTCCATTTTTAAAATAAAGAGTATGAAGCACAGAAGGAATAGGAACTTTCCCGAGGAAATACAAAGAAGCAGAATCTGGCTCCAGAGCTTATGGTGTTAGACACTCACTGTATTGCCCCTCTAAAAATTTCAAAAGGGAGTTCCCGTTGTTGCTCAGTGCTTAATGAATCTGACTAGGAACCATGAGGTTGCGGGTTCAACCCCTGGCCTTGCTCAGTGGGTTAAGGATCCGGCGTTGCCGTGAGCTGTGGTGTAGGTTGCAGACACGGCTTGGATCTGGCATTGCTGTGGCTCTTGCATAGGCTGGTGACTACAGCTCCGATTCGACCCCTAGTCTGGAAACCTCCATATGCTGCGGGAGCAGCCCAAGAAATGGCAAAAAAAATAAATTAATTAATTAAATAAATAAATAAATAAATAAATACATAAATAAATAAAAAATAAAAATTTCAAAAATGCTGAATGTTCCTCCCACTGAAGGGCATTCTCTCACTTATCCTCTCCCCTTCTGGACGTTCCATGCCATTTCTCCTCTAAGGGTCCTGAAGCTCATTGGGACTTTGCCCACATTTTCTATGATTCTCTGTCCCTGATCATCTTACTTACCCATATCCTGACTCCAACATCTCCATCCTCTTTGCAGTACACTTTGGTTATAGGGAATTAGGGTCTAGTGAGTCTATGGCCATACCATCTTGAGTGAATCCTGTCTCATCTAGTCTTGTAAGCTAGCAGGATTGAGCCTAGTTAGTACCTGGATAGGAGTCCAATAGAGTAAAAGGTGAAATACCAAACAAGACTTTTTTTTTTTTTTTTTTTTGTCTTTTTAGGGCCACACCTGCAGCGTATGGAATTTCCCAGGCTAGGGGTCAAATTGGAGTTGTGGCTAGCCTACACCACAGCCATGGCAATGCAGAATCCGAACCGTGTCTGTGACCTACACCACAGCTCACGGCAACACCAGATTAACCCACTGAGTGAGGTCAGGGATTGAACCTGTATCGTCATGGATGCCAGTCAGATTTGTTTCCACTGAGCCATGATGGGAACTCCCAAATAAGACATTTTAACTAACTCCTTCATCCATTCAATATGCTATGTGATAGGTACTAGGGATAGAAGAGGATGAAATACACAAAGTTTTTATCCCAGCTTTTATACTAGCTTTCAATCTAGTGGAAGAGCTAGACATTAAACAGTCACACAAATAAATATGTATTTCAAAGGAATTTAAGTGCTGTAAAGAAAAGCATAGGGTGCTGCTGTGAGAAAAATGTAATAACCTAATTGCATTTGCTGAGGAGGTTGTGTAAAGGTTCCTTGAAAAAATAGTTTTTAAGCTTATAAATCAAGGGGTACACTGTTGTAGGAGAGGTTTAGGGGTAAAAGCATTGCAGGCAAAGGGAATAGCAGTGCAAAGCCTCTGAAGTATTTTGGAAGAAAACCATACATTTAGAGTGCTCAGTTTTCCCCCCAAAGAACCTTAATCCTGCAGGGTGGATCATGCAGAAAAAAATAGATTGGCACATTCAGGAAATTGACAGGACATCCATTGGGAACTGAATGGATGGTAGTGAACATGGGGAGGAGAGTGGCAGGGCATGGCTGGAGAGCTGTCAGATCACGCACAGCCTCCTAGGCCAGAGTAAACAATGGACTTAAGAGATTTTATTCTCAGTACAAACGGAAGCTACTGGAGGACTATAAGAAGGATAGGGATGTGGCAAGGGACTGGATATTGAAGGGAAGGCAGGAAGGATACCAAGAGATGGAATAAAGGCTTCCAAACTGACCAGGAGCAGAGTGACAATGACTTGAAGTAGGGTGGGGGGCAGTGGAGCTATGGTAGTCACATTTGATATACTTTTGAGTTATAACTAACAGGATTTGTTGATGACCTGGCCATGGCCATTAGGGAGGGAGAGTTATCATAGATAATTCTCAGGTGTGTTGATGGATGTCATGGATTGTTTGCTGAGGAGAGAACACTGGAGGTCAAGGTGGCAAGTGCGGCCCAGCTTTGCAGAGCAGTCTGTGTGGTGCTGGGCAAGTCCACAAGCAGACATCTCCTGATGCCCTAAAAAAACCCATTTTTGTTTTAGCAAAAATGGTTTTAAATGAATTCTGAGTATGGGTGTCCGGACAAATTGATCTCACAACTTGTCTTCCAGTTTAGGATTTTTGATGTTTGACATTTTTTTACCCCTCTCTGAAAATTTGTTCAAGTCTGAATTAGTGGTCATTGTGGAGGATTATGACATTATTGGTTTACCGGCTGATAACTGAAAAATATAATTGGTTCATATAGTTATCACTAACTAGTTTAAAAAGATTTGGGGGGGATATTACATAGTCCTGAAGAATTAATTGTGTCACTTTGGGGGTCTCTTTTTATGCATTTGTTGAATTGAAAGCTAACAAAGAAAATACCATTATTTTTCCAAACTATGAAATCAATAGTCCTTGTCTAAAAATGGATTTTAGTAGTTATGAGAATCTGGTTTAGTCCTTGTCCATTCCTTTAATGAACTTATATTTTATCAGCAGTCCTCACATGATTTCTTTGTGAAAAATATTTATCTGCATAGAAAAAAGTTTATCATTTGGAATGGTAAATGCAATTATATTGACATATGGTGATAATGGGATAAAGCATACGGGTTAAAGGTTGCGGGAACCATGGCTTGGCAATTAGCGATGTAAATGAAACATTCATTATCCATCATGCTGAGAAGTTGATGAACTGTACAGTAAATCTGAGCCCACAGTCAGGACTGAGATAAGTCATTTCAGACAATACAGTGAGTATTTATGAGCACCAGGGACAATGTTTCAGATTCCTGTTATAGTGATTTCGTTACCTATTAGTTTATGTTGAATAAAGACCTTACAAAGTCCAAACCACAACACTTTGCTTCCACAGGAATGTACATGAGAATCAAAAACTTTCTCTTAAGATGAAGCATTTTGGGAGCTAAAGTGACTAGACGTTGACAATATTTTCCATCAGTGTCCATTCCATATAAAAGATATACAGTACCTTATTTGTCTTGAAGAAGAGCTTTGATATATTTCAAACAGAATCTGGATTTTGGAAGAAAACTATACATTTAGAGTACTCAGTTTTTCCCCCAAAGTACCTTAATCCTGCAGGGTGGATTATGCAGAAGTAATTGCTATTTTTTAATTATATACCAAATAAATAAGGGAATTTTAAGATACTTCAAAAAAAATCCTAAGCTTTTCATCTTACTTATTGCGTGTTTAATTATCTCGTACATCTAAAGTATGTGTGTGAACATGAGTATTGACCATCCAGAAAGTTTTTTTTTTTTTTTTGTCTTTTTCGTTGTTGTCACTGTTGTTGTTGTTATTGCTGTTGTTGTTGTTGTTGCTATTTCTTGGGCCGCTCCCGTGGCATATGGAGGTTCCCAGGCTAGGGGCTGAATCGGAGCTGTAGCCACCGGCCTACGCCAGAGCCACAGCAACGCAGGATCCGAGCCGCGTCTGCAACCTACACCACAGCTCACGGCAACGCCGGATCGTTAACCCACTGAGCAAGGGCAGGGACCAAACCCGCAACCTCGTGGTTCCTAGTCGGATTCGTTAACCACTGCCCCACGACGGGAACTCCCAGAAAGTTTTAATTGTAGATTACATTTGATTTTACATTTTATTGAAATCTGTTCTCAAGCTTTTCAAAAATTTAATCATATAAAATAGTGCCTTCAAAATAAGTAGGAATCACTGAAGAAATATTAAAACTTCTTTTCTTTAGATAACTCATGATTTAGCTAGAAAGCTCAAGATGTCAACTGGAAAGAAATGTACGGCCATGGTGCCCAGTCTTTGCCCAGAACCAGAAATGCCTTTGTTAACAGCTCAATTTTTTGAAGCTCAAGTAAGGACAAATCAGGCTATGTCAAAACTGTGAAAGCCAATAATAATAATAATAATAATAGTAACATTAGACAGTTCTTAAATTGGGCTTTATGCCATTTCTAAATTTTCCACCACATATGCTGAGTCAGGTATTATTCAAAAAGTAAATAACCCAAACTACCTTCCTAATAATCCAAAGATGCAAATCATATTATTATCCCACTTTATGGATGAAGTCCCTGGGGCTCAGAGGTGAAGAATGATTGTCAAACCAATTCATGACTGAGCTTACTCCAAGCAGATGACTCTCACTTCTGACTACCCCATAGTTCCAGCTTTGTCCAGTTTGGGGGCCTTCTTCTCTTCATCAGGTATCCAGCCCCTTCTATAATCATCTCCCCCTATCAAACCAGAAACAATCAACCTTTAAGGCTTTAAGAGGAAATCATTCATTTCAGTGAATGAGTTTGTTGAATTTGTTGTCCCATATCTTTCTAGGCTGCATTTCTGCCCTAAGAGAATGCTGACTGAGGAGTTCCCTGGTGGCTCAGTGGACTAAGGATCTGGCATTGTCAGTGCTGTGGCTCAGGTCACTGCTGTGGCGCATTTCAATCTGTGACCCAAGAACTTCCATGTGCCATGGGCAAGGCCAGAGAGAGAGAGAGAAAAAGATGGCCATCTCTAGAAGAGGTTAGCTTGGGTCAGTCCTCTGATCAAAAATACCAGTAACCTACAGCAGTGGTCTTCAGCCTTGACTCTCCTAGGAAACTTGGCAACATTATGTTCCCAAGCCTACTTCCTCCAGAGATTCTGATTTAATCAGTCTGGTCTGAGGCCCAGTGACTGGTTATCGAGGACTCCTTAGGGTGTCTCTATGTGTGACAAGAGTTGGTAACCCCTGGATACAAGCACATGATCTGATATCCTCTAACCTTATCTACTAGGACTTCCTCCCAAACCCTCTCCAACGACATGCTGACTTCTTTGCTGTTCCTCAGGGACTTTGTACCTGCTGTTCCCCATGACCAAAGCACTGTTTCCCCAGATATCTGCATAGTTAGCTCATTGAACTTTCTTTAGTTCTCTGCTCAAATGTCATCTAAACAGTGAGTGCTTCTCTGACCACCTTTTGTAAGAGAATAGCCTCTCCTCCTAATAGTCTCTATTTATAGATTTTGATCATCTGCAACCTATCAATCTATAGATCATAATCTATAATCTATCAACTACTTTGATAGATTTGTGGGCACTGCCCCTATCACAGCTGACATAGACCATACTAACTTACTGTTGTGTTTCCCCAACACTGAAATGTGAGTTTCACAAGGGCAGGGGAGTTTGGGTTTGGCTCGCTCCTATATCTACTGGCTCTACTCCTGAAGAGTAGAGGAAAAATAAAAATTTAACTTGCTGGTTAAAATTTTTACCACTTTTTTTGGACTGTTTAACATTTGTTCTTAACTTCCATATGCAGGTGTTATCATTTTAAATTTTGGGAGTTCCCGTCGTGGCGCAGTGGTTAACGAATCCGACTAGGAACCATGAGCTTGCGGGTTCGATCCCTGCCCTTGTTCAGTGGGTTAACGATCCGGCGTTGCCGTGAGCTGTGGTGTAGGTTGCAGACGTGGCTCGGATCCCGCGTTGCTGTGGCTCTGGTGTAGGCCGGTGGCTACAGCTCCGATTGGACCCCGAGCCTGGGAACCTCCATATGCCGCAGAGCGGCCCAAAGAAATGGCAAAAAGACAAAAAAAAAAATAAATAAAAAAGTAAATAAATACATTTTGAAAGCTGTTAGATTACAACAGGGAATTATAGTCAATTGTCATAGTGTGTTGCTTATTCAGGGAGTCCTCAGTCTATTGTTAAAAAACAAAAAAACAGAGCAGATTCCCCATCGTGGCACAGCAGCAATGAATCTGTCTAGCATTCATGAGGACACAGGCTCGATCACTGGCCTTGCTTAGTGGTTTAAGGGTCCAGCATTGCCGTAAGCTGTGGTGTAGCTTGTAGATGTGGCTCGGATTTGGCATTGCTGTGGTGCAGGACAGCAGCTGTACCTCCAATTCCACCCCCAGCCTAGGAACCTCCATATGCTGCAGGTGTGGCCCTAAAAAAACAAACAAACAAACAAAAAAAAAAAAAACAGAGCAATGGCCAAGAAAACAAGGATCCTAGTAATTTTGGCCAGTAACCATGACTAAAATTTTGGAAGTCTGGAAAGGAATACTTATGTGTCCCTTCTGATTATTGATCCCAACTCCTTGTCCAACAGCCCTTGATGTTTCACTGAATCCAAATTTCATTTGTACTTACTGAATTAGTAATCTTTTTCTCATGAGTTGATTACTCTGGAACACTGAAATTGGTTTTCATAGTTAGGAAGAATGGATGTTTAAAAGTAAAGTCTGGGAGTACCGGTGGTGGCTCAGTAGGTTAAGAGCTAATATCCGTGCGGATGTGGGTTTGATCCCTGGCCTCTCTCAGTGGGTTAAGGGATCTGGTGTTGCTATGAGCTGCAGGGTAGGTTGCAGATGAGCCTCAGATCTGGCATTGCTATGACTGCGGTGTAGGCTGGTAGCTGTAGCTCCAATTTGACCCCTGGCCTGGGAACTTCCATATGCCTCTGGTGTGGCCCTAAAAAGAATAAATGAATGAATGGATGAATGAATGAATGAAGCCCATATTCCTAATCCTATCTCTTCCAAAATCTGGTCCCTGGAAAACTGATTTGAATTCACTGAATGGAAATATGAGACTGTAAAAGTAGGACCATCCCTTAGGAATGGAAATGGAGGATTGGGAGCCCAATGACAATAGAAGTGGTAGGGCCTGTTGTTGGGAAGAACAAAAAGATATGGGTCAGAAATGTAGTTGTGTCACTGGCCTGAAGATCTGGTGAGCAGTCCCTGTGCGTTTTCCAAAGATGTCAGACCCCGGAGGATTTGGCTGAAATGGGATGCTGTAAAATCAAGATCACACTCAAGGAAAGTGCAGGATTTCCAGAGCAGATGTAAAGAGATAGTAGTCCTTGCATACCTGTGGGAGGAGGGAGACAGTGCTTTTTAAAATGACAAAGTATTATAAGAATTTACAAGAATGCTTTTCCTCTTTGTCACTTCAAAGAGATCCTGGGTGTTTTCATCGACAGCCTCAGCATCATGACACTTTTCTGTCCTTCACTCAGGTGTTTGGTGAACAAGACTGTTTTTTTCTCCATGTATACTGGATTTTCTGTCTAATCCTACTCAGCTCAGCTCAGCAAGTGACAGGGAGACTTTTCCCCCCTCTTTGGGACTGAGGTTATAGGTTTTATAACTCATTAAGTGATCACGGTGCACCAAGAACCTGACATAAATTTTCTCTCTTTCTTACAACCTCTCTGTGTAGTGGACACGAGTGCCCCATTTTATAGATGAAGAAACTGAGACTCAGGAACAAAAAGTTATTCACAGCTGGTAACAGAACTTGAGCTAATGTTCTTCTGTCCTGGAAACCTGCAACCTCTTCACCACTCGAAAGCTCTGGATCCCACCTGGCCCCTCCATTTTTAACTTAAAAAAATTAATTTCTTTCTGGTTCAGAGAAATGAGCCTCTTTCTTTCCCTCTACTCTACCCAAGTTTTCAAATAGACAATCTGCTTGTTATTGGAAACAATCCAATTAAATTTAAAAATACCTGTCCTTTCCTAGCCCTGCAGACTTAAAATAGTTCTGCTGTCTCCTAAACATTTTGTTTAGTTTTCACTAGCTGCTTCTCTTTATAATTCACATTTCTTTATTAGCTTTATTCCATCAGTTACTTTCCACCTTCCTTCTGTGGGGTTATTTCTACCAAAATTAATTAACAAGTGAGGTCTCCTAAGTAAGTTTCCTTGACGTTAAATTCCCTTTACCAATCTCTTGTAGTATAGAAACAGGTAGGAAAGGATTCAAACATGATTACTGTATCCATTTACTTTACTAAGATACATTAGTTTGTATGTGATGTGACCGCAGGGTAAATGTATGACAATTAGAAAGCCAGATAACATGAGCAAAGAATAAACTGTCCACTATGGATTAACTTTTCTTTCAGTTTTTTCATTCTGATATCCTCTCAGGGGTTTACAAAGTTCTTTATTTCTTCAACAGAAAGGTTCAGGGGTACTGTAGGCCATTTCATTCCTGTTCAATCAGTGCCTACACTAATTCACAGTTTTTCCTTGAGCTGGATGAATTCCAGCAGTGACAGCAAATGACCACTTTGGTAAAGTAAAAATAACTTGAGGAAAATAAATGTGTGTAAAGTAATAGAAAGTAGAGGACAGGAGTTCCTGTCGTGGCTCAGTGGTTAACGAATCCTACTAGGAACCATGAGGTTGTGGGTTCGATCCCTGGCCTCACTCGGTGTGTTAAGGATCCAGTGTTGCCATGAGCTGTGGTGTAGGTCGCAGATGTGGCTCAGATCCCATGTTGCTGTGGCTCTGGCATAGGCCGGGGACTACAGCCCTGATTAGACAGACCCCTAACCTGGGAACTTCCATATGCAACACGGGTGCAGCCCTAGAAAAGACAAAAAGGTGGGGGGGAAATAGTGGTAATATCTCAGGCAATAAATTCCAAAGTAAGAAACTGTATTGTTTATTTGCTTTGATTTTGATTTTTGTTTCTTAATATAAATTTTTCCTTTTCCCAGATCGGAAGGTTTTGGAAGCAAGTATGAACTTTTCCAGGTAGTTCCCTGGTGGCCTAGTGGTTAGGACTCAGGGTTTTCATTTCTGTAGCCCAGGTTCAATCCCTGGTCTGGGAACTGAGATCCCATATCAAGCAGCTGCATGCCACAGCCAAAACAAACAAACAAACAAACAAAAATAATAAAATTTAAAAAAAAAAGAGAGAGAGAAAAAGAGAACTTTCCAGTTAACAGAAAAGAGCAAAAAGTGACCTAGTTGTACTTCTCACCTTTTGTTAGGCAAATTGGTTTTTTGTTTCTTTATTTTTTAGTTGAGGTATAATTGATTTACAATGTTGTGTTAGTTTCAGGTGTACAGCAAAGCGATACAGTTATACATATGTGTCTATATATATTTGTGTGTGTGTGTGTGTGTGTCTTGTTGGTAATATATGTGTTATATATATGTATATAGTAGTCTGTATCTGTTAATCCCAAACTCTTAATTTATTCCTCCACCCACTTTCCCTTTGGTAACTAAATTCGTTTTCTATGTCTGTGAGTTTATTTCCGTTTTGTAAATATTTTTATTTGTATCATTTTTTATATTCCACATGTGATATCACATATTTGTCTTTGACTTACTTCACTTAGTATGATAATCTCTAGGTCCTTACATGTTGTGGAAAATGGCATTATTTCATCCTTTTTTACAGCTGAGTAATAGTCCATTGTGTGTGTGTGTGTGTGTGTGTGTATACATGGTAACATATATATCACGTCTTCTTTATCCATTCGTCTGTCATAAGCCATGTAGATTTTGGAATCTATGTGTGTGGCTGCTATTAATAATTTACATTGTCAAAAGTTCCAGTTAGCCTTCCCTGGGGGAGAAGACTTGCAAAGTCACAGAAGCTATCTTTGGTTTTCCTCTAAGAGTTTGCTAGAGTTTGGAGACAACTAGTTCCCAGAGTTTCTGGTCATATGTATGAACTATAACAAGTGATTGGATAGGCTCAAACTATGTCTTGCTGTGGTTGCAATGGCCCTAAATGACTACTGTAAGTTTTTTAAACAATGAAAATAAATATTTTTGGCAAAATGATGGTGAATTTTGAAATGAAGAGCTCATCTCTCAGAGATCCTCACCATATAAATAGCTGAGAAGCCATGGCAGTTCTGTAACTTCTGTCTGTAGTCTGCAAGGGAGAAGCACTGCATTTTGGCACTAGAATTGGGTAAAAACAACAAATAATAAAACAAAACTCCTTTCCTATAGCAGCCAGGAAGCAGAGGCTCTCTTGGCTTTTCTTTGTCTTTGGAGGCCTTTCCCAGTTGACTCCCTGGTCTAAAGGCTGGAGTGGAGTTCAAGGATTTATGGATTAAAAGGCAGTTTGTGGGGACCAAGTATTCTGTTCTCAGACTTCTTGCATGGCCAATTTGCTGCAGTGTTGCTTTGTATCTGGCATCAGTATAGTGGAAGCTTCTTAATGAACCCACTGAGTGGCATGCTGTTCGCATTGTCCTTATCACAAGAGGAGCGTTCATTCTGCCATTTAATGGAGTGAGCTGCAGTGGCTTTTCCTTCCTCACTCAGCATACAGTCTGCAAATCACATCTGAGTGGTCTGTGGTCTTTGTGGACAGTACAAGGGGTATGGTGGCTTCTTCCTGGGAAAATGGTTGGAAATAAAAGCAAAATGTATTAGCAGATTCTTTGGTCTCTTCTTCAGCCAGAATGACATTTAGATTTGGTTTTTCCCTTTTCTGGTTCTTGCTGAATTTTCTAAAAATCAGTTTACTGAATGAACCGTCAGTAAATTTTTTAAAATGTGATTTACCATGAACTAGTTTTGATGTATACATTTTATAGCCATTCAGGAATCTGTTCAATGTTACCTGACTATATATATATGTGTGTGTGTGTGTGTATGTATGTATGTATGTATGTATTTGGTCATGCCTGTGGCATGTGGAAGTTCCTGGTCCAGGAATCAAACCTGTGCCACAGCAGTGATCTGAGCCACTACAGTGACAATGCTGGATCCTTAACCCATTGTGCTACAAGGGAACTCCTCTGAACACCATCTTTGAACACTCTGTTTAAAATAGCCACTCCCACTCTGCCAACCAGTAATCCCTCACCCCTGACTCCATCTAACTTTTCTTCATTGCACTTATGTGACCTTGTTCTGGTTTGTGTCTGTCTCTGGCTAGCACATGAGTTCCTGTGAGCTGGACTTTGTTCACTTCTATAGTCTCACTCCTAAAGAGTGCTCAGGGCATAACAGGACTTGAATCAATCTTTACTGAATGCTTGAATAAATAAGGCATATTTAATATCCTTAGAGAATTTGACTTGTTAAAACAAGTAGAAATTATTTCTGTCATTAAAATTGTTGATAAGGTGAAATGTTTTGGTAGTAGGAATTATTCAAAGTAAAAATTTTCAAGTTCCTTTTAAAAAAGATGTAGCGTAAAATTCATACAGAGTCTCACATCACATGAAGGCCCAGTTATTTATGATTAAATCATAGGAAATGCAAATTATTTAGATGATAAAATATTCAAAGGAAGTGGTCAGAGTAGGATGAGGTGAGTTAAAGATTCTTCTTCTGAAGTGAGTCTTTCATTAGATAACTTCAACTTTCTTTACAAGCCAAAGATCAGAAACCTGAGAGAAAATGAGAAATGTGGGCTGGAAGTAGAGACTTTATCTGGAGACAGACGCTAGTTTTAGTCTAGAGTATGAACAGCTTTCTGGGGAAGAACTCCTTACCTTCATGATCTTCCTCTTCAGGCAGCAGTGTGGGGCTGGCTGGGGTGGGGCTGGAGGGACTGGAAGGAGATGAAACCGCCTCTGCCCCCCTCTGACGCGTGCAGCTGGAGAGCAATTTCCAGATTATGGAAGAAAGAATGTGGAAGGTTGGAAAAATATGACTGTACAACTCATCACTGCCTCCAACCCCTCTTGGTCTTTTGGGAGCTTGAGTGAGGAACCAAGAGGATTGGAAAGGCAGAGAAAATGAGAATAGCAAGCAATGGAAGTAAGAGGTAAGTGGGACATGAATGAATACCAAAGCCAATGTCTGCCTCTACTAGCTGAGCTTTTTTTTTTCCCCCCTAGGGCTGCACCTGTGGCATGCAGAAGATCTCAGGCTAGGGGTTAAATCAGAGCTAGAGATGTTGACCACAGCCATAGCAATGTGAGATCCCAGCTATATCTGTGACCTACCCTACAGCTCTTGGAAACACCGGATACTTAACCTACTGAGCAGGGCCAAGGATAGAACCTACATCCTCACGGATACTAGCTGGGTTCTTTACCTCTGAGCCATGATGGGAACTCCCATTAGCTGAGATTTTAAACCACTGGTGGAGTTGTGCTGGGAAGGCTGGATTCATTTAAGGACTTGTGACGGAAGGTATAGTACAGATGGAAATAGCCAATGATTCTTTCCCCCATTAGGAGAGAAAAAAGAAGAGAAGTCAGCAAAGAAAGCAGGGAAAGAATAACAAGAGGGTTGTTGTGCTTTCATAGACGCTCAGGCTCTAGAAAATCATTAAAAAAAAAAAAAAAGAGGTCATCATTGGGGTCAAGGGCAACTAAGAAACAGAAATAAGAAGAAAAGCCAGAATTCCCATTGTGGCTCAGCAGAAATGAACCTGACTAGGATCCGTGGGGATGCGGGTTCTATCCCTGGCCTCACTCAGTGGGTTAAGGATCCAGCGTTGCTGTGGGCTCTGGTGTAGCTCGCAGACATGGCTTGGATCTGGCATTTCTGTGGCTGTGGTGTAGGCTGGCAGCTAGCTACAGCTCTGATTCGACCCCTAGCCTGGGAACCTCCATATGCCCTGAGTACAGCCCTAAAAAGACAAAAAAAAAAAAAAAAAAAAAGAAAAGAAGAAGAAGAAGAAGAAAAAGAAGAAAAGCCATTCTGTTTGAGCGGGCCATTGGTGACTGTAGCCAATAGTTTCAGTAGATGGGAGAGTTTATGCATTTGTTCAACAAGTATTTATCCATCACTAAGTTTGTGTGAGACACATTCCTAGATACTGGAGACTATAGCTGTGAAGAAGACAGGTGAGACTGTGACTTCACAGAGTTTACCTTCTCCTTGGGGACATGGAGCAGGGGCAGATGTGGTGGTGATGATGGAGAGAGACAATAAACAATAACTAAGGAAAATAAGATAAGCTTGGATATAGATAATGTGTGTGTGAGAGAGAGAGAGAGAGAAAGAGAGAGAGTGAATGAACTGAGAGTGGCGGTGATGAGGTGAAGGTGAAGGATAATACTTTAGATTGGATTAGGTAGTTCCTACTTAGAGGGGAGACTTCACAGAGGAAGTGCTGTTTGAACTCCCTGTATGACCAGAAGCCAAACAAGTGAAAAGATGGAAATAGAACATTTTAGGCTGGAAAAATGGCAAATCCAAAGACCCAAAAGCAGGAACAAGATTGACATATTGAAGAACAAGACGGCCAGTGCGATTGGCCCTCAGGGAGGCAGGGAAGGCAGTACAAGAGGAAATGAGAGAGGGAACCATGTGAATGAAAGCAGGATTCCCAGAAGAAATGGGCGGAAAGATGTACTGTCTGTGAACATGGTCCTCTTGTCAAAAAAGCTTCATTTGTCTGAGAGAAAGGGAATGTTAACTTGTTCAGATGCAGAATCCAATAGTACGTATTTAAATTTTTTTAAAAAAGAAGAATTGAGCATCCTTAAAGCAAAGAGAGAAGAATCCCCAAGGAAAGAGAGAGTTGGCTCCTTTTCTTTCGGTGACCATTAGTGATCTATTCTTCCCCAGAGCACACAGCTACCCACTCAATGCTGGCATTAATTTCGTAAAGATATAGGCTTTGCCTGGAGTGTGAACATATGGTATCCCCTGAAACTATCAGCTCTGCTTAGAGCTAATTTGAAAAAACCAAGAGTGACACTGTACTTACTTTGGTATATTAATTCTGATAATTAGAACGTCTAAAGAATAGGCCTTGGGTCAAGGAGTTTAAAGCTGGATCTTAGAGACCATCTAGTCTAACCTCTTTGTTTTGTACCTGAGGAGACTGAGGCACTAAACAGTACTGGTTTGGTCAAGTTAAAGCTTAACAGTGACTTAACTATTCAGCTTAACTGGTAAAAATGTCTTTGCACTAGATCAGGCTGTGCCTTCAACATGTGAAAGTCTGAAACCCCAAGATGGATGGATCTGTGGATGCATGGGTTATTCGTGTGTTTATGCAAGAAAGTGTGACAACCACCTGGTCAGACAGTGTGGTACTTGGTAGGAATGCAAAGATGAGAGCTGATTATGGTGCCTTTCTCTACTTCATGCCCCTCCTTTCCTCAGTCTGCGCCAGGCAGGTTTATAATCCCACTGTCCTATTAAGACTTCTCTGGTCAAGGTTATTATAAACCTGTGTTGTCAAACTTAAAAGTAATTTACTTGTTCTTATCTTTCTTGGCATCTCAGCTGCATTCAAAACAATTGATTGCTTCTTGCTTCATGACAACCATTTTTCTCTTGGCTTATGACATAATTTTGTTCCCTGTTCCTCCCACCTTATGGAAGCTCCTTTTCTGTCTCTTTGACTGGCTTCTCTTTAGTTTAACTGCTAAATGTTGGCGCTCCCACCTTGGTTCCAGCTCATCAGCTTTTCTCTAACTCCACACCCACACTAGATAATTATAGGCCAATGATCCCCAAATGTATGTCTGCTACTCAACACAAAACTTATATCTCTAGGGAGTTCCCATTGTTGTGGCTCAGTGGGTTAAGAACCTGACTAGAATCCATGAGGATGTGGGCTCCATCCCTGGCCTCGCTCATTGGGTTTAGGATCTGGCATTGCCATGAGCTGTGATCTAGGTTGGATCCCATGTTGCTGTGGCTGTGGTGGCTTGGATCCCATGTAGCTTGGATCCCATGTTGCTGTGGCTGTGGTGTAGGCCAGCAGCTGCAGCTCTGATTTGACCCCTAGCCTGAGAACTTCCATATGCTGTGGGTGCAGCCCTGAAAAAAAAAAAAAAGAAAAAAAAGAAAAAACCTTGTATCTCTAGGGAGTTCTCTTGTGGTGAAGCATGTTAAGGATCCAGGGTTGTCACTGCAGTGGTGCAGGTCACCAGGTTCAGTACCTGGTCTGGGAACTTCCATATGACATGGGTGCAGCCAAAAAACAAATAAACAAACTTACAACTCTGGTATCTCAAATTTAGCATGTCCCAAACAGAACTTTGACCTTTTCTTTAACTCTGTCCTGCACCATTCTTGTCCCTCTTGGTAAATTCATTCAATACTTGGCAAGTGTTTTCTGAATACCAAGTTCTAGTCTAGATACTGGGATATAGTAGTAAATGAAATATACAAAAATCCATCATCCAGTAGTTTACATGCCAGTGGAAGGAGAAGGATGCCAAGGAAACCAAGCAAATGGCTTGTTCAGTCCAAAAAAAGTCATAGTTCCAGTCATCACCTCTCACCTTGGCCACTGTGCTAGTCTACCTGCTCTCCTTGCTTCTACCCTTTTGCTGTCCAATCTCTATATAATGACCAGAGTAATTTGTACTAAACTCAAATATAAAGAAACATTTTAAGTTGGACCCCGCCCCCACCCCCAACTTTCAACCTCTAGTGGCTTCCCATTGTGCTTTGAATAAAATCCTAACTCTTTCCTACAGCCCACAAAGCTCTGTCTCATCTAGTCCTTCCTGACACTCAGACCCTCCCTTGACGCTTGTCTGCCACCACCCCAAATTTCCCTGTTTCCTGATCCAATGGGTTGATCCCAGGCCCTTTGCACTCGCTGTTTCTTCTCTCTGGAATACTCTGGCTTCAAAATTTAAAGGAGCTGGCCATTTTTCATCATTCAAGAATGTCAACTCAAATATAACCTTATCACTTCCCAGATTTCTCAATTTAAACCTCCTTGTCCACCTCATCATGCTCTCTTTCATCACACTGTGTTGTATTCTAGTTGGCACTTAATCACTAATAGAAATTATTTATTTACATATTATCTATCTTCACGTACTAAAAGGCAACTCCATGAGAGTGGTGATATGGTCTGTCTTGGCTGCCTTATCACCAGTGCCTAGAACAGTGCCTGACACAGAAATTGTACATAAATATTTGTTCTGTATATGTTATACATAATATTCCCATGAATGAATGAATACATTAATGAATGATGACATTGTTCCTCTGCTTGCCTAACATTCGATTTTATAAATCTAACAAAATTGAGGTCCACAGAGTCGATTGTAGAGATGTCCCCCTATTGAAGTAAGTTTGAGTAAGAATTTCCATCTTCGCTAGTACCTTGCAGACGGTGTAACGTGCTCTAAGCGCATAGCCTATGGGAATTCATTGGTGTTTCCTTTCCTCTATCTATTCCTTGACTCATGGATACCTCTTACTGCCTAATCACAGAAGACTTCGTCTTCCCCATACTGCCCCATCTTCCCAATTACCACTCTCTTTTTCCATTTCTGGCCTCCCAGTTCATCCCATCCTCTGCACCTGCTCTTCTCCAGGGTTGACCAATGTGGCTTTTAATCTCTCACTCCTCAGAGAGAGCCGGGGAGGCAGACAACACCCAAATACTCTCCTGGGGATGGAGGGTAGGAACTTCACCCATTCATTATCTTTGTCACATCACAGTCCATTGGAGGAACTGCGCACGTAAATGGTCAACTGCTGGTAGATGTCCTAAGTGTTACGATCGTGCTTCCTCCAGGAGAGAGTAGAGAGGGGCTACTAATCTAATTCAGACTTGGTGACTTGGAGTGAATACTCCTGGAAGAACTGCTAACCTTTTCTTTTCCTTTTTCTTTTTTGTCTTTTTAAGGCCATACTTGCAGCATATGGACGTTCCCAGGCTAGGGGTCGAATCAGAGCTCTAGCTGCTAGCCTACACCACAGCCACAGCAATACAGGATCCAAGCTGTGTCTGTGACCTGCACCACAGCTTGTGGCAAAGCTGGATCCTTAACCCACTGAGCAAGGTCGGGGATCCAACATGTGTCCTCACGGATACTAGTCAGATTTGTTTCTGCTGAGCCACTATGGGAACTCCAGAACAGCCAACCTTTAAGTTACAGCTCCCTTAGCATATTACACTTCTTACATAACTCACCAACACCTACACACCCTGCAGTACAATGGGCACTACATGGAGTCCTTTTCAGTAACTTGTTTCAAACCTTATGTAACTCTATGAGGCTAGTATTCATTACCCATTTGATGGATGAGGAAACTGAAAGTAAGTAACGTGCCCCAAATCTCATAACCAGTCAATGACTTAACTGGATTTCAAACCCAGGTATCCTGAACTGCAGTGCCTGGACTCTTTATCATTACACTATAACAGCATCCCAATGGAGACTTCAGTCTTCACATCGCTTGAGATAAGCCTTGAAAGAAGAGTCATTTGTTAAGTGGAGGAGAGGGATAATGGTGTACTGGGTGGAGGGAACATAGGTTTGCAGCAGCAGGAGTTATTTCAGAGGCAACAAGCATCCCCTGAGGCTGGAGCAGAGAAGGAGTGGGGAGTAATGGACACTGTTTTGATCAGTTAAAAAAAAAAATTGCAAATCAGAAAGTGAACACCCAATGTCTCTTGCTCTTGCCTGAAGATTGCTCTGTCTGGGATTTGTCTTGAGTGCAACTAAAAGGACCTTATGTAGTTTGTCTGGTATGAGAAATTGCCAAATTGCTGGAAAATAAGTGTCTTTATTCAGACTCCTCCCATGTCAACAGCCAAGCTCATAAGGAATGGCCTGGCTCTGCAGCTCTTTCTGGTACTGTCTTCAGTTGATATGTACCTACACCTGCATAGCATATAAGAATCGGGAGTGAAGGATACACAGCCTGTCCATTCTGCATAGCCTCCTTTGAACATGTAAAAGAAGTGGGGGAAACTTGGGAGAGTTTGGAAAGGAATGGGTGAGGGGACAGGAGTAAAATTATAACAAATATCTCACCACCTCTCTGAGTTTGTCAAGAGATGAAACGAACATTTGTGGAGTCTGGACCAATGCAGAAAAACTGGGCAAACTGGTATTAAAAAGTGAATTTTAGGAGTTCCCTGGTGGCTCAGTGGGTTAAGGATCTGCAGTTATCACTGCTATGGCTCAGTTTGATCCCTAGCATGGGAACTTCTGCATTCTGCAGGCATGGCCAAAAAAAGTGAATTTTGAAGGCAAATATCCTCCAGAAAGGTCCAGTCAAGCAGACAACACATACATTATTCCCAGAGTCCCTCTCTCTCCCCATGTTTCTCCCCCACTGCTCCCACCTACTCTGTGAACAGGTTATCCAGAAGTGGCTTTGCACGACTTCTTCCTATATTATTAACACACTTTTCAATGAGACAATAGATTTGGAAACACATCAAGTCCTTGCAGGACTCAGATACAGCACTTTTGTGGGTGAAGAGGAATAGAGGATGATAAATCACTTTTCCCAATAACACCAGCAGGGTGACTTCTAGATTTGCTGAAAGATCCTTATTCCAACAGTTTTTTTTTGTTGTTGTTAAAAGCTATCAGCCTTAGAAATAGTCAAAGAATTTGTTCCATATCTTCCAGGGGCTGTTAACGTATGGTTAGGAATGATTTTAAAGGGATTAAAATTTTATGACAATATTTTGAAGTCTTTTAAAATACAGTAAACCCAATTGTTTGACCACACAGATGGTCTCCAACTTGGTTCTGTTTACAAGTTTTTAACCTTATGGATGTGAAAGGAATACACTCTGAGTAGAAATCATACTCTGAGTGTTGAATTTTGATATTTTTCCCAGGCTAATGATGCGGTATGATGCTGGGCAGTGACAGAAAGTCACAGCCCCCAGACAGCCGTGAGATCATGAGAGAAATAGCTGATACACTTTCAACTAACCATTCTGCACCCCCCAAAAATTCTATTTTTCATTTACCATGTGGTATCCAATAATTCACATGAGATAGTCAAAACTTAAGTAAAATAGGCTATGTGAGAGATGATTTTGCCTAACTGTAGGCTAATGTAAGTGTTCTGAGCACATTTAAAGTAAGCTAAGCGATGATGTCCAGTAGATTAAGTATATTAAATACCTTCTTTTTCTTTTTTTTTCCTTTTCCCTTTTTTTTTTTTTTTTGGCTTTTTAGGGCCAGACCCGCAGCATGTGGAAGTTCCCAGGGTAGGAGCCGAATTGGAGCTACAGCTGCCAGCCTATGACACAGCCACCATAATGCCAGATCCAACCTACACCACAGCTCACTGCAATGCTGGCTCCTTAACCCACTGAATGAGGTCAGGGACTGAACCCGAATTCTCATGGATACTAGTCGGATTCCTTTCTGCTGCACCAAAACGGGAATTCCTGTATTAAATACGTTTTTGACTTATGATATTTTCATGCATGGTGAGTTTATGGGGATGTCAAGGAAGATCTGCAGCATTACTTAGATCAAAGTTTATGAGTTATTTTAAAATTGTACCTGTAACCAATACAATAGGCATAATTTCATATAAATAATGTGTTCCTAAAGCTAGATCAGGTAGATGGACAAATATATTGCTACTTGGAGTTTATAGGGTTTTTGACCTTGGCAATGTTCTCAAGTCAAAAATTGTTGAAAGAAGTATTTTAAAATTATTCAGTAAAAATTACATTTTTTTTTTGTCAGTTTTCTAACAATGTCTTTTCCAATGGAAATTCAGAGCCACCTAGTGACCAAAAATAAAATATCTAAAATAAATATAACTAGGAGTTCCCATTGTGGTTCACCAGGTTAAGAACCTAGTGTTGTCTCTGTGAGGATGTGAGTTCCATCCCTGACCTCACTCAGTGGGTTAAGGATCTGGCATTGCCACATGCTGAGGTGTAGGTCACAGACACGGCTTGGATCCAGTGTTGCTGTGGCTGTGGGTAGGCCAGCAGCTGCAGTTCCAGTTGGACCCCTAGCCTGGGAACTTCCATATGCCACAGGTGCAGCCCTAAAAAGCAAACAAACAAACAAAAAGACATAAAGGAGGTGAGGGTGGAGAGGTGGAACACTGGGAATACTTTTGAGGGCTTTTGACTAAAGTCATGGTAAGATTTAGGAAGATTAATGTGGATGCAGCATGTAGGGTAAAGAGATGGCAGGAAAAGCAGTTAGATTATTCTGATAGTTTTGGACAGAAGTCAGAAGGATATACCTAGAATTAGTACATCAGAAGGGAAAAAGTGGTCAGACAAAAGAATAAGAATTTTTGGTGCTGATGTAGGGAGTAAGGGGGGGGCATTATTAAAAAGGGTCACTCTAAAATTTCTGTCCTACTTAGAGAACAGACTTGTGATTGCCAAGGGGGAGGAGGAAGGAGTGGGATGGACTGGGAATCTGAGGTTAGTAGATGCAAACTATTGCCTTTGGAATGGATAAGCAATGAGATCCTGCTGTATCTAGTCACTTGAGATGGAGCATAATGAAGGGTAATATGAGAAAAAGAAAGTATATATGTACGTGTGACTGGGTCACTTTTCTGTACAGTATAAAATTGATAGAATACTGTAAATCAACTATAATAGAAAAAATAAAAATCAGTATTAAAAAAATAAAATTTTTGTCCTGGATGATAAGGAAGGAAAAATGATGCCAGTAATGGAAATAAGGAGCTCACAGAAGTAGCTGGTGTGTCATGGGGAAAGTATGAATTTGGTCATAGATAACCATTCATTCATTCAGAAAAAATATACAGCGTGCCTGCTATTTGTGGGTGCTGAAGGTGCAGTGACAACAGGCACCGACAGCCAGTGAACCAGGGACGAGCAAGTAGAGTTCCGCTTCTACACCAAGGGGTTAGGTTAGATGCAAGGGACAAGCTCTTTGCCAAGTACGCCGTCTTATTTTAATTAATTTATTTAAAATCCATAACACTTCTAAGAGGTAGTTATTATTATGTCAGTGGTACCAAGCAGACAACTGAAAGTCTAAGAGATGTAATAGTGAGTTCCAGTCACATAAGAACTCTTGACAAGGGCAGGCAATGGATGCACAGTTTCCAGGACACCTACTTAGGTTGTCTCGAGGGAGGAGGACCTAGAACAAAAAGGTGAGCAGGCAGGGCCTTTATGGCCAAGAATTCTTTTCTTTTCTTTTTTTTTTTTGGTCTTTTTAGGGCCACACCGATTGCATGTAGAAGTTCCCAGGCTAGGAGTCGAATTGGAGCTTCAGCTGCTGGCTTACACCACAATCACAGCAACACTAGATCCAAGCTGTGTCTGCGACCTACACCACATCTCATGGCAACACCGGATCCTGAACCCACTGAGAGAGGCCAGGGATCGAACCTGGGACCTCAAGGATACCGCTCAGTTTCATTACCGCTGAGCCACAACAGGAACTTGCTATGGCAGAGAATTCTGCCTGCACTGGGTCAGCTCAGTGGCCTCTACCTAAAGTGACTGTTTTGTTTTGTTTTTGTTTTGTTTGTTTGCTTGTTTGTTTACTATCACAGAGGTCCTTCATTGCTGACAAATAGCAATTCTGGTTTGTTCTTCTCAGCAACAGCAAAGAGGAAGGAAGTTTAGGGTCTTATATCAGTTATTACAGCAGGAACTTTCAGTATGAGAACTACCTAGTGGAACAAGAGTAACTTAATGTGAAGGCTACAGAGTATAAATATTTTGCATAAACCAGTTATGAGAGTTACATGATGCTGAACGTATAAAACTGCACTTTGGAGAGGTTTTGTAAACATAAATTTATACTTTTAGTCATTCAATAGCTTTATAGATTTCTGCCACTGTTTAGTGGACTGGCACTCTTAAATTTTCCGATGTAGGAGTTCCTGTCGTGGCGCAGTGGTTAACGAATCCGACTAGGAACCATGAGGTTGCGGGTTCGATCCCTACCCTTGCTCAGTGGGTTAACGATCCGGCGTTGCCGTGAGCTGTGGTGTAGGTTGCAGACGCGGCTCAGATCCTGCATTGCTGTGGCTCTGGCGTAGGCCGACAGCTACAGCTCTGATTA
The DNA here is from genome assembly GCF_054392235.1 of Sus scrofa. NCBI lineage: Eukaryota > Metazoa > Chordata > Mammalia > Artiodactyla > Suidae > Sus > Sus scrofa. Next base: position 240,555,256 of record NC_139383.1, on the reverse strand, counting down.
GACCCCTAGCCTGGGAACCTCCATATGCCACGGCAGCGGCCCAAGAAATGGCAAAATAAATAAATAAATAAAATTTCCGATGTAAATTCTTGGCTGAGTGCCTTGAAAGCTTTATAGCAACAGTGATAGACTGGGGATGAACTGTGACCTAGTGGTAAGAGGATAAAATCCCTTTATCATATATTCTTATACCTAGCTGATTAAAACCATGTCATGATAAAAGGGATTTGGCAGTTGTTAAAATGCTATTTACATAATCATAAAAACTAATGAATGAATTATTATTCCATTTACCAAAAAAAATGATTATTGAAATCCCATTTGGTACTGGGACTTCTTTTAACATTGTATAATTTGGTTTTTGTTTGTTTTTTCCAGTCTGGAGCCTTCCTTCATCTCCAGCCTTGCATTGCACTGGAGTGTAGCAGGCCTTACAGTTTTTGTCCTTTTTTGCCACCTTCAGATCGGCTCCTTCCTGAGCCCTCTGAGCCCTCCCAAGCTTCATTGCCTGAACTGGACCCCCGGTCAAGAGTGGCCATGACATAGACAAGGGTTAGAGACTTGGTTTTGTCTCAGCCATTTTCTGTCTGTGATTTCTCTTTTTCCCTGGGCCAATCACAGAAACTCCTTGGAGTTTCAGTTTTCTCTAAAGAAAAGAAAATGCTACCTCCCCATCAGGATGGGGAGGGTTAAATGAGATACGCAGGTGAATTGTCAAGTTCTGTGGCATGTAAGATGCCTGCATTCTTTCTAGTACCTGACTCCACAGCCCAGTCATTCCCTCTCATTGTCATTCCCACTTGATTCTTCGAAACCTCCGCATTGCTAACCCATAGACCCACCAGCACCTGCCAAGCTGAGATTTATGCCTGCAGATTCCTCCAAATCCAAACAAATAATGGCAGGACAGGACTGAGGGCTCAGTCCTGCTTCTTAGTTTCAATAAGTCTGCATTTAAGTAAGTTCTATACAGTTTGCCCCAAAAGCCTTAGTGCACTTTTACATATTAATAGTATCAGAGATACAAAAACTATAAACTTACAAAGAACTTCATTTGGAAGTGTAATTATTTTCCTTTCTTTTATACTTGTTTAGTTTTGTAAGTTTTGAGTAATTTTGAAACTTTATCTTTTCTTTGACTTGCCTGCTTGAAGAAAGCAAACATTTACTGAAAAGAAAAAATTATGATTAAAAATTATTTTTTCCAAATTTACAAAATGAAATGAGTGGAATAAGAATGAAGTTAAACTTTCAAAGGATGTTTTGTGTACTTTTTCAACTGTGTGTCATTAAAGCTTAAAACTGCACTAAGACTTTGGGGATATATTATATTTCTAAACTAATGCTGTTTTTCTCAGATTTTCTGAAAGAGTACTCATTGGATGACAGGCACCAGAATCCCATGGAGTGCCTGTTAAGATGTGAATTCCTGGGCCCTGCCTCAGATCTCTGGGGAAAGGGCCAGGAATCCACATTTTAAACGCATTCCTTAGGTGATTCCTTGTGAGCCCCTGAACTAATATTTATTTTCAGTGCTGTAATCTCTTGACCATTCCAGAAGAAACAAAGCTTTTGGGTTTCATTAATAAATTCTCCTTCACCTTGATTTATCACAATTTATCACAATTATTGGTACCAATCAGGCCCTTCACTTTGGCAGTGATTTACTAGTGTTCTTAATAGTAGCCATCTCCAACAGAAAAACTCAGTTTATAGGTCCTTTTGTTTCAAAAAATTCAGTCTTAATCCTTGTTTAGACTCATTACTTCTCCACATAAGAGTAAAAGGCAGTTTTCAACAACTCACATCACTCAGAATGTAGCCAAGCAATCAGTGAAAGCTTCTCTTTGATTTGGCCAGTTGACAGTATTTATTCTGGCAGTAGTTAATACATCTAAATATTAACTAATTAATCTAGCTTGTAATATTCGCTGCTGGTTTCATTGAATGAAGTGGGAGTGGGTCAAAGCTGCAGACCATTCACTGTCTCCAAATGCAAATAAAGTAGCATTTGTTTGTAGGTGGAACCAAATGATTATAAATGAACAGGCAGGCCATCTCTTGGGATTGGACAAAAAGGTCCCGTAAACGGAGAATTGTATCAACAAACAGCTGTTAGGAAAATACTATTACGCTGTAATAGCTGCTATTAAAATCCATTAGCAATCTTGATGGCCTGTTTGAATTTGATGCATCATTTGCTCTGAATAGCATTTCTTCCTAAAGTTTTGTGGTAGAATTTATGCAGATTGATAGGCGAAAGCAGTGACATTCTGGGAGATTAATACCGATTACATACTTTGTCTGCACTGGCTAATCCAGCTCTGAGAATGCTGCAAATTCTACGGTTTAATTATCACTGAGGGGAAAATATGCAGCATGAAAACACCCCCAGGGTCTTTTCATACCTAGTGTGGAGCATCCTTTTTGTTTATATGACAAACCTTTGCTTGGTATAAGGAGGTCCCTGCCTCCCAGCTCGGCTTTCCCTCATTCCAGTCTCTAGGGAGTCCTCCAGGGAGGCCACAGTGCTCTCGGCACGCAAGCTTGGCCGAAAACATTTTATACCTAATGAGATTTTGGAAAACGCATGTGTTGGCAAACAGAATTCAGCTGTTGGAAGGTGGAGGAAGCATCCAAAGGTTAGGATGAAACGCCCGGCGTCCAAGGCGCCAGGAAGAGTGGGGAACGAGCGCCACCTGGGGGGCAAATGGAGCAAAGAGCTTCCAGAGATTTGATTACTCCAAGGAGTAAAGATCAGAGCACTCTTTCTGCCAAATTCCTACTGCCTGTGTGTCCTGTGTGATTAAGGATATATTTCATGCAGATTAGAATAGACACCAGGATAAATATCCTATCCATATTGGGTGAATTAAATCAAAATGTAATTTTGCACCTAGAAAAAGCAGTTGCTCCTTTTGACAAACACATGAACTTAGGACACTCATTAATGGAGATTTTCAGATTTTTACCCCAAAGGCTCTGCAAAGACCTGCATTTTTAACAAGATTCTGGGTGTTTGAGTGCATTTTCAAGTTGAAAAAAATCAAGATTTGAGATGATGGAGCAGTAACTAGTTACTTTTTCTTCAGGGAAGGTGCAAAACCTTAGGTAGGTCCTCTATAACCTTTTTCTTTAAAGAAACTCACATGTAACTTTCACTAACATTACATTTATCAATGTTTTATATGAAGATAGGAAAACGCTGATTTTTAAATATGGATTTACTTAAAATGCCACATGGTCATAGTTTAAGTACTTTGAGCAAGATCTTATGTGCACCTCCATTCAGTTCCCTCCCAAATTTTGAATTCTGAGACTTTAAGATTTTAGAATAAAACTTTTTATTGGTTGAGAAGTTTAGTTTTTTGTTTGTTTTAATGAATGCAGTAAAGAAAATGGCAATTTTAGATGTCCTTTCTTTCAGTTCTAGAAATTGAGGTCTCTTTAAAATCAAAAAACCTTTTCTCGGAGTTCCCGTCGTGGCGCAGTGGTTAACGCATCTGACTAGGAACCATGAGGTTGCGGGTTCGATCCCTGCCCTTGCTCAGTGGGTTAACGATCCAGCGATCCGGCGTTTCCGTGAGCTGTGGTGTAGGTTGCAGACGCGGCTCGGATCCCGCGTTGCTGTGGCTCTGGCGTAGGCCGGTGGCTACAGCTCTGATTTGACCCCTAGCCTGGGAACCTCCATATGCTGCGGGAGTGGCCCAAAGAAAGAGCAAAAAGACCAAAAAAAGAGAAAAAAACCTTTTCTCTACTGTCCCACAATATCTGTTCAAATTATAAGTGAAGTAGCAGGCTGGCAGTTGTAGGGAAATGGAGCTAAGGAGAGTGAGATGTCACTGTTTTTCAATTAAATTGCATTTTCTATTTAACCTACTATTCAAAGGTATTTTCTCAGTTATTTTGGATTAAGAGACCTTGAGTGATAAAAGAACCCGGAACTCAAACACCAACCAGTTCTGGAACTGCTTTTGTTAGGCTGAAAGGCTGAGGGAGGTGGGGGGTGGAAAGGGGGGAAGGGAATTTCTCTAAATTGTTTTAAATCTGTGTATCAGCTGCCTAATACTTAAAATAATATTATTGAGCTCTAAATATTTTTGTTTCAGCTCTTCTTTATTGAGCACTTACAGTCAATTCTGCTGTAATGCTGGTTTTGAAAGTGTGAGTTTATTCCAATGAAATCGATATGTTAAGGAACAGTTTTAGCACAATGCAGATTTCATGCTTAATTGTGCACAGTTTTGTCCTTGAGAAACACCAGTTGAACACAGAGAACAGCACCTAACTAAACAGAACCTGATAGGAATATACAAAACCCACATGTGCACATACCACACACACACACCCTCAAATGTGTACACAACTCCCTCAGTTCACTACATGTGTTATGAGCACACCCATCTATGTCTGGTGTTAGAACCTTCAGTTTGATTTCAGATAATCTTCCTTCCACCACTTCACAGTAACCTGCAAGCTGTAACCCTTCTAGATGCCCGTTTCTAGAAGCAAACTTCAGGTCTTTTTCAAAGTGCTGTGTTTATTATAGTATATTAGCCACTTATTTATTTATTATAGTATATTAGCCACTTATTTATTTATTATAGTATATTAGCCCCTTAGCATATGTCAAACTGCTACCAATATTATTGGACTCCTGTCTTTTTATTAATGTGTCACTAATGAAGTTTTTGTGGGTTGTGCCCCGTCCTTATTTTCCCGATAACATCTGTGGGTTTTTTTTTTTTTTACTGTGCTGTTTTGTGTAGGAATTTTTTTAGCAATGTATATGCCACATTATAGCTGAAGTAACTATACTATATGGCTCATTCTTCACATATATATTAATTTATTTATTCCTAACAGTGATGCAAAATTAAGTAATTACTTTTTTAAATCCTTATTTTACAGATGAAGAAACCAAGGATGGAGAAGTTAAGTAAATTGTTCAAGGTCACTACTGTAGTTTGGCCAGTCCTGACCCATGAGACCTATTATTGACATTTAAAATCTGGTTTCATCCTAAGTGGGTGTTTTCTCCTGTCTTGGCATATGCTGGTCACAAGACAGAGGAAGTCACTGATGAGCATCAATCTGTTGATGACTCTCTTTGGAATATTATTCTGAAATCTCTACTTCTGTCTATTTCTTATTGATTAGAGTCCTGCCCTTTGCTATCTGTTCTGCCCATTGTAAATGTTGGGCCCTGCTCACCCCTGGCAAATTCTTCTTTTCCTTTACATCTCAACTTAAACGCCAGATTCATGAGGGAGCCTTCCCTGGCTTCTCCAGGCAAGCTTTTAGATTCCTTTCCCTCTGCACCCAGTATTCTTTGTTCATACCTCTGGGGGACAACTTAAGATCTTATATGTTTAGCTGCAATAGGATAGCAGACTCCTTTAACATGGTTTTTATATCCCCAGAGTCTGATACTTGGCTCACTTATCCATCCATCCATCCCTCTCTCCATTCATCCATCTATCCATCCTCCCACCTATACACTTACCCATCCATCCATCCACCCACCCACCCATATCTATCTGCCCATCAATCATCTATCCATCCATCCACCTTTTTATTCATTCATCCATTCACTCACTCACTCACTCATTTGCTTATTTATTCAATAAGTATTTATTGACCATCTACCACAGGCCAGCCAGTCTTTAGGTATCAGAGACATAGTATGAACATGACCAAGTCCCTGCCATCACAGACCTGACAAGGGCGATGGACAATAAAGTAAACAAACATACAGTATGATTTCAGGTCTTGAAAAATGCCTTGAAAAAAAAAATAAATCAGGGTCAGGAAATACAGTAGGCCTTCAATAAATATCTGTTTAATAAAAAGGTAAATGAATAAAAATATAAGTAAGTAATAAGGTAGAAAAGAGTGAGAAGATAAGCTAAAAATATTTAACAAAATTTAAAAAACCAAAGTCGTGGATTTATGAAATGTCCTGTATAATTGATGAAATGGAAAGCAAGTGCATGAATTCCCAGGATATCTCTCTGCAAGCATATGAAGAAAGGAAAAAATAGGAGTAGTTTGGCCTGGAGTTCCCATCCTGGCTCAGTGAGTGGTTAACGAATCTCACTTGCATCCATGAGGACACAGGTTTGATCCCTGGTCCTGCTCAGTGCGTTAAGGATCTGGCATTGCGGTGAGCTGTAGTGTAGGTCACAGATGCGGCTCGGATCCCACATTGCTGTGGCTGTGGTGTAGGCTGGCAGCTATAGTTACGACTCGACCCTAGCCTGGGAACCTCCATATGCTGCAGATGTGGCCCTAAAAAGGAAAAAAAAAAAGAAAGGAGTAGTTTGGCCTTTAAAATCCAGCAAGACATTGAATTAATGTTAGAACTGCTTGAGGGTGCTTTTTAAAAAATGATGCTCATGCTTGCCCATATGAAAAAGAAAAGTTCATAGGTAAGTGGTTCATTAGGATATGATAGAATATTTTCTGTGGAATTGATGAGGTTGGGTGTCCTAGAACATTGTAATTCATGAGTGAGAGAGTGAAAGCAGAGAGGGGCAGTACTAATGTGTCAGGGCAGGCCTGTTACTCTGCTTTTTCTGTGCTAGATCAGCAGGTCCTGTATAATCCCAACCTGAATTAGTCCTGAAGCTGGCTTTTCTACATGTGCACTCACGCATGTTGGAAACAAGTCCATATTGTTAAGTCATGAGACCTGAGTTTTGGTCTTTTGCCTCCTAACAGCCATGTGATCTTTTACAAGTTTGCAGTCTGAAACATGACAGATTTTGACTAGATGTGTGGTTACCAACCCTGACAACACATCGAAATCATTTAAAGGCAACTTTGAAAGTATAGTACTTGGGTTATTAAATTATAGTACTTGGACTTTTGGTGTCCGTATGCCTGACTCCAAATCCTGGATTCATCTTTTTTTTTGGTGGGGCGGGGGGGCGGCACCTGTGGCATAGGGAGGTTCACAGGCTAGAGGTCGAATCAGAGCTGCAGCTGCCAGCCTATGCCACAGCCACAGCAACTCAGGATCCGAGCCACGTCTGTAACCTACACCACAGCTCACAGCAATGCTGGATCCTTACCCCACTGAGCGAGGCCAGGGATCAAACCCGCGTCTTCATGGATCCTAGTTGGGTTCGTCACCACTGAGCCATGACGGGAACATCTGCTCTCACTTTAATTCTAAAATTGTATGATTTTATGAAAAGCCGTAACAAACACAGCTCTCTTGAGGAGAAGTTTCAAAGGATAACCCCAGATAGGTTTTCTTGAGATCCGAATTTGAGAGTTCTCTACCTTTTAATTGAGTCAAAGAAAAGTCCACTGCTTTGAAAACCAAACTAGTTTTGTAAAGAATATGATCTGGATATCCCTATTTTCTTTCTATCACAATAACTATCTAATTAAGTCTATTTAGTTATTTGTCTTGAAGTTGGAGGGACTAGTGCGAATTTCTAGCAATATTTTATAGGAGAAATTTTTCCCAAATATAGTGAATTAAACAAACCAAACCTTCTGCCACATTCTGTTATGGACTTGTCAGGTATGCGTCCCAGGAAAATAGACACTCAGAGTTTTTTCTTCCTCTGACAAGGGCAGAGCAGAATCCAAGATATAGAGAACAATCACAGAATGATCTGTGACAAAGGATCTCTTATGCTTTAAAAGTGAAATATAAAAAGGAAAGTGTTTTTGTTCACAGCAACTGTCCAAAGTAAAAAAACAAAAAAAAAAAGAATTTCGCTGGCATGGAGCCTGGAAGAAATACTCACTGCAGTGTGTTTTTAATTCCAGGCCTTTTTCCTGACTCTAAATTTCAGTAACTTCACTGATGAGTATCCATGTTATCGACCTTACTAAGGTTTGTGTGTGTGTGTGTGTGTGTGTGTGTGTGTGTGTGTGTGTGTGTGTGTACCCTAGGGAATTGCTGCCATCTGTCAGTGAAGAATCTCTAACATTCTTGCAATGAACAGCTGTTTATATCCATCCAGACTGCTTAGCAGAATGGATGAGAAGAGGCTATTTGTGAGGCAAAAGGAAAGTTCAACTTCTCTTGCGTGATATGTATGTTACGGGTTTAGAATTAGGTGGGCTAATGTGTGGAGCCAAAGAGCTTGGCAAATTGATACAGCAGGGACCTTCTGTTGAACATTTATCATTTCTTTCCTTAAACTTTATCCTTGTTTCCTTCTAATGCGTTTCTGTAGCTTTTGCATTTTGCAACAGACTTAATCCCAGTCCATGTTCCCGCAAACTATCCTTTGGGCATGCATAAGCAACTTTCAAATTCTGTTTTTAGACCTGGCCTTTAGTTGATTTCTAGATGCATTAAGATATTTCTCGAGAGATATCATATAGCTCTCTTAGTTTTCATGCAGGCACCTCAGACTCACAAGACAAATGAGAACTCATTCCCTTCTCTCTAATCCCATTGCTACTGTCTTAGTTCAAGACCTTATCTTGGGAGTTCCCATTGTGGCTCAGTGGGTTAAGAACCCGACATAGTATTCTTGAACATGTGGGTTTGATCCTTGGCCTCACTCAGTGGGTTAAGGCTCCAGCATTGCCGTGAGCTGTGGTGTAGGTGGCAGGTGTGGCTCAGATCCTGTGTTGCCGTGACTGGTGTAGGCTGGCAGCTGTAGCTCCTCTTGAACCCCTAGCCTGGGAACTTCTATACGCCACACCTGTGGCCCTAAACGGATAGAAGGAAAGAAAAAAAAGACCTTATTTTGTTTTACTCAGAGTATGTCAATCAAGGTGGAAACTAGCCCATGGGCGCCTTTGTGCAAATTAGGGGAAAACCCCTTCCTTCAGCTGATAGGGCCCCCACAGCCCCCACTGAAATGGTTTCATGAGCGAATCCTGCCCTGGATCACAGACTGGACTTCAGCCCCATTCCCTTAAGTATTGGATACTTAAGCTCAGAGCACAAGTGGTGCCCCTGCTAGAAAGATTCATACGGGGTCGTCTGTTTGTAGCTGGCTTTCTGATCTTGAATACAAATCGTCTCCAGTCTGCCCTTCACAACAAAATGTAAATCGAACACACCTTGCCAACCCCCCACACCCGTGTCTGAAAATCCTTCATGACTCTCCAGACTTTCCAGTTCAAGTGGAACTGCCCTGTGCTGCAGACAGAGGCATTGAACTTCTGACCCTTGCACCAACTTGCATTCCCTCAGACATCAGGATTTCTTTGCATTATCTTGGGGAAAGAAGGCCTTCCTGGTGGTGGGAAATGTCTGAACTTTGGCCAAAATTCCTAGTGAAACAGAAGCGAGAGTATGGAGAGAGAAAGTTAGAAATCAAGGAAGATAAAAGAGCTGTCTTCAAAGACAAGAAACGCCCCCAAGGGGATGTGTTGCCTTTCCCAAGCAGTATTGCTTAGCAGTTTCTTCAGGGATTCATTTCACAAGGGGGCCAGTTGATTGTCTTCCCTTTGAGTTGTCTTTCTGCAAATGGAAGCAGCTCCTGTCTAGAAGCCCAGATAGTGAAGCAGAGGGCAGAACTTTGGAGTACAGGAGAACTGAGCTTGAACGGAGTGTCCTCACCTGTATGACATCAGGCAAGGCTACTCTGAGCCTCAGTCTCCTCACTACCAGCCAAAGTCTCCTATCTCCAATAATGATAGGATTATTATGGAAGAGAAATGAAAATAAGATCATGTGTTTAAAGACACCAGTACAATTCCTGGTACCTCAAAGAATCAATAAATATTAGCCTTTGCATGAGTTGAGGACTCTGGTTTTAAAGACAGAAAACCAACTTGACTGTAGTTAATCTCCCTCCCAAAGGAAAAAAAAAGTGGTGGGAAGGGTTCCCCTGGTTTATATTTTTAACCCAAGGGGTCTTCTCTACCCCTGAGCTTTGCTTCAGTGGAGATCTCTCTCACCCTCCCTTTGAGGCACAGGGTTTTCAACCGCTCTAGGCACACTTAGGAAAGTTTCAGTGTCAGAATAAAAGCTTCTTTCATTAAGCTCAGAGGGTCACTGATGGATGCTTGAGGGTCGTCCACTTCCCTTACCTGTCACTAAGGGCAGTGAGACTGAGGTACTATGAGTGGCCCAGCCTGGATCACCTGCCCATCGTAGTGGCCAAAGAGATGGGTGTGTTAACCGCAGAGTGAAGTGCTGGGCAGACAAAAACAATAGGTGCCTATGGCTATTTTCCTCCCCCTTTGCTGAAAGGTAAACTGTTGGCCAAAATCAGGACCCATGGAAGCAAGAGCTGCATAGTCTTAACAAGGCAGTATGTGGTCAGCCACTCAAGATGGCTGTTCTCTCGCTCTCTGTACATCTGCTGGCCCAGCCCCAGCTTCATCTACACACTTCTCAGATGCTGACCTTTCCAGAGAGCCTAATCAGTAAGTGCCTACATACTTGCCCCAGGCCCCCGTTCTAATCTGGTGCTAGGTCTGATCTGTAAATCAGAACATCTTCCACTATAATTGCTTATCTAAGGGGCCTGTGAGGGGTGTGCTCCTCTGCTGGTTTCCTTGGTAACCAATGAGCCAACTTGACCTGACGTCATTTCCTTCTATAACTGGTAAATTCCCTCCCCGACCAACTTGGGAGCCAAGACTGCCTCCATGTCCTGCTCTGCGTCTGCCGCACATGGTGGGGTGCCACTCTAGACCTTCTTTCTGACATGTAAGTTCCCCTATCCATTAAACCATTGATGTCTCTGTGGCCAGTGCCCAGTCCTTTCTTCGGTCATAAGGCCAGGTAAGTCCAGGGCTTGCAGGCCTGCAGGCAACTTGGGGGGGAGAGTCTGGGGTTGACTTTGACCTCTGCTAGAGAAAAGCCACTTCTTTTTTTTTTGTCTTTTTGTCTTTTTGAGGGCTGCACCCACGGCGTATGGAGGTTCCTAGGCCAGGGGTCTAATCAGAGCTATAACCACCAGCCTACTCCAGACCCGCAGCAACACACGATCCGAGCTGCGTCTGCAACCTACACCACAGCTCATGGCCACGCTGGACCCTTAACCCACTGAGCAAGGCCAGGGATCGAACCTGCAACTTCATGGTTCCTAGTTGGATTCGTTAACCACTGAGTCACAACGGGAACTCCAGAACAGCCACTTCTAAGTAGAGCCAACCCAGTTCTGGGGAGCCAACAAAAGAGGCTCATCAAGGCAGAAAGTCGTATAGAGTCCTGGCGGTTGGGTAAGGCACAGCCATGATGAGGGGAGATGAGAGTTGCGTTGGATGGGACTCAGGAGTCAGGGCCCCTTTGCCAAGAAGGAGTAAACAAAGAGGGGTTCATAGTAGGGGTTGGAGGGGAATGGGAAGGGAAGAGAGGAACATTGTGAGAACCTGGATGGCAGTGCTAGGGTATGCCTTTGTAAACCAGATGAGCAATTTCAGGAATTTCATATTGATCCTGTACCCCAAGGTTTAGAGTGGGATGGGTGTGGAGCCTGCCTGTGTTAAAGGCTGACTATTCAGAAATTCCCGTTGTGGCTCAGTGGGCTAAGAACCCAGCTAGTATCCATGAGGACACAGATTCCATCTCTAGCCTCCCTAGGTGGTTTAAGGATCTGGTGTTGCCATGACCTGTGGTGTAGTTTGGGGATGTGGCTCCAACCTGGCATTGCTGTGGCTGTGGTATAGGCTGGCAGCTGCAACTCCGATTTGACTCCTAGCCTGGGAACTTGCATATGCCACAGGTGTGGCCCTAAAAAAAAAAAAAAAAAAAAGTTGAGTATTCAAGAGGAATGATGGTGGGCAGCTGTGGAGAGGCATGGACACGAGGCAGGAGCAGGCAGCCCCAGCCTTGGGATAGACATACCCTGATCTGTGTAGTCTTCCAGGTCCCTGGACTTTTTGTCACCCAGCATGTCACCAGGGAGGCATCTACCCACTAAAGGAAGTCTTCTGTGATCCACCCTTCATTCTAGAAGGAATTTTCCCTTATCACTCTGTCAACTAAAGAAATACAACCTGAAAGTTGAGAGTTAAGTTTTATTTGGGGTGAAATGAGGACTTAAGCCCCGGGAGACAGTATCTCTGGTAGCTCTGAGAAACAGCTCAGGTGAGGTGGGGGTGCCAGGATATATGAGTATTGTAACAAAGGGAAGGTAGTAGGAACAAAAGATTTACAGATAATCAGATTTGCAGAAAACCAGTTTCTATGGGAAGATGGTCTGACTTACTGGAATCACTCCTTTGATAGGCAGCTCAGCTGTGGGCCAGTCATCTTTGTTTCTTCCCTGAGCTCCCTCAGGGCTCACTGGCCTACCCTTGGGAGTGGCTGTTGTCACAGAAGATCAGAACATCTTTTGTTTTGTTCACTAACTTCAGATAGCTCTGAAATACTGTCCTAAAGAGGAAAGGGGGAAATATCAAATATAATTCATAAAGGTGATGGGGGAGGTACATGCAGCCATGCACACATTTTATAGAAGTTTGCTCCTGGTCTCATGACGGTTGCTACTAGTCAGACATCAGTCATCACTGAAGGAATTTAGAGTGTTTCTAGATATGAGGAAATGTAAAAATTGGGCTCATAAAATCTTCTAAAACAACCTAACTATCTGAAGGCCTGTTCTTCCAGTTTTCCCAGCACAGAGTGCCTGACTCTTGGTCTCTACCTTGAGCTCCACTCAAGGGTGCTGCGGGTTGGCAGCTGCAGTGGTTCATGTTTTACTCCATGTAGAGGCTGATGGCAAGTGCCCAGCTTCAGTTCACAACTCATCTGGAGCTTTAACTTCAACCCCCTTTATTGCTTTGACCTTTGAATGTTGGGTTTGCCTCATTTAAATCTTACAAGTATATTTGCCAACCGAATAAAGGATTATCATAACATAGACTCTGAACTTGGCGTAGGAGATGCATCTGCAGACTTTTTTCTTGTTTGGGTTGATAATGACTTGCATTTCGTTGAGAAGGAACTGACTGTTTAACAAATGAGTTGCTGAAGGCGCCTCAGTTAACACTCAAAACCACAAGTGCTTGTTACTGCCCTTAGACCAATTTGAGCATGTTTTCCAGACTCTACAGTGCACACCAAAGACAAACTCATGGTTCTTTTTATTATTCTCTCATTTTCTTTTTATCATCTGTTTAAAATTACAGACTATGTATATGCTTGTTTTAGTAAGAAAATGGTATAAAACACATAAAGATGCATTAGCTAAGTTATCCTTCACTCCTACACCCTCAGTTACCTTTCTCCAAAGTAACTAAACTTGACAAATTCAACGTTTACACAATCGCATACAGACATACACACCTAGTGGAATATGTGTAGAAAATTATGGAATATGAAATTATATTTATGTTATATATACATTATTCTGGAATTTTATTTTTTCTCTTCACTGTATGTCAGGGAAAGATCTATACCCAACTCCTGTCTTTTAATAACAAATGATTTTTCTTTCCCTGGTTGAAAGGGACATGGCTGTCCTTTTATAGGGAAAGACTGCCCCACAGAGGGATAGTCAGACTGCAACTTTTTGCCACCATAAAACAATGCTGCATTAACTATCCTTGCAAATATATCCTTACATCATATCTTTTATATAATAGTTTTGCAAAACTATTGTTGATTCATAAACTATTTATTTTTAACATCAGTAATGTAAGATTATTTTCTAAAATTTTGCTGTAATCCACTCTTACAAGCTGTATTTGAAAGAACAGTTTTCCTGTATCCTGAACACCTCTAGACTTTTTCTCTTTAAAGTATTAAACATCTTGTTAGTGAAAATAATATTGCTGGTATGTTTAATTTGTTTTTTCCTTGATTACTTATCAGATTGAACTTTTTTCATCTGTTCTTTAACCCTTTTTTTTTCTTCTCTCAATTGCAAGTTTATTTCTTTTTTTTTCAGTTGAGTTGTCTCCCTTTTTTCTTACTAATGTTTTGGAAGGTTTTGTCTGTTAAGGATTAACCATTGCTTGTCATAAGTGCTACAGATAATTTTCCCAGGCCATTATTTGTCTTTTGACTTTGCGATGTATTAACACACAGTTTTATTTATTTATTTATTTATTTTCATCTTTTTTAGGGCTGCACCCACGGCATACGGAAGTTCCCAGGCTAGGGGTCTAATCAGAGCTGTTGCCGCTGGCCTACACCACAGCTCACGGCAACGCCAGATCCTTAACCCACTGAGTGAGGCCAGGGATCGAACCCCCAACCCCACAGTTCCTAGTTGGATTTGTTTCCACTGCGCCACGATGGGAACTCCCCAACACACGGTTTTAAATTTTATAAAGGAAAATACCTTCTGCATGGTCTTTTAGTTGTTGGGTGTTCTTAAAGCTTTCCCAGGTACAGGACTGCATATACAGTCTCTTTGATTTCCTTCAAATAATTTATTTTTTAACTTTTTTACATTTAGGTCTTTAATCCAGCCAGAATTTAATTTTTCAGTCTTTCTTCAGATGTGTAACAATTTTGTCAATATCACTTATAAGAAACCTACTAATTTGCCATTGAGTTGGAAACACCAGCCTGTTATCTGTTGAATTTCTGTATATGCTTCCTCTCCTCTCTGTTCTGGCTCATGAATCAGTTGCTGGTGCTGTTAGCTGGAATCTATATAATGACACTCCTTTGTGATTATATGAAACATAGCTCGACAACATCAGGAGAGGTCACAACTTAATTTTGTAGTTTCGAATAGAATCGCATAAAGAAAAACTGTCCTGTGATATTTGAGAACTAACACTGTTAGTGTATTTGATCTAAAAACTCAACTGTTGAAGAAATGAGAACTACCTACCACTACAGGGAATCTATAGGCCATATTTGTATGGACTAGCAAATGTATTATGCTTAATGGAAATTTTTGGTTCATGTACATAAATAAATTACTTTTTAAATCCTCATGAAGAGTTTCTGTCGTGGCTCAATGGAAACAAATCTGACTAGCATCCATGAGATCCGGGTTCAGTCCCTGGCCTTGCTCAGTGGGTTAAGGATCTGGCATTGCCGTGAGCTGTGGTGTAGGTCGCAGAGTTGGCTTGGGTCCTTTATTGCTATGGCTGTGGTATAGGCTGGCAGCTGTAGCTCCAGTTTGACCCCTATCTTGGGAATTTCCATATGCTGCAGCCTTAAAAAGCAAAAAAAAAAAAATCCTGTTTGAAATCTTAATTTGGCTCCAGCTTTAAAAAAGAATTCATTCACCTGGTATGGAATTCAAATCTTACTAATTTTGATAAATGAACGAAAAGCTAAAATAAATGAGTGAGTTATGAGTAAGATTATTTAAGTAAATACAAGTTTTCTAGCTTCCAGAAAGAGAAAAATTTGAATCAGACAACAGATGACTTGATAACTAGAGGAAATTTGAATATCTACCTTGATCACCAAGAGATTTCTACTTAAATGTAAAAATTTTAGTTTTAATTAATTATAAAATTGTTTAATTAAATATAAAGTTTTTAAAAATTATGCTAAAGCAACTGAAATACTTCTCTTGCAGTGTTTGGGAACCACTAAATATTTTCATTGAGAAAACAAATGTCAATTTTGGACAGTCCACCATTTGAATTAATTAGTAGAGTTTATACTAATGAGATTTTACTTTAAAACCTTTTATTTTCAAAGATTTTTATTTTTTCCATCATAGTTATAATACCTTTTGGGTCTGTCCTTTAAATTGACTCATGTTGGTAGTGTTGGAAATTACAATGACTCTGGCTCCGGTCATCAGTGTCAGAAAGTGAAACACATGGACAAGGAGAAATCTCGACAAGGCTCTTTACTAGGCATTCCAAAAAGTGTGCCGAACAAAGGACCCTCCCCTATTTATCCCTAACGCAGGTGATTTACCTGTCCCCTTCCCATTGGTCAGGTGACACATTGAAACATTGTTACTGGGAGAAGAGGGAAAGGGGAGGGATGGGGGTCACAGGAAGGCATTTCAGCAAAATGGAGTAACCAAGATTTCCTTTGATAGAAAAGACATTATGTTACTTCCCACAGTAGTCAACCAGATGACCTCTTAATGCCTAATTCTAAATTTATCTCAGCATATAATTAGAAAATATCTTTCCTCTTTTTCACTGAGCAATGGATAGTCAACATTTAACGTAGAATCGAGAATTAGTTCACATCCATAATCCCTCATCTGCAATTCTGAAATCCAAAAACCTCTGAAAAAAACTAGGATTTAAAAAAAATTAGCAGCCTTCTCTAACCTTTCTTTATCCCAGTATATGCATTTTATTGCATAAATATTTGTGTGTTTTAAGAGGGCTGCCCTAGGAGTTCCCACTGTGGCCAACTCAATCAGAGGTGTCTCTGCAGTTCCAGGAAGCAGGTTCAATCCCAGCCTGGAACAGTTGGTTAAAGGATCCAGTGTTGCCACAGCTGTGGTGTAGGTTGCAACTATGGCTCGGATCTGATCCCTGGCCCAAGAATGCCATATGCCACAGGGCGACCAAAAAAAGGGAGAAAAAAAAAAAAAAAAAAGAGGGCTGCCTTAGCATAATTTTCATTATGTGCAGCCTATTAACCTTTCTCAAGTGAAAATAAATCCTGAATTATAAAATACCTATATTTTGGGAAAGGCTCAGTGGAACTTTTTGTTACCATTATTAATGAAGGCATTAACAAATATTAGTAGCATCATCAACTGACTGCTTGCTGAGTGTAAAGGCACTGCTTTAAACTCTGAGCTTGAGGCTCTTCACATTGAAACACCTAGAGACAGAGTTGTGGAGTTCCTGCTGTGGTGCAGTGGGTTAAAAATACGACTGCACACCTTGGGTAGCTGCTGAGGTATAGGTTCAATTCCTGGCCCGGCATAACGGGTTAAGGATCTGGCATTGCCATAGCTGTTAAATCCTACTGTGAGTTGGATTTAATCCCAGGCCCAAGAATTTCTACATTCTGTGGGTGTGTCCATTTAAAAAAAAAAAAAAGAAGAGAGTGTTGTGTTGGATACAGCTGGTATCCCAACCAGGAACTAGAGCATTTATTTTCATATCTTCTATATATTTGCCCATGAGATTTTTCTCTTACCTCTTAGATCCTTGTTTTATTTCTGTGAGTTATTGTTCTGTGTGGAAAATAGGATGGTATACAAAATTACATCTTGCTTCTCTACCCACAAGTATCTTCTTAAAAGCAAAAAGATGGATGACTTTGCATTTGGTTCCTTGAAGCATTTTGAAACACCTGTTTATCTCCTAGATGAAAATAATGGAATAGCTAAGGAATCCACTCATAAAGTAGTCTGGTCAAGGCCCTTAAACCCTTAGATCCCCCCCCCCTTTTTTTGGTCTTTTTTGTCTTTTTAGGGCTGTATCTGTGGCATATGGAGGTTCCCAGGCTAGGGGTCTAATCAGAGCTGTAGCTGCTGACCACAGCCACAGCAATGCCAGATCCAAGCCGCGTCTGCGACCTATGCCACAGTTGATGGCAACGCCGGATCCTCAACCCACTGAGTGAGGCTAGGGATTGAACCCGCAACCTCATGGTTCCTAGTCGGATTTGTTTCCGCCTCGCCACAACGGGGAACTCCGCTCGCCACAAACGGGAACTCGTCACAAAAAACTCCTTTTTATCTCAGTTTCCTCACTTATAAAATGAGCTCAAAAGCCAGCTTTGCATATTTCACAGGCTGCTGGTGAGGCTCTGATGAGATAGTATATGTAAACGTCTGTGAGAGGTAAAAAATGGTCTGTGACACATAATGCCTTTGACTTCATTCCTCCAAAAATACCTCCCCAGACATGTATTTTGAATTCTAAAATATAACAGACTACAATCCTTAATGTTCAGAGCTCTAAACAGGTTACCTCAAGTTGGATTCAAAAGAAGGGAAGCAATGAAAGCTGGGATGACACTGAGCATGCACTGAAATACACGCCCCTCAACAACCATAATTTTGAAGCCAAAGTTGTCGCTTAGGAACCTGCCATCTTCAGAGTGTCAGTGAGCTTTGCAGACTTGCAGTGGTTAAATCAATAGTTAATGATGTTCAGCATGTAATTTGAGCCTCTAGTTTGTTTATGCTAGACCAACTTTATCCATACTCCAAACAAATTATCTCTTATAATTACCAGCCCGAAGATAAATCTCTAAATGTTTTTCTGATGATAGTGCTGTGGTTGGCAGGTGTTAAAAGTGCCTCCCAGGGACAAAGATTGAAGATGAGCTCGTTCCCGCAAATCCTTCAGGCAAGGATGTTGCGCTTTCTATCCTGCCATGTGCAAAGGAGCCTTGTATGGTGCCCCGTTAATGAAATCTAATAGGCAAAGGTCGTATATCTTTACAAAGAAAAATGCAAAGCTGGTGTGTGATAAATGGGATCCGTAGAGCTCAGTGGACGAGGTTTGGTGATAAAACCCATGTTTAAACAGTCAGTGTGGTTTCTCTCTAATGTTTATGCCTTAAATATCATCCCATAGTGATTCTCCTCACCTGATAGAATGATTAAAATACATACAAAAATAAGAAATTTATGTGTCTTTAGTGCTTAGAACCACAGTGACTAGTCATCCAATGTTAATATTATGCATTAACCACCACAACAATTTGCATTAGAGAGAAGCTGTAGAATTTTAAGGAAATCCTTTTTTAAAACCTACCTATTATTTATGTACTTTTAAAGGCTTTGATTAGGGCTATAGGATTACTAAATTATACATGCAAATGTGCAAAGTTTTATCCAAAAAAATTCTGCTGTTTAGAAGTGGATGAAAATTGATATGCTTAGAGCTAAAATACAAGATTAAGTTAAATCTGGAATTACAAAGAGTTAAATAAATCAGATATTGTTGAATTGAATCACTGCTGGTTTTAGGAGAAGTTACCACTTCATTTGCTGTAGTTGTACTGCTGAGCTAAGAGACAGTTCAATAAATCAACTCAAGCTTGATGGATTCTTCAATTCATTGAAATGAGTGCATGGAAGAGAAAAGAAATCTCTTAGTATTCCCTCTTTGACAAAAGGGTATGCAAAGAGCTTGAATGGATGAATGGTTGATTAATTTTGCCAGAAAATTTCTTGACAGCAGGAAATGTGTTTTTGCATTACTCTGTTTGCTTGAGATTTATTTGGTAGAATATGAATTATTGCATGTAAATTTGTACCTGAGGCTATGTTGCTAAAGTAGATATCTCCTGGTGAGAATTCTGACTCTCGGACCTGTAATATTTTTGTATAGTCTTGCACCTTGCACCCTTACGGGTTGCCCTGCAGCAGTGTGTATAAATGTCTGCTCTGGTTGATATTAGCAGTAGAGTCAAGCACTGTCAATGATTCAATATTGAGCTTGGTTTGCATGATCATCTGTGCCCCTCTCAAGGAAGGAAGGGGCTGGAGGCAACCAACTGCCAATGCTTGATAATTCCTAGACTCATCAACCTGGCAGTTTACTTAGAGACTCTTACCTTTAAATAAGGAAGAGAAGGCACAAGGTATCTCCCTGTGCTTCTGTTTACATACAGTAAGCCTTCCAACGAACATATTTCTTAGTTTTATCCCATCAAGAAGAGTTACAGCCACACATGAAAAGACTGAGGCTGCTATTAATGACAACAGAATTTAGTGAGACTAGAACTAGCCTCTGTACTTAACACTTGCTACCTTTCCCATCTGAGCACGATGCTCTGCTGCACGTCTGACCTTTAGAACATTGCGGAGGATAGGAAGGCTTGTGGTTCTCAGAACCTCCACTGGAGCAGTAGGTGATGCTATAATTGCTTCCATTTAGACTTTCTCAACTGCCATATTCAGATGCTGGAATACTGGAAAGTCCAAGGATTAAACCACTCATAAATTATTTAGCACCTTGCTGTTCATTCTGTTGTCCTTCTAGGGCATCACACAGAACTTCCTCTTTTATGTACCGACTTATCTGCAGCATGGGGTACATCATATAACATTTTGCCTCATTTTATGGTATGTCTGTTTTATTCACCTACCACCACCAAGTTTCCTGAATGCCTGTTAGTGAGGTGCTTATTACTATTTCTGAAATTAAACATATAGAGAAATTCTGCCTTAAAATAAGTTTTCATATGCACACACCCTACTAAGCGGTGAGGCTGAAAAGTACTTTCATCCACTGTTCCAACTTCCGATATTTTCTGTTTAGATTACAATGAGAGAATGAAAAGTGATGAAAAGAAAGACAATGTTAAGTTAAATAAGCTTCCTTGTATGTCCGTATCGGATATGGCACTCCTAAAATGAGGACAGATGGCATATACAAATGTACTAAAACAAAACTCAGAAAACTTGGGTTCTGGTTACTGCTCTACCATCCAATATATATGTGTGATACCGGAACCATCCCTGAAACCGCTTGAGCTTCAACGCTCTCATCTATTAAATGCATATCACTAATTTTTTCTTGTTACTAGCTAGAGAATATGTAAATGACAACTAAGATTACTTTGATCATCTATGGAAAAACCAACATTGCTCTGTAAGCACAAAAGTTTGTCTTTAAGTGTCATAACACTTTAAGAAGGTTTGATTCTTCGCATGTGAACCTTTGTGCAATGATACCTTCCTGGGGTGGTTCTGCCTCACAAGTGATCTTAGTCTTCTCTGGTTAGCCTTC
The DNA here is from genome assembly GCF_054392235.1 of Sus scrofa. Classification (NCBI taxonomy): domain Eukaryota; kingdom Metazoa; phylum Chordata; class Mammalia; order Artiodactyla; family Suidae; genus Sus; species Sus scrofa. The sequence continues at coordinate 240,534,730 of NC_139383.1, read as the reverse complement.
CAGTTACTTCTTCTCTTTACCTGCCCTTGGAGTCCAGCTGGAAGGCTCCCCAAATTCTTTTGGTGTCTCAATGACTTAATTTTCAGCCACTTAGAGGGCAGCAAGTAGCTGTGACTGATGAGGGGAAAAAAAACCTATCTCCAATAAAAGGGGCTTGTTTCTAAATGTAAAAAGCAATGACTTGGAGGTAAAGATTTTCTCTTGAAGTGGCCTTGGCTCCTGCAAAAGTCCACTTCTATTATTATAATTATTTAGCAGGTTTTCAAAAGTTGTAAGTTTGTCTTTCTTCATAATTCCTTGGTTTTAGGTGACAGAAACTCTACTCAAATTTGCTTAAGGAAAACAGGAAACAGATTGGTCTGGTAAGTGATAATCCCAGGTAGACCTAGCTTCTGGTACTCTTGGACTCAATCAACTATGAAGTAGGTGTTATTATTATTCCTATTTTCAGATGCAGAAATCAAGGCTAAGACACTAAATATATTACACAAAGTCATGTGATATGAATTGCATAGCTGAGAATCAGAGTTTGCCTTATATTTGGCAGACTTCATTATGTTATCATATTTTCTGTTATAGGTTCAGTCATTTTAAAATCTAAACATTTTTGTGCCTTTGTCTTTTTTCTTCTATTCTTAATGGACCCCTAGCTTCTGAACATCCTTTCATCTTAGAATTGTTAAATCACTGAATATCAAAACTTGAAGGGACCTTACAAACACCTACCCCACCCCCTCATTTCAGTGCAAGGAGGAGAGATCATCTAGAAACAGAAAAACCAACTCTTTTTCTTGATTCCCAGACTTGATTTGCCATTCCATTCAGCAGTACTTAAACTGAATCCCCTATGTAAAAGGAATTCAATAAACACTTTGATAATCAAACTAGCATTTTAGCTACAGGATTGTTGAAATCACTAATATTATCTGTACTTCAGAAAGAGAAAACCTAAAACTTTTTGGTAAAAAATTACTTTGAATATTTTGATTACAAAATTAATAACAAAACCCCTAAAAGAACAAAAGTATACTTGTATTTTATGGTGCTCAGCAGAAAATCACATGAAAATGAGGGCAAATCAATGAAATCTCATACCGCTGATGTTGTAAAGAGTTCGTTGGATATCCTAAAACTTTGTAGGTGAGGGTTTTTTGGTTTTGAGGTGAGTGTGTGTGGGGGGGTTCTGGTTGTTGTTGTTTGGGGGGGGATGTTGTTTTTGTTTTTTTACTCTTTAGGGCTGCACCCATGGCATATGGAAATTCCCAGGCTGGGGTCTAATCTGAGCTGCAGCTGCCAACCTGCACCACAGCCACAGCAACGCCAGATCCGAGCCGCATCTGTGACCTACACCACACCTTAACCCTGGATCTTTAACCCAGTGATCAAGATTAGGGATCAAACCCGCATCCTCATGGATGGTAGTCCAATTCATTTCCACTGAGCCACGATGGGAACTCCTTGTAGGGGAGGGTTTTAATCACTTAGACACCACCTTATCCACTTAGTTTCTGAAAAATCTAAAGAAAGTTCTGTGGTTGTATGATGATTCCAGAGAAACTGTATAGTCAAGAAATAAAGTCAGAGGCTTCTAGTTGGGAACAAACTCTGTTGGTCGGTAATATCATTTATAAGGACTATTTAAGATGTCGCTGTCTGTCTCTCTGATGTTAGGGTAGTGCTGTTGTCTGTACGTGTTGGGATGGTTCTGGGGAGGCTGAGCTCAGTGACACAAGAGGCAAGTTAGCTTCTTTTCCCCTCCCAAGGACTGGTACCTGTGGTATACTCAATCAGGTAGAAGCATGGCTTTACAGCAGGTAGAAAAATGACGCTACTATGATTTCCCATCAGCCAGTTGCCTAGCTACTTTCAGAATATTTTTTTTTTAATGAATATAAATGGTAGAGACAGAAAAGAGAAGCAGGAGAGTAAATTTGTCTTGATAAGTATTTTTGTAGATGCCTTTTCCCCCTTTTGCCAGGTGGACAGGTAAGCATGGTGCAGAAAGCTACCCTGAAGCCTCATCCTACTTCTCTACTGGGAGGATAAACATTCAGTTATTAAAATATCTGTGGTTGGATATTTATAGGCCATGTTAAACATCTGCCTTAAAATTTTAAGCAGTCTTTTTTTAACCCAGACTTGAAAAAATCCTGGTGATTTTCAGTTGTTTTCACTGGACAGTGTACTCTTTAGATACTTCATATCAGCACCTCGATATAAGGGTTCTTTCAAGGGCACAGAAGCCATCCTAGCCTTGGTCCCTGCCTACCAATAAGCTGAAGACACAGGGATTATCACACAGAACACAAATTAGAAGCCATGGTTTTTGCACACAGTCTGGGGATGCAGGCAGTTGTAGGGCAGAAGGGCAGTGCACTCCTAGCAAGGGCATCCTGAGCCTACTCCAGATTTTCCATGTTAGAGGCAAAAAAATATATGTCTGGATTGAAGAGTGCTGTCCACTTGGTGAGTGTCTCAACTTGCAGATTTATATGAGGCATTTCTCCTGGAAGTTTCTCTTCAGTAAGTAGTGCCAAGCATGGGATATCAGTATGTTCAGCAGGAGTCTTTGAATAGGAGACAGCTGGTTTCTGTCCAAACTTCTAGGCATTTGATGGACATACTGGCATTATTGGTGGCCTTTTAGGCTGAGAGTGAAAGTAAAGACTATAGGGGAAAATGAGAGAACGAAAGATGTACAGATAGGCATAGGCCATGGCTTCAGGGACCAGCCGTCTCTGGAGGTCTGCTTCTCCCTTATTCAGTCATCTCAGTGGGAGCTGTCTTCAAGGAACATCCCGGGACCTGGGAGGAGGGCAGACGGTGCTCTTAGAGCTTCACTAGTGGACTTCTCAACCCCCAGGAGAAACCAGACACAAACTATACAACCTAGACACTGCACTTTCAGTGAGTTGGCCTTGCTCACCAGAGACTGTGGACAGCTGGGCTGCTTGTTTTTGCAGCTGTGAAAGGAATAAGGAAGCTTTAACAAGGGCCTGATTCTACAGTTAGGGCAACTTAAAAGAGAATAAAATAGGATAATTCAGAACTTGTGTCAGGGAGTTCCCTAGTGGCCTAGCAGTTAAGGATTCAGTATTATCACTGCTGAGGCTTGGGTTCAATCCCAGACCCGGGAACCTCCACATGCAAGAGTGTAGCCAAAACAAAAACAAAACTCATGTGAAAAAACAAGCCAAATGTATTTGGGAGGGGGGTATTTTTAGAAGTTCAAGAAGAGGATGAAGAGAAGCTTGCAGCTTCAGGTCACTCCTTTCCCTGGAGAATGTGTCTAAATATAGTGTTCTGTGATGGAAATGTGTACCAAGCTCCTTAGAGGGCTTGAACTTTGCTGGTGGTGGGACTGGTGGAGGAGTCTGGGTATAAAAGTTTGATTCCTTTACTTTAAGCAAAGGAGATTTGCTTTGGTTTCTTTTCTTCTTTGTTTTGTTTGTTTGTTTGTCTTTTTAGGGCTGCACCCATGACATATGGAAGTTCCCAGGCTAGGGGTCGAATCGGAGCTGCAGCTGCTGGCCTACGTCACACCAGATCCCAGATCTGAGCTGTGTCTGTGACCTACACCACAGCTCACAGCAATGCCAGATCCCTAACCCACTGAGTGATGCCAGGGATTGAACCTGCATCCTCATGGATACTAGTCAGGTTTGCTACAGCTGAGCCACAATAGGAACTCCTGGTTTCTAATAAAATGTAATTGAAAACCACTGTTCTGTTGGCATGTCCTTAGTTTGAAATTATTTCCTCTATCATGTTAAGATCCTGCACTGTACTTAGGAAAGTCCTGTATTCTCTGTATTTTTCATTTTTCAAAAAATAGAAAGGGAGTTCCCGTCATGGCACAGTGGTTAACAAATCCGACTAGGAACCATGAGGTTGCGGGTTCGATCCCTACCCTTGCTCAGTGGGTTAACGATCCAGTGTTGCCGTGAGCTGTGGTGTAGGTTGCAGACGCAGCTCGGATCCCACGTTGCTGTGGCTCTGGCGTAGGCCAGTGGCTGCAGCTCCGATTTGACCCCTAGCCTGGGAACCTCCATATGCCACAGGAGCGGCCCAAAGAAATACCAAAAACACACACACACACACACACATAAAAAAAGAAAAAAATAGAAAGACTTTAAGACTATTCAGTATTTCCTCCCAGATCCACTGTTAGCATGATCTCTTTTCTTTTTAATTTGTTCATGAACTCATTTTTTTACAGTTTTAAAAGCATTGGCTAATACCTTGCTACTCAAAGTGTGGTCCACAGATCAATAGTCCAGACATCAGTTGGGAACTTGCAGGAATGCAGAATCTCAAGCCCCACCCCAGACCTACTCAGTCAGTATCTGCATATTAACAAGATTCTGAGGTGATTTGTATTAAAATTAGAGAGGCTCTGGGTCAGTATACCTTGAGACTCAAAAACCCTTATTTTGGAGGGGTGAAGAGATAGGGCTATGCTCTCCTGAATTTCACGTAAGTCATTGCAGAACATCTGCATTCTGCTCTGCTACGTCCTGGTAATCTTAGCTGAATGCTCTCAGCTCACTGATGACTCTGTACAACACACAGAGGCATGTGTACCCCTTAAACTGAATTCCTTGTTTACCAAGAATCAGCTGTGTTTGCTCTCAAACCTATTGATACCAGTTGTAGTAGTTACTATAATTACAAAATTTAAAGAAACTGATGAAATAAGAGTAGGAAAAATAGTTATTTCTAAGATGAATGCTTTGGAATGACTCAGTGAAATGAAATGAAACATACTCTCAATGAAAATATGCTCTCAAATTAGGGCACAACAGCTATAAAAATCTGGGAAGTCATTGTAAAAATGCAGAAGGAGTCTTACATTCAGATTATTTCACATATGTATAAGTTTTTATTTCACGTTAATGAAATTGAAATTAGAATTGGAAAATTACACTTTACACATATGGTCTTTGCAACAGAGAAGATGGGAAACTCCAACAGACCCACACTCAAAAAATATTTCAAAAGGCCCTGGCTCCACATGAAAAAATTATAATTGGATGCATAATTTTATGTTCAAAATCATATATAATTGCCATCTCATTTTATAGTAGGACATTTATTTTTTAACAACTTTCCTCTTCAGATTTTAATTAACCAACTGCTCGTCCTAATCCTACTGGCTAATGTAAGTTAAAACCTACAGTCAAAGGCTTCCACTCTTTAAGCTTTATTTTTAAAGAATCAAGGAAATTAGAAGCAAAGTTATATTGTCTTCATGGACTCTTCCTTTTTCAGATTAGGAATCTGAGGTCCAGAAAGGTGAAATGTCTTTCTTTGGATCTTAGTTTTCAAAGTGCTTCGGATCTTGATTCTCAAAGTGTGGTCCCCAGACCAGCTGTAGCAACATCATGTGCGAGCTTGCTGAGAATGATGATTCTTGGTGGGCCCCAGACCTACCAATCAGAAAGTCTGCCACTGGGACCCTGGTGTTTGTTTTCAGAAGCCCTCCAGGTGGATCTGGTGCAGCCAAAGTGTGAGACCCATCAAACTTTAAAAGCAGAGCCTGGAGAAGAACCCATTTCTCCATCAATCTGGACCATTACAGTATCTGGATAATCTATCAGGTGCTTTATCTAAACCTGACAAATTTTAGAGGTTACATAATATAAACAATGGGCTGCAACAAATGAATCTTAGGTGGAAAGACTTTCCAACACACACATAATAAAAAGATCAACTCGAGGAGTTCCGGTCGTGGCTCAGTGGTTAACGAACTAGCATCCATAAGGACGCAGGTTCCATCCCCGGCCTCGCTTAGTGGGTTAAGGATCTGGTGTTGCTGTGGCTGTGGCATATGATGGCAGCTTCAGATCTGACTCTACCCCTAGCCTGGGAACCTCCATATGCCGTGGGTACGGCCCTAAAAAGACAAAAAAAAAAAAAAATTCTGCTCGAAACTGTACCTAAGGGTGGATGACTTCCAATGACCTAAGTTACAGATAAAATGACTGTGAATATAGTTGTGCCTGTTTTTCCTACTGCTGCTATCACAGGCTTATAGTGTATAGAGGGCTAACCCTGTGAGATAACTTACTAAGCATGTTATAGATTATTTCATTATGTAAAGTAGATTATTATCTCATTTTCCAGATGAAGGAATTGAGGCTTAACATGATCAAGTAATTTGCCTAAAAGTGCAGAGACAATAGGTGTGGAGCTAGGATTTCAATCCTAGACTGTCAGATTTCAAAACTCGTGTTTTTAAGCCCTATATTTTGTTATTTGCTCATTTGGGGGAGTTAGAACTACATTTTTTTAAGCAATGAGATCCTGCTGTGTAGCACAGGGAACTATATCTAGTCACTTGTGATGGAACATGATGGAGGATAATGTGAGATTATATGTATGACTGGGTCACTTTGCTGTACAGTAGAAATTAACAGAATACTAAATAAACTATAATGGAAGACAGAAAAATCATTTAAAAAATGAAAAGAGAACTACATTTTCAAAAACAAATATGTGAACATAAATTTTTGGAATTTGGGTTTTCCCAGTGACACTGAAATTTCACTCAATAACTAGAGACTAGAAACAAGAATCATTGATGTAGAAACTGTGTCTACACAGCTTGAATTAAAAAACATTTTTTGGGGGTTCCTGTTGTGGCTCAGAGGTGATGAGCCCCGAGTGTCCATGAGGATGCTGGTTCAATCCTCTGCCTCACTCAGTGGATTAAGGATCCGGCGTTGCCATGAGCCATAGTGTAGGTTGCAGACGCAGCTTGGATGCTGCATTGCTGTGGCTGTGGTGTAGACTGGCAGCAGCAGGTCCGATTTGACTCCTAGCCTGGGAATCTCCATTTGCTACAGGTACAGCCCTTTGAAAAAAAAAGAAAAGAAAAAAGTTTCTTTATGTCAGTGTAGACCATTGTTTCCACCGTGGCTGCATGTTAGAATAATACCTGGGACCCTCCGAGAAATATACTGATAGCCCAGACCCACCCTTTTTTGTTGTTGTTTGCTTGCTTTTGGTTTTTTTTAATGACTTTTATTTTTTCCATTATAGATGATTTACAGTGTTCTGTCAATTTTCTACTATACAGAAAAGTGACCCAGTCACACATACGTCTATACATTCTTTTTCTCACATTATCCTCCATCATGCTCCATCATAAGTGACTAGTTATAGTTCCCAGTGCTACATAGCAGGATCTCATTGCTTATCCACTCCAAAGGCAATAGTTTGCATCTATTAACCCCAGATTCCCTGTCCATCCCACTCCTTCCCTCTCCCCCTTGGCAACCACAAGTATCTAGTCTCTAAGCCCAGACCCACCCTTAACCCAATTAAATGTAAATTTCATGGGTTCAGAGGTTTATTCTTTTGGTTTTGGGTTTTTTTTTTTTTTTTTTTTTTAACGACTCCCTGGGTTATTCTAAGGTATAGCCATGGTTGAGAACCAGTGATATAGACATCCAAGTTCAGATAATTTAGGCTGAGAAATGAATTTTGATGAGTGTTGTCAGACAAGGATACTAGCCAGAGAGGTTACGTTGTCCTCAAATATCTGCTTTATTTTGGGGTTACCATAATGGAGTTATAAAGCAAGTATCCATATGATTTTCAGGAATCCCCAAAATAAAGTTTGGTTTTTAAAATGCCCTGTTTACCCATAACTGATCTGAAGTAATACAGTTTTCTTAGCCTTGGAAGACTCTGGAAAATACCTAGGAAAACTTCATTTTCCTGGCATAGGAAGTAGATGTTTTAGTAAAATTCTGGCTCTTTCCTTTACATCTTCCTCCTTTTTCTTTGTGTAAGAGATTCAAAATGTTTATTTTATAAGGATAACAATATAAACCAAAAGACAATTGATGGAAATTTTAATTTTTTACAGCCTAGAAAAGGGAAATATTTGGCCAATTAGTGCAGAGTATTCAGGTAAATATTCCCTGTCCCTAATTTTTTTCTAAGTTCTCCTATCTCTTAAATCAGACAGAATTAATAATGTCTTACTTTTTGCAGTAATGTTTCTGAAAGAGTCGAATGTGATTTGAATTATTTTTTAGGTTTGCAGGGTTCTTCTGCTACTAGTCTCTGTAATGCTCATTTAGGGCATCTTTGTCCCACAGGGAACATTTGACAATGTCTGGACACATGTTAGATTGTCACACATGGGGGAGAGAGTTTGCTACTGGCGTAGTGGGTAAAGGCCAGGGTTGCTGCTAAACATCCAACAGTGCATAGAACAGCCTCCACAACAGCGAAGGATCCAGCCCCTAAAGTCAATAATGTCAAGGGAGAAACCCTGCTGTAAGGTTATTACATTTACCTGCTATGAATTCAGAATTTTTTCCCTGGTATTTGGCCTTCTTAGAGCCCTTCCATAAATAACTCCTGTATAAAATGATAACATGGACAACTCCTGCCCCACCAGATTTAACCCAAATACTGCCTTGTGGATAAGGCCTGTAGATCATTTCTAAGTTACATGTAAAGCATTTCAGTGCCTCATATGGATGGTGCAAAGAATAATGAAAGTTTGACAGTTTTGAATCCCTCACACTGAAAGAATAAGGAGGCTTGGCCTCTTTTTCCTGGACTGAACAGATTATATTACATAATTTTGATTATTTAAACATTTTATGGAGTTCCCATTGTGGTGCAGCGGAAACGAATCCAACTAGGAACCATGAGGTGGCAGGTTCGATCCCTGGCCTCACTAAGTGGGCTAAGGATCCCGCATTGCTGTGGCTGTGGTGTAGGCCGTCAGCTACAGCTCTGATTGGACCCCTAGCATGGGAACCTACAAATGCCATGGGTGGGGCCCTGAAAAAAGACAAAAAAAAAAAAAAGCAAAACATTTTCATTTTATAAGTTTAAAACTTGTATAGAGGGGGTTCCCATTGTGGCACAGCAGAAATGAACCTGACTAGTGTCCATGAGAATTCAGATTCTTTCCCTGGCCTCACTCAGTGGGTCAAGGATCCAGCGTTGCTGTGAGCTGTGGTGTAGTCTGAAGACATGCCTCAGATCCCACATTGCTGTGGCTTTGCCATAGGCCAGCTGCTACAGCTCTGATTCAACCCCTTGGGAACTTCCACATGCCACAGGTGTGGCCCTAAAAAAGCAAAAAAACCCTAACTTTTATAGACTTTTTATCACTTCTCTTTATAATACCCTTCTTAATTGGGGTGTAAACTTCCATGAAAATGAAAGTTATCTTTCCAGGCATCATGTCTGTCCCTGTGACTTGGGCTTGGTTAGCTGGAAGTACAATAGAGATTTGGAGGATTACCTGGTGTGTGTGTGTGTGTGAGTGTGTGTGTGTGTGAGAGAGAGAGAGAGAGATGGAAAGAGTCCTTTGTGCTTGATATATAAGGTGCCCACCTAAAGTTTACCTGCTCAGCCCCCTCTTCTAGGAAATGACTCTTACCCATCACTCTTATTATAATGAGTGTCAATACCTATGTTTTGCGGTCTTTCTAGTACACCTCCATTGTTTGGCACAAGGCTAGCATCCAGCCCAAGTGGAAACAAGTAGAATTTCTTCTCCAGGGTTTATAACCTCAAGGCCAAGAGGGGGTGAACCTTGACTAAAACTAAAAAGTCCACCCTGGAGCTGCAGCCACCCATGTTTCCCACCACGTGGAGGATGCTAGTTGGTGGCAGGACAGGAGAATGAAGCCAGGAGAAGGAGGGTGGAGAAGCTGAGTGACCCCCACATCCTTCACCACCCTTGCCTTTCCTCCCAGCTTGTCCTCCAGTTCTTCCTTTGCTTTTTTGAGAACGCTCCCCAGATCTCTCTGACTTTCTTGACTTGAGCCAGTTTGAGTTTCCATGACTTGCGACCAGGAGAGTCACAACAATGCAATGTCGCAATGTCTTTACCTGAAAATGAATTCCTCCAGCTCCCCACACACAGACGTCTCCAAATGAAAATGAAACCACAAACCCCAGAGTGTATCTGTGTGCAGGAGGGGGTTTCTGGTAATGAGCTTAGAATTGCAGCAAATGGCACACACAGACTGTTGGCTCTGCATGTGTGCGCTAAGATTGGTGTTTACCCTATTATATTCCAATTTAAGAATGTCATAAAGTTTATCAGTGAGCAAATGGAAACCAGCAAGAACAAATATGGATGGTGAGAGGTGTGTACCTTGACATATAGATATTTTAGACTTCTGAACAAATTACTTTGGTTAGGTTGATAGCAGAGGGGACCCAACCATCTTCCCCACTTAAACTGGGTGATGATGGGGTATTTTTAGCAAATGAGTTGTCAGCAGAAAGGCTTCATTAGACCCATCAGGATATCTGCCCATGAAGAACGAATCCCAAACTGTACTGACAGTTTCCTTGAGCCAAAATGATGAAGCACCTCTGACAAGAGCCATATTGTGCTCCCCGTGTGAGGAGCAGGAGGAACAAAAGAGACAGTTTGATCTTCATTTGGTCAGGTTAATATTGACACAGCTTAGAAAAATCAAAAGTGTGTGCAGTATGCACGTACAGCAAGGGCGCTGGAGACTTGACTGGTGGTTTCCATAAATCGGAAGGGGGTACCCAGGGAGGAAGGAAGTTTTCCTGCTCTCTTGGAATATTGCTCAAACTAGATAATTTATTTTTACAAAGAAAAATAAATTAAGCTGTAAGTGTTCAAGCTCATGGCTCAAAACAGGCTGATAGGGATTTTTAAAAACATCTGTATATAATTATGGAAATAATTTATTGCTATTATTATTATTTGGTAACTGGTGTGCTGCCCGGGCTCTACCAACTCAAAAATAAAGCATACCTAGTGAGCGGGTGTTCCTGTTAATGCAGGAGTCCTGAGTTGTTCATTCCCATATAGAAACCCTTATAAACATGCATAAACTTTAAAAGAGGGGTCCTTAGGGTGGAACAACACTCTAGCCCCTTTCTCACTGAGTCCTTAATCCATACTGTATTGAAAAATTTTGGTGATCATGGATCTGTCCTTAAAGAAAATGTAAATTAGGCTGAGCCAGTAAATAAGATGATGACATATTTGCCTTTAATTGCTTGTGAACCTCCCCATGTCCAGTCATACTGTCCACTATTAACTAGTTGTGAGGGTCTGCCTAGGACCACTCTTTCATGAAGCACAGTTATAAGCATCTTTTTCCAGGGCAACTTTTAGTTGGTGTAACATCGATTCTCTTTATGATGGAGGTGGTGAGAATGGGGCAGGATGTCAACTCACTTAATTTTAGATTGATCTAAAACCGACCCACCTCATTTCAAGAAGCCTTAATTTAAACCTGTGCTTTCAGATGAATCATATCCCAACCCCCTCCCCTCTTCTCTCTTCTCCTTTTGTCTCCCTCTCTTCATTAATGATATAATTATTTGTCCCATGACATGAAAACAGTCTCCCTCTGTTCTTGAATTTTCCCACCGAAATGATGACCTTATAAAGATGATTATTTACAAGATTGTTGGTTTCTTCTCTAATACTTATGCAATGCTTGACCTAAATTGAAGCATTTGAGGATTGATATTTTATTTTGTCCTTGCTAGTTGTGCTTTAACAAGAGGGCTTTGCTTGAAATAGTAGTGATGCTATAGGCTTTTTCTATTAAGATGTCCATTCCCTTGGGGCAAAAAAATTTCTTCCTTTGTCTCTCTACCAGCCTCCTGTAATCCTCATTCCTCATTTCTCTAGGCTTTTGAGCAGAAGAAGAGTAATGCTGGGAACATTTTTAAATGATGAGGTTTTTACATACGAAATGCTAAAGTGGGATTCTTCTCTAGTTTGTGTATCTGAGTTACCAGAGCAAGAAAAACTACATAAGGGTAATTTTGGATAAACCAGGACTTTGCGAGTTCATCTTTTTTTTTTCTTCTGTATATACATGCATGCCCAACTTTTTGAAAGAAGAAACTTAATAGCAGTTTCTTTGGGCAAATTTTCAATTAGGCTCATACATACAGTTAATGGCCAGCCTACATTAATATTTATAAAGTAGATGGGAAACTGGAAATTGATCATAAAGCATGATAATATTGAATTATCCAAAAACTTAAGCAGTACATTATAATTAGCAATTGTTAAAATCAAGAATGTGGCTTGTTTGTGCATAGTGACAAGGGTGAAATAATAAGCAGAAGTAAATAAAGTAGAAAAACATTTTTATGAAATTAAAAATGGATTATTAGTAATATCTTTGGTGATTAGGAATTTTTTCATTTGAGAATGACAGAGGTTAGAACATGGGCTCTGAAGTCAAACTCACCTGAGTTCAAGTTCGTTTTCACACATGTGAACTGTGTGACATCAATTACTTAATCTTTTTTTTTTTCATATGAGTACTTTATTTTTTATCGTCTGTGCCCGTGGCATGCAGAAGTTATGGGGCTGCAGATTAACCGATGCTACGGCAGTGACAATGCCTGATCTTTAACCTACCAGACCACCAGGGAATTCCAGTTACTTTATCTTCTGAAGTCTCCATTTTCTCAAGGGAAAACAGAAATGTTATCCACATCATTGGGGCATCTTAAAGTTTAAATGAAATGATATAAAGCATTTAACATAGTGCTTAATGCAGAAGCCGCATTTGATTAAATCATTGTAGACAAATATATGATTGGTTAAAGTGAAAATTATCTATGTTATATTCATTTATATATTGTAGTTTAATTTTCATAAAATCTGCCTGAAAGGACTCTCTTTTTGAATGAAAATATGTACTGTCTGGTTCTATTTTCAAACTATGATGCATAATATAGTTTTAATAGACCCAGTGAAATTTTTGCTACTAAAATGCCTCAGCTAAATATTTTGTGATAATCCATGTGGGAAAAGAATCTGAAAGAGAATGAATGTGTGTACATGTGTAACTAAACTACTTTGTCGTACAGCAGAAATCATCACAATATTGTAAATCAAGTATACTTCAATAAAACTTTAAAAAATGAAAAAAAAATTAAATACCTTGGCTAGCTTATAGAAATAAGAACAATAGTAGGGAGTTTGCTGGTGGCTCAGTGTGTTAAGGACCCAGCACTGTCATTGCTGTGGCTCAGGTCACTGCTACGGTGAGATCCCTGGCCCAGAAATTTCTGCATGCCTCGGGCATGGCCAAAAAAAAAAGAAAAAAAGAAAGAAGAACAAGAGAGGTTTTAAAAAATGACATCTGGTAAAAGATGGGAAATATCTTTGCTTACCAATTAAAGAGTGTATGAAAAACAGAATAAATAAATTCCCTTTAATTTATGCATTTTGTGTTCTCATAAATCATTTTCCTGTCAAAATTATCAGACTTTATTGCTGAATATTTTAAACATCATAATGGAATTTTGGTAGCATAAATCATAAAGCTTTCAGTCTGAACACTTGTATACATACCTCAGCATTTTTCATATATCTTGATAAAAAGAAATAGTCCTTGGTCTAGAAATAAATCCATGCAGAGTATAAATGTCAAACTGGAGTTTTAAATTTCAGTACCTCAGCAATCCATACTGACCGCTGTGCTTACAAGGTAGCTATGGATTGTCATATTGTGTTTCTTAGCCTCACTGTTCTCAAAAATGAAGCTGTACAAGCTTAGGTTTTAATCTTGGTAATGGTATTTGTATGAGCCTCCTATCTACAGATTATATCTGCTCACTTGATATTTATATTTCCTGCAAGAAGTAAAAAAAAAAAATTCAAACATAATAAATCTAGGAATAGCTTGTCTATGACATTAGAAAATAATTTTATTTAATAAAAGCCTTACTCAATATATTTCATTTCTAACTGTCAAGAGAAACAACTGTTTTGGATTGTGTGTGTAGTCCAGAGTGCTGGACCTAAATAGAAAGTACTAGCGTGAGGACTAAACTCCACTGAAGGTCAAATGGACTGATGCAAAAGGCTCCATCCATGGTAACTTGGCTGAAGGAAAAATTGCTAACTTTTTTTTGTTTATTTGTGTAGTGGCAAGCAGAAACTCATTCACTCAGGTCTAACTTGGAATAAGGATAAAGGACCCATTAGTGAGATAAATAAACACTGCCTTACCCATAGTTTTTATATCTTACATTACTTTTTTTATTGATTTTTTTAATTTTTATTTATTTATTTATTTTTTGTCTTATTGGGGCCGCACCCGAGGCATATGAAGGTTCCCAGGCTAAGGGTCTAATTGGAACTGTTGCTGCTGGCCTACACCACAGCCACAGCAATGCCAGATCTGAGCCGCATCTGCAGCCTACACCACAGTTCTCGGCAACACCGGATCCTTACCCACTGAGTGAGGCCAGGGATCAAACGCACAACCTCATGGTTCCTAGTCAGATTCGTTTCCACTGTGCCGTGATGGGAACTCCATATATCTTACATTACTTTTTAAGTGACTTTGCCTCATATGTAACTTTATCATCTCACGTCTGGGAATTTTACATGTGAGTCACTTTAATGACTTAAAGATCTATGTGAGTATCATCTGAAAGGTCACAGTATTATAAAGGATGTAAAGCAAGAGACTGTAATATGAATAACCAGTTCCCATACCAAGAATTCATACACTGCTTTTTAAAAACTGGATTATTCCCATGAATCCTAAGAATAACCTTTTTTGATATTTGAAGATTTAGGGAAGGGGAGAGATCTTTATTGTCTACTATATGCCAGACACTGGGCCTGCATTTTGATGTGCATATGTTCTTAGTACTCGTAACAGTCTTATGAGATGAGGGTTTACAGGTGAGGAACTCTTAAAGTTCAGAGAGGTGAAGTGAGCTCTGTTAAGGCACCCAGCTAGTGAATGGCAAAGCCAGACTTAACCTCCAAGGCCTTTACTAGATACCTTGGAGATAGCACCCTAAAATAATGGAGACACACAGATTTTAGATTAGTAATTTGGCTGAATTATAGCAAGTTTAATATCAAGGTATCTTCATAATCACTGTATATCAGATCTCCATGTAAGTTATTTATATATTTATAAAAATGACACTAATTTTGTATGATTATGGAAATTTTCTACTTTACCCTATGAATGTTTTCTTGTGGCATTAGGTATTCTTTGAGAGCATGGTTTTTAATAGCAGCATAATATTCTTTTGTTTTACTGTTCCATAATTTATTGAACCATGTCTCTCTTGTTGGACATTTAGATTCTTCCAAAGTTTTAGTTATTATAGTAATATTCAGTGAATAGCTTTGTCCACAGACCTTTTCAAGTATCTCCATTGTGAATTGTCTTTTATGTTCCTCATCAATTATTCTTTTTCTTTTTCTTTTTTTTTTAGGGTTGCACCCATGGTATATGGAGGTTCCCAGGCTAGGGATTGAATCGGAGCTGCAGCTGCCAGCCTACACCACAGCCACAGCAACACCAGATCCTTGAACCCCTGAGGGAGGCCAGAGATCGAACCTGCATCCTCGTGGATACTAGTCAGATTAGTTTCCGCTGATTTTCACAAGAGAAAATCCCTCATCTGTTTTTCTATTGCCATGTCTGCTTTTTTTCATTGATATGTAAGAACTCTTCATCTCAAGGATATTAAACTTTTCTCCCTGTCCTAAAAAATAAAATAACAGTAAATCATAAGTAATTACACTGAGAAATGTTTGGGTGTGTTTTAAGAAGCAGGATATCATGGTTCTGGTTACATTTTTAAAAGCTCTCTCTGAGTCTTGTGTGGAGAACTGACCTTAGGGAGAGAAAACAAGAGGAGACCAGTTGGGGAACTGTCACCCACGTTGAGAGAAGAGCTGATGGTAACCATGGCTACAACAGTAATAGAGATGGAAAGAAGTGACAGAAGTATTTGGACTTGAAATATGTTTTTAGAGGGAAAGTTAGCAAGATTTGCTGATGGATTGTGTGAAAATGAGAGAGAAAACAAATCAAGAATAATTCCTGGATATTTGGCTTGAGTAACTGGGTGGATGGTGGGACCAGTTGATGCTATAGGGGAAACTGGGGTGGAGGTAGGTTGTATTTTATTTGAGATACTTATTAGACACTGTTGTGATGATATCACATGGATAAACAGGTTAGCATTCAGGTGGGTATAATTTGGTTGTCACTGGCAGATAGATCATTTGAAAGCCACATGGCTGGATGGGGTCACCAAGGAGAATGTGTAGACCCAGAGAGAGGGGTTAGGAATATTTAGAGGTTGACTAATAAAAAGAGGAACCAGGAAAGGTGACTGAGGAGTAGCCAGTGAATTAGGAGAGAAACAAGGAGAGTGCAGTGACAGGATAGTGAAGGGATTAAGTGTTCCATGAAGGAAGGAGGACCAGCCTCATCAATGTCATGGGATTCCTGGGAGAAGTCAAATAGAATAAGAACAGGAAAGAGATTTTTGGATTTGGCAACCTGGAAATAATTGGCACTTTTGAGAAGAACAGTTTCCATGGAATGATGGGGCAAAAACCAGACAGAAGGGATTCAGAAGACAATAGGATATATGAGCAACTAAGGAGAGTGGGTTTTTCTCTTTCAAAAAATATGCACATTTAAGGACTCAAATGTTTATAAGGCATTATTTATTTAGATCACTGTTTTTTCATGTGATGCTCTAAAGCTGTCAGCATATAGAATAAAAACTTTTCGTAGCAACAGAATAAAAACTAAAATAGGATTTTGTTAAGAGAATGAAATTTTCCATTGCATTAGTCCAAATACTTTCAATCACAAAGGTGGTAAATCTACTGGATGCTTCACTATCACTATTGGTTGTCATATTAGTTAAGATACAGCCGTGGCATTTCTGTTACTCTGCTCTTTATTCTCATGATCATCAGTCTCTTCTTAGGGCTCCTGAGATGTATAACCTTAGCTTTTGGTCAGGAAATAAGAGTCTTTCTCTCCCTACATTTTCAAATCTTCCTTCTCATTTCAAAATTAGGAATTACTCCGGCAAAAGGAATCGTGGCCTCTAAAAATGTTTAATGATCCAATCTTCAGACCCATGAGTGTCAAAAGATTGTGACGGGGGCAATTCCCATTCTGCCTAACTGATGTGTTGGAATAGTCTGGGTTTTCTTCAGTCAATTCCCAGGTGTAGTGATTAGTAAAGCAGCTCCCATGCAGCAGTCTTAGGCTGTGGTCCTATTTCAAATATGGAGGATTGGATGGTGGGGGTGGAGGTGGTAAATTAAGATAGAATTTCTTCATTTTCTAAACCTTTGGCAAATGGAGTGGAGTGCGTGTGCGTGTGCGTGTGTGTGTGTGTAATTTTAAGTTAAGGTGGGGAAAACATTTTGGAGACATTTGAGCAGATTAACAAATAGTATTTGTATACATGTAACTAAAACAGTAATTTATCAGGTAAAAGGCGGATGGGGGGGAATAAAATGCCAACCTGTATCTACAGTTGGGTTGTGTTGATGATGAAGTGGTATTTATTCAAGGCCAGCCTAGCTTGTCAGCAACATGAGAGCCGTCGCAGCACATGACTCCCTGCGTAGCTAGAAGACAATAATAAATTATCTCCTATGCAAACAGCACCGGCGTAAAAGCAGAACAAATAGACCCTGCCTCCTGGATTCCTAAAGAATCTTACTTTGTTCCCTTGTTTAATTATATTTTAAACACAAAACTTCTGACATGATCCCAAAGCCAATAAAAAGATAGCTGGCTTAGGCAGTTTTTTTAGGATGGTTAGGATGTAGTTGTTGATGATCTCTGTTTTGGGGTTTCTCTAAAATGTAAGTAATTTGTTTCTCTAACATGCCTAAGCAAGTCACATAAATCTTTGTTTGATCAATACATGATGTGATCTTGTTGAATTCAGGGCCATCCAGAGGAAAACTGGGGAAGTATTACTCAAAGGAGCTTGATCCCAAGAATCACTTGAGATACATAATGAAATTACAGATTCCTGGACCCAGTCCTGGGCTGTTAAGTGAGAACCTCTAACCAGTGGCTCAGATATACACACACCAGGGTGATACTTATGATGAGGTTGGTAGAAGAGGCCAGGAGCTGAGGGCAAAAGTCAGCAAAAGTCCCATGAAGGCATTGAGAGAATTCAACAGAGTGGTTCTTTGTTTTGGTTTTTTGTTTGTTTTTATTTTTTTGTTGGTTTTGTTTTGCTTTTTAGGGCTGCACCCATGGCATATGGAAGTTCTCAGGCTAGGGGTCAAATCGGTTAGCTACAGCTGCCAGCCAACACCACAGCCACAGCAACTCGGGATCTGAGCCGAGTGTGCGATCTACACCACAGCTCGCGGCAGCGCCAGATCCTTAACCCACTGAGCAAGGCCAGGGATCAAACCTGCATCCTCATGGATACTATTCGGGTTCATTAACTGCTGAGCCATGAAAGGAACTCCACAACAGACTGGTTGTTAGGAAAATACATCAATTAAGAAATGCCTCCCTAGAACAGTGCTTCCAAGATTTCCATTTACATTTGAGTCACCTGGGAACCATGGGAAATGCAGATTCCACTTTGGTAAGTCGTGGGTGTGGCCTGAGACTCTGCATTTCTAACAAAATGCCTGGTGGTGCCAGTGCCACTGAACACAAGTTTAGCAAGACCCTAGAGCTATCATTTGAACACAGACAAATCCAAACATATTGGAGCTCAGCCAGCATTTTTTAATAGCACATGTTCCACAAGTATGGCTTTGAATAAAGCTGGTTCTACTGAATCCTACACTTGTGTTCAGGTAACAGTGAAGTCTGCCTTCTCTAGTTTGAGTGACGCAGCTGGGAGTGTCATGATAATTGTTATTATATATGAAAATCTCTTAGAAATGGTGTGTTTTCTTTTAAACGTTTATAAATATGTTGGTGGGAGTAAGTTTATGTACATAATGAAAAAATATTTTGAAAGGGAAATTGTAAGACTTGTGCCAAAGCCTCTATCATAGTTGTTCTCCATTCTTGTTTTCTTTCAGGGCTGTATCTACTTTTACAATTCAAATGGCAAAATTTCAGCATTGAGGTTCTTGACAGCTAACGCCGATAATGATTTGAAATGATTTTATCTATTGAATACACATTGTTTATAATATGAGGTCCAATTTTTTTTTAAAAAAAGCTCATTCTAAATATATTTCTTTTGTGGGTGAATTAATTTTTTGAAAGTACCTATTTAAAGATTATTATTATGATGCATGGACAATAAAAGCATTTAAGCTGACAGTATGCATTGTGGGGCACATACTTCCAAAAGCTCTTGTATTCGAACATCATAAATTTCATCATTAAGTTTATACCATGGATCCTTTGTTCATTGGCAATATATCCTGGGATATTTGTGAATTCCTATGTACAGTTCCTTGTAACCAAAAGTAAAAGTAGCCTTATGAGATGCCTATTGAGAGTAGTGGTCAAGGAAGAGACAAAAAAGTCTCCAAAGGTGTGGAAGCTGGTGATGGACTGGGCATCTCCTGTGCCTCCTCAGGGGCCTCACAGACTTTGAGGTTCAGCTCAGCAGAATTACAGAGTACATGTATTATGAATGTTTCAAGTAAGTAGTCTCAGCCACAAGTACCAAATCCACAAGTTCTGAAGAGCTATCATATACAAACACTAATCTGGATGTGAAAAAGATCTGTACCTATATGCACTTCAGAGTGGTTATCTGAGGAGGTGGTACCTGCCACTTCCACCTCCTGTGGGACACATCTCTGTGTCACTTTAATGTTTTACCATTGGCATGCATAATTCTGATGACTTTTTTCTTTTTTAAAAAATATAGTTGATTTACAATATTCTGTCAATTTCTGCTGTACAGCAGAGTGACCCAGTTATACATTTATATACATTCTTTTTTTCACATTATCCTCCATCGTGTTCCATCACAAGTGATCAGATATAGTTCCCTGTGCTATACAGCAGGATCTCATTGTTTACCCGTTCCCTGATGACTTTGTATTTCAAAAAAAAAAAAGTAGACTTTTTTATATCTCTTGAGTGTACATCATGGTGATTATCAGTGAGTAGAGCAATAGACAGTTGTTTGATGTCTGTTACATACACATATCATACGCTATTATCATTTACACATGCTATTACATATATACTATGATAAAGGATTACGTAGCACAGATTGATTTTGTGTATATGTCTCTCCGGTCATTCAACAGACTTTTCGTGAGCAACTAGTATATGCTGGACATTATGCTGGGGCTGTCACATGGTTTTCACTGTATTAGTTCAAGAAAGAGAGAGGGCTACGTCAACAAAGTCATTCTCATTCTAGTTAACAAAACTCTAAAAGGCCAGCACAATTCCATATACAATGTGAGCCACAGGCTAGATACTATTGGTAATGGTTCCCTTTTCCAGTTTTTCATTCCTCCTTAGCTACCACTTAGAGCAAGCAGATCTGACATTACAACCCTAACAAAAATCTCTGCAACTTCTAACCCTGGAATAAAATTCAGTAAAGTCAGCTAAATTCATCCTCAGGCATTTTGCCTGGAGTTAACAGTAATCATAGTAAACAATTTTTTTAAAAATAGTAACTTCCTATTTTTCTAGTGGGTTGTAATCATATTCAACAGGCATTTCTATGTCCTATAAACAATAAAAGGAAAAGTGTGTTTTGCAAAGTCACCATTTGAATAGATATTTCAGCAAAAAGATGGTAAGATATTTGTTCCTTTCTAAACCCTTCTTAATAATAATAGCAAAGTTGTCTTCCTTCCTTGGTTTGGGGGAAAAAAAGCAAAGTGTATTTAAACCATAGCGTGAACATTTCAAAACTTTCTCAAAGCAATGTTTATCTCATTTGCATCTAATAATAAGTTTCTGAGGTAATATATTCTGAGATGGGACCAATTTGTGGCACAATTCCACAGAGCTGGGCAGCTTGATATTAATGTCAAATGGCCTGTTGTTTCAGAACTGTACATTTCACAGCAGTATCACCAGTGATTTGAAAGCATTCACAGACAAGTTTGGTTTTGATGTCCTCATCGTCTTGGCCAGCTACTTGTCAGAGGACCAGCAGCCCAAACGACAGATCGCTGTGTACTCCGAGAACCTCGAGCTGTGCAGCCAGGTAAAGACCCCCTTGACTGAGCACATCCCATCCCACTTGCTCTCAGAACATGCGGTGGAAGATGGGAATGGATTGGTGGCTTAATGAAATTGGCCTAGTGAGTTCCTTGGTGACCTAGTGGTTAGGACTCAGCATTTTCAACATTGCAGCCTGGGTTCAATTCCTGGTCTGGAAACTGGGATCCCACATCAAACTGCTGCATGTGGCAAAAAAAAAAAAAAAAAAAAAAAAAAAAAAAAAACACTTAAAAATTTAGGTTAGCCCAAGAGATGAGGTCCTAGAGTTTGAATTTTAAGAAATGTTGGGGGTATTTTGCACATTGGGTTATTTATTTGTTTGTAGCACTTTAATTCAGATTTTTAGTTTTTAGTTTTGATGCTCTGTTACTAAAAAATCATCTAGACAGAATTGGCAGTGAAATAAATACTGAACATTTTTTTTAAAATTGAGGTGTAATTGACATATAACATCAATTGGAGTTCCCATTAATGGCTCAGCAGTAATGAACCCGAGTAGTATCCATGAGGATGCGGGTTCAATCCCTGGCCTTTCTCAGTGCCTTGAGGTTCCAATGTTACCATGAGCTGTGGTGTAGGTAGCAGGCACAGCTTGGATCCCACATTGCTGTGACTGTGGCAGAGGCCGGCACCTGTAGCTCCAATTTGACCCCTGGCCTGGGAACTTGCATATGCTGCAGGTGCTGCTCTGAAAAGACAAATAGAAGAAGAAGAAGACATACAAATGGCCAAGCTTATGAAAAAGATGCTCAAGGTCACTAATAATCATCATCAGGGAACTGCAAATCAAAACCATCCATGTAGATGCTTCTTGGAATAGGAAGAAACAATTGGGGCCTGACTGCTGTTGAGAAAGCTCTGCCCCTGGTAGCTTCTTTCCTTTCCTACTTTCTCCTTTGCCTTCTGAGGCTTTCAGAGATTAAAGCAAATCCTGACTGCCTGCTATGAACAGGAGCCTTTCTTCTGCCCCATCTTCCCTTATTCTATTACTCACCCCCTAGTTTTTTCAGCAACCAGCATCAGCTCTGCTGTTGACAAAGTTGCATTTTGCTCCTGTTGGAAGATGATATTAAGTTGCACTGAGGGAAGGATTTAAATAGTTTTATCTCTTAACCAATAACTTTCTGGAGCCAGTAAAATTGAGCAGCTGGATTTTGAGTTGGCTAAAAAGCCAATTTGATAGGATTAGGGTAAGAATTGGCCGTATATTCACTGGAACTGTCCATGTTTTTCGTTATACAATTCTCAGTTCTCTGTATTCTTTCTAAACAGATGAACACAAATTAATTTTACATTACAAAGAATTAAGAAAGTAAATTGCAAACGGCAGAGACCCTGAGTGCTCACACAAATCCCTGTGCCTCCCCAACAGATTTGCTGTGAACTGGAAGAGTGCCAGAACCCTTGCCTTGAGCTGGAGCCCTTTGAATGTGGCTGTGATGAGATCCTGGTGTACCAGCAGGAGAACCCTTCAGTGACTTGTGATCAGGTGGTTCTCCTAGTCAAGGAAGTCATCAACAGAAGGTGTCCAGAGATGGCCTCTAACAGCCGCACATCCTCCACAGAAGCGGTGGCAGGCAGCGCCCCACTTTCCCAGGGATCTTCCGGGATTATGGAGCTGTATGGGTCTGACATAGAGCCACAGCCTAGCTCTGTCAATTTCATGGAAAACCCTCCAGATCTCAACGATGCTAACCAGGCCCAGGTGGATGTCAACGTAGACCTCGTTAGCCCAGATAGTGGGTTGGCCACCATTAGGAGCAGCCGCTCATCCAAGGAGAGCTCGGTTTTCCTCAGTGATGACAGTCCAGTGGGAGAAAGTGCTGGGCCTCACCATAGCCTCCTCCCTGGGTTTGACTCCTACAGTCCCATCCCAGAAGGGGCAGTAGCAGAGGAGCATGCCCGATCCGGAGAACACGGTGAATCCTTTGACCTTTTCAACTTTGACCCAGCATCCGTGGTTTCTGGGCAGTCCCAGCCATCTTCCCATTCTGCAGAGTACTCCCCAACAGATGACTTCTTCCCCAACAGTGATTCACCAGAAGGCCAGCTCCTTGCAGGGCCCAAAGGACTCAATGGGATGGGGATGGTTGTGTCTGATTACTCATCCAGTTCTCTTTTGTCCGGGGCTGGCAAAGAGAGCCTCGTGGAATTCAACACAGAGTATGTCCAGAGCCAAGAAAGTCCCAGGGATAACGCTGAAAGAAATTTGAGCCTGACAGGTTTTGTGGGAGCTGAATCTCCTTCACCAGAAAGTCTGAAAAATGTTGGAAAGAGGGTGCCACCAACACCTATGAATAGCTTTGTAGAAAGCTCCCCATCCACTGAAGAACCAGCTCTACTCTCTCCGGAAGATATGACCCCCCAAACCGTCAACCCAGGTCACACAGAGCCACCTCCGGCCCGGACACGGTGCAGCAGCTGGTGGGGTGGTTTGGAAATTGACTCTAAAAATATTGCAGATGCATGGAGTTCCAGTGAACAGGAATCTGTCTTCCAGAGCCCTGAGTCCTGGAAAGATCATAAGCCAAGCCCAGTTGATAGGAGAGCATCAGATTCTATATTTCAACCAAAAAGTCTCGACTTCCCAAAGTCAAATCCCTGGGAGTCAGAATTTGATCAGCCTGGGCTGGGCAGCACTAATATTCAAGACCAATTTAAGGACAACTTGCAGTTTCAGAATCTGCCTCAGGAGAAATCGCATTCGCCGCACGCCTCTCCTCAGGGCACAAACCACCTGATAGAAGACTTTGCCGCCTTGTGGCGTTCTGATCGCTCTCCCACTGCCATGCCTGAGCCGTGGGGAAACCCCACAGATGATGGCGAACCAGCTGCTGCAGCATCATTCCCAGCCTGGAGTGCATTTGGTAAAGAAGATGACGCCAAAGCTTTGAAAAATACCTGGAATCTGCACCCAACAAGCGGTGAGATGCCTTCTGTGAGGGACCGGAATGAGTGGGCCATGGCCAAAAGCGGGTTTGCTTTCTCTTCAGAAGACCTCATGGACGGTTCACCCAGTGAGGCAACTAATGAAGCAATTCCAGAAATCTGGGGCAAGAAGAACCATGACGCCGGGGAGGATATTCTTGTTTCTGGAAATACCAGATCTGATCTGGATCGTGCATGGAATAGTTCTAAGTCGGCAAAGGAAGATCAGAATGTTTTAGTGGATCCAAAAATTGAGGGGAAGGTATATGACAGTGGAGATTCCTGGAACCTTTTTGAGGGGAGTAACAAGAAAGGAGGGTCAGATGTCATAGCACCATGGGAAGATTCCTTCTTATATAAGTGCACTGATTACAGTGCATCCAACATCGGGGAAGACTCAGTGCCTTCCCCGTTAGATACCAATTACTCCACCTCTGACTCCTTTACTTCACCAACGTTTGCTGGAGATGAAAAAGAAACCACAAACAAGCCATTTGCTAAAGAGGGAGCTTTCGAGTCACAAGATGATAACTCTCCTGCAGGGGACATGGGTGTGCCTCCTCCGTCACCACAGCAGCCCCCCAGAAATCGAATTAGTTCAGGTCCTGGGAACCTGGAAATGTGGGCTTTACCTCCGGCAGGTGATAGCTCTGAAAAAAATGCTGCTCACAGTCCAGATAAGGATTTACTTAAGGTAGAGCCCACAGAGGACCAGAATATCTCCATGGAGGAGGACATCGGGGAAAGCAGCCAGTCCAGCTACGATGACCCCAGCATGATGCAGCTGTACAACGAAACAAACCGCCAGCTCACACTCCTGCACAGCAGCACCAACTCCCGCCAGGCAGCCCCTGACAGTCTTGACCTGTGGAACAGAGTGATTCTGGAGGACACTCAGTCCACCGCGACCATCTCAGATCTGGACAATGACCTGGACTGGGATGACTGTAGTGCTGGTGTGGCAATCACCGGCCAAGGTCAGGCACAAGGGTACATGGCTGAAGGTACTGAACCCGAAACCCGATTTTCAGTGAGACAGGTGGAACCCTGGGGTGTGGAGTATCAGGAAGTACACCAGGTAGACTGGGAAGTCCCAGCCTCTTCTGAGCACAGCCTGAATACTGCACCCAATGAAAATCACACACTGAATGAAAAAAGTGGGCAGCTGATCGCGAATAGTATTTGGGATTCGGTCATGAGAGATAATGCCGTGTCATCATTAATGTTACCGGGTCCATTGTATGTTACAGATTCTGAAGAAAACAAGTCACCTCCTGAAACTTCTAGTTCATTAGAAAAAATTAAGGACAGTCACATCCCAGAGGTGCTGGGAACCTCTGGAGCCAATGAATCTGAAACACTTGATTCTGACAAGCAGAACTCGTGCAGAGGAAGCCCTCCAAGTGAGACAGTGTATTTGGTGACTGGGCTTGAGAGTCCAGGACATTCTGCAAGTTCAGATCCCTGGAGGGGTCCTCATTATGGACAAAATGAAATTGACAAAGAAGCTCATGGAGGAGCTTCTGATAGGGAGTGCCCCAGTGGGGAGGAGCTGGTGGATAGAGCCTTGGAGGCTTCTGGGAAAGGGCAGGGTGGCCAGGAATGTGCTTCCCCAGCTGCATCTGATCATCATGAAATCTGTGATGAATCGGGCAAAATCAGCCCTCTTTTAGTCCCTTCCAGTCCTCAGACCGAGAAACCCCAGGAGGTACTAGAGCGTGAAGAGGGGTCTTACACTCCAGACCCCTGTGTTCATACAGAGGTGTCCACAGATGATCTGCCGGCAAAAGAGACCCAAGAAGAGTACCTCGTGAATCACAGAAATTCAGGTGAAACGACTGAAATTGCAGGCAGGCTGAATTCCACCAAAAATGTATCTTCGCTCAAAATGGATCTGGAGAAAACTGAAGAATGTTATATTGTAGAGCCAGAGAGATTGAACCAAGAGCCACCTCATGAATGTCCCCAAAGCCTTGACATTGGGGATGGCCCTAAAGACAATGATGTGCCAGTCACTTGTGCAAGTCCTGAGCTAACTGAGAGTCTTGAACTTGAGAATACTGGAAACAGCCCTCCAGGAGCCAATTTATCAGGAAATTATGACAGAGAGAGTATCTCTAGTGAGTATACACATTCAAGTGCATCCAGTCCTGATCTAAATGATTCTGCAGCTGCATTGCCTTCTTGGGACCAAGTACCCATCACTGAGCATCAAAAGGAGAATCAAAATGACTGGAGTACACAGAATCACCAAGAATCTGAACTCATTACTGCTGATGGTCAAGTTGAAATAATCACCGAAATGAATAGCCTGGAGAAAAACAGAATGGACGGGTTTGAAAAGCGCTTAGATCACAAGGTTCCTAAATTTTTAGAGATTTGGAATGACTCAATAGATGGCGATTCCTTTTCCTCTTTATCCAGCCCCGAAACAGGCAAATATTCTGAATATTCAGATGCCTGTCAGGAAGGAAATCTCGTGGTTAGCCATCAAGAGAAAAGTGAATGTGATTTTTCTGAAACTGTGCAGCCAGGGGATGCCAAGTTCATTTCCACAAGCTCGAGTTCTGATGATGAGAGTGCAGGTGATGAAGAGTCAGTGGAGAAAGAGATCCATTCGACCACTTGCCAGGTTGCTCAGAGTGAACCCCGATCTTGGAATTCCATGAATGAATTGAATAAGTTCTTGGCCACAGCTGATCCTAAGTCTGAGGAATTCCCTGCCTATATAGGCAGTCCAGGACCAGCAGAGAAGGAGAATAAGTCAAACCCCTTTTATGATCCTCAACAAAGCAGCCCTGAGCACTGGAGTTTTTCACCACTAAAGGAGACTGAAATTCAGGTTCCAGCAGCAGATGAGGAGACAAGGTCTTCTCCAGAAACAGGGAGGATGGCAGATGTCATGTGGCAAGTAGCTCCCAAAGCTGAACCAAGGAATGAAAAGTACTCTAATTTAGAAACGGTTGGCTTCTCTGCTGAGAGCACTGAGTGGTGGAATGCCTCTAAACAGGAAGGGCAGCCGATTGAGAGTGCCCTTGAAAGGGAATTATCTAACTCGAGTGCTGTGTTAGAGACGGATTCCTTGGAATGCCAGAACATGGGGCCCTGGGGAGTACCCATTCAAGGCAATGCTGAATCCCTGGATGTGCATTGTACCGATCCTTTTGGTGATAAACATCCATCCCCCTTTCTGGATGATAATGGAAAGAATACCCATGAGCAACTTTGGAACATTCAGCCAAGGCAGCCAGACCCGGAAGCTGATCAGCTTAGCCAGCTCGTAATATTAGACCAAATGAAAGACAAGGATTTCAGAGAGCAAACCTTCATGTCTTCGCCTGGTGACAAACTCGCCTCTGAAATACCTACTCAGGAGCAGTGTCAGAATACAGTGCCGCCTGCCTGGAATCAGCCGGACCCAACATTTCCTCCCATAGATGAAAATGAATGCATTATAGCCAGTGTATCCACAGCTGAGTGTCAAGAAACAAATTGGTGGGAAGACGAAAAATCGTATACCAGTGAAATAACAAATTCCAGTCTTGCCTCTGATGATTTCCCCATTGTCACCTCTTCTCCCCAGTTGATAAAGAAGCCAAGCTCTGAATGGGCTGAATCTAATCCCCATGAAGGCCCCCAAGGCACGTTCATTCCAGATATTTTACATGACAACTTCCAAGAGGGTGGACAACTGGCCTCAGCTTCACCGGACTTGTGGATGGACGTCAAGCAACCCTTCAGTTTGAAAACAGAGGGTGAGAATCCTGATATACTGACTCACTGTGACCATGACAGCAATCCCCCAGCTTCCAACAGCCCTGATGTATGTCATGATTATGAAACAAAGCCAGAGACTAAGCAGCACATCAGGGTTGGGCTGGGACCTGAAGGGGAAGCTGGTGAGTTATATCTCACCGAGCTGAAGATAGATGAAGAATCCGGTCAGGAGCCTGGGCAGGAATTTGCCCCACATATTTCAGAACCACATTCTGCAAATGCAATTCCGCTGCCTCCAGCCAGTGAGCAAGCAAACATGGATGCTTCATCTCAGCCTCCCTCTCACAAAGCTTCTCCTGAACCTTCCGAAATAAATGATGGAAACGATACAGGGTTAAAAGCATCTGAAAGAAGAGCCAACTTAGAGTTGGTACCAGTTTTGGGACCTGTGGACAGAACAACGTCAGTGATTGAAAATGTGGGAACTGGTATTTGTGTAACTTACCAAGAGCCGACTGTGGACAGCACTGACTCTTGGATGTCAGAAGGCTTTTCTTCTGAGAGGCACACAGATGCAGGGGCCTTCTTGGACCATGAGCAAGCTTTTGCTGCTGAGAATCCTGCCGTGGTTGCCGAAGCTTTGCTGGCCTCGGACACTTGTCTGGATGTAAGTGAAGCTGCCTTTGACCATAGTTTCAGTGATGCCTCAGGTCTTAACACATCCACAGGAACAATAGATGACATGAGTAAACTGACGTTATCAGAAGGCAATCCCGAAACACCATTTGATGGGGATGCAGGGAAGCAAGATATCTGTTCATCTGAAGCCTCATGGGGTGATTTTGAATATGATGTCATGGGTCAAAATATCGATGAAGATTTAATGAAAGAGCCTGAACACTTTGTCTATGGCGGTGACCCTCCCTTGGAAGAAGATGCTCTGAAGCAAGAGCTGGCACCTTACACACCTCCCTTTGACTTGTCCTATCTCACGGAACCCACTGCCAGTGTCAAAACCACAGAGAAAGCTGAGACTCCAGAGGATGAGTCCCTGGAGAGTGAAGTAGCAGAGATACTGCTTTCTGCCCTTCCTGATCAGAGAAGCAAGGAAAACCATGCTGGGACCAAAACCAGACAGCCTGGAAGGCAGCTGGTTGAGCTGCATATTCATGAAGACCCCGAGTCCTTCTCTTCTCCTGTCCCTGTTGACACCAACACTGAGCTGTCTCCGTCAAATTTTGACTGGGAAGTAGAAACGGATCGCTCAGATTCACCAGCAGGTGGAGACATAGGACCACCAAATGGTAAGAAACCTGCGCCCCCCCCCCCCCAAGAAATTGCTGTTTTCATTCAATTAATGCATTTAGAAAACACACTCTTCCTACCAATGTGGATAAAGAGGAACTAACTATATTTGCAGTGTGTGCCTAACCAAGCATTACAGCGGTAATATCTCATGCACTCTCAAGGTAAGCTATTATCAAAACTAACCTTGAGAGTGCATGAGAAAATGAAATAGCGCTACAAAATAAAAATGTCTTTTAAGTGATCTTTCTTTAGATAGATCATTTGCAAAGATCACAAGCCACATCATGTGTTAATTAAGGCTTGTTCTCTCCTTCTCACCTTCATCTTCCACTTCTAGGTGCCAGCGAGAGAATGTTAGAGGTGGAAGAAGAAAAAACAATTTCCACTGAAGAGCCTGAGCAGATAACGTCAGAATGTGGGGAAGAAAGGTACACAGAGAAGAATGAAGGTCATCCTGCACCACCAATGGATTACATACTTGTAAACCACGAAGAAAATTCGCCCCCACAGCCAGAGGCCTGTGAATCAAGAGAAAGCACATCGCAGTTAGAAGAGCTTCAGATGGATTCCAAAGAAACGGGGCTGCTAGCAACTCAGCTGGCAAACTTGTCAGATACCTGTCAGCTTGCCTCCTTAAAAGAGAGAAACCATCTTTCTGCAGAGAGACCACCTTCCAAAGATGGTGAGAAGTCATCTTTTGAAAGCCCTGGGCAAGACCAGAGCTGGATGGTCTTGGTCCACAGTGAGGTTGGTGAATCATCATCAGAAATGAGAGACACAGGGCCTGGACAGTCTGGCCAGGCTCTGGAGCCGGCCTCTGGTCACAGCTTGGGCACAGGCCCCCAAATGCAGGTTCTGGGAGAAATGAAGCCTGTAGAATCTTTAACACTAGAGGAAGCCTCTGGTCTGGGCAGCCAATCACAGAAGAGCAAGAGCCGAGGCAGGGCTGGCCCCGATGCAGTTATGTTGCAGCCTGTCACCCATGACAATGAATGGGAAATGCTTTCACCACAGCCTTCTCAGAAAAACATAATCCCCGAAACAGAAATCGAGGAGGAGACAGAGTTTCTTGAGCCTAGAACAAGGAAACCAAGACCAAACGGGTAAGCAAAAAGCTGGATTTATTTTCTTTTCCTGAAATGTGTTTTATTAGAATCTGGGGAAGGGGTAAGGGGATTATGGAATATGATTTGGAATGGAGTAATGGAGTAAATATTACATGGAATATGAAGAATACCTAGATGATAGGAGCTTTGCTTACATTTACTGCAAAGCATATCATCAGTAAAAGCAGCTGCTAGATAACCATAATGGTAATGATGATATGTGTACATTTTCAGCCCAAACACCTTCAGTTTCCATTCAGAGTCTTTACACGTATGCTCCTGATACTTATTCCACCTACTCAAGACCTATATTTCCCTTAAACAGACAGTTGGAACCAGTGGGTGGAGGGCACTCACATATGTTCACGGTATAAGGCAGTTTGCACACATTAGCTTATTTAATCCTCACAGCAACCCTCAAGAGGTTAAATATCATTATCTTTATTTTACATATAGTGATGGGGGGAGGGGAGGCTCTGAAAGGTTCTGTAACATGCCTGGCATTAAATAACCAGAATAAGCACTATGAGATTCAAAGTTTTCTACCTCCAAAGCCTATGTTTTTCCAGCAGACACACTGCCTGTCATTCAGAGAAGGTGGTGATGGTTTCATGTAAGTGTCTAACTTACTAATAAAGCATAAGAAGACTGCACAAGGCTGAAAATCTTCCTGTGAAACATTCATGTCTTCAGTGGCTGAAGAATTGGTCGAAGACCATCAAACCAGTCATTCATTCATTCATTCATTTATTTGCTCACCATTTGGTTTTTGAGAATCTCCTCTGGGCTGAGATTCCAGGTAGCCCACGGATATAATCCCCATTCTCAATCTCCCAGGCCTGCTGAAAGTGTTTAGGTTTGTTCATTTCTCTTCCCTTGGCCTGATAAAGCCTCCTGCTGTCACAAAACAGAAAATTGTGAAAAGTATCTTAAGGAAAGGGGAAAATCATGCTTCCCCCATAAAATAGAGTGGAGAAATGATATCTCTTTCCTGCTCACTTTTGAAAGCCTGAAGGACTGTACATATCACAGACCCACTGCAAATTAAAGCAGCTGAGTCCAGCCTGGCTCTGCCACTGCCGTTTTATATTTTAGGATTAAGCCTTGGCTTAAGTCTCCTCATCCATAAAATGAGTGGGTTGGGCTGGAGGATCTCAATCTTTCCTTCAGTATTAAATCCCTTGACCTTAATTTGTAAATAGAAAGTTCCCGGAAGAGCTTTGGCATTCACAAATTACATTTCTTCATGAAAGGAACAGAAATCGGAAAGAACAGCAGGAGTATAATGAAGGTTAGCAAAGTGCCATAAAGAGTTAAAAGCTACACCATCTTCGAGTGCAGCTTCATAAATCCAGACATTTTCAGTTGGTCTAATCTTTCTTTCTTCCTGTCAAGCTATTTCCTTCCAGAGAGACCTCAGATCCGTTATCGGAAAGAGAGTAGCAGATGGATCGCAGCAGCCCTGCTGGCATTGTTATAGATTGAGCTCAGAATTCAGGCAGCCTCAAGTTGGCTGAGCTATTATTTGGCTCCTTGTCTGCATTTTGCACACGGCTCTGAAATCCAACAGATGATTGTGTTCAATTGTGCCACTAGCCTCTTTGCTTTTAATGAGATTGCTTTGCTCATCCCTTTCTGCTCAGCTCCCGCAGTAATGAAAATTTTCTCACTGCTGGGGGAGGGGACAGATTTTCCCCTGGCATTTATATTACCTTTGCATAAATAATTTACTCTGAATATGTCTGAAAGATTTCTTCTGTGCTGGATCTTGGGAGGATCTAACTACTATCTAAAACAGTAGTTTTCTAGGTGGGGCCCAAAAACCAACAGGCCTCATCATCACCTGGATATTTGCTAGAAAGGTACATTGCCTGTCCCACCTCATACCTCCTGAATCAAGAACCTGGGGTGTGGTCCAGCTGTCATATTCCTCCTCTAGGGGATTCTGAGGCACAGCAAAGTTTGAGACCCACTGGTTTAAAACTTACCCCCATCCCTCTAGGAGTTTATAGTTTAATAAAGGATTTAAACATAGTGAAAAGGTAGATAATAGTGTGAAATTTAAATCAAAATAGTTGATGACCAATGTCAATTTAAATAGCTACCAGTTATGGATTTCCTGTTGTGGCTCACCAGAAATGAATCCAACTAGTAACCATGAGGATGTGGGTTCAATCCCTGGCCTCTTTCAGTGGGTCGGGGATCCAGCGTTGCTGTGAGCTCTGGTATAGGTTGCAAACTCGGCTCAGATCCTGCATGGCTGTGGCCGTGGCCAGCAGCTATAGCTCTGATTGGACCCCTAGCCTGGGAACTTCCATATGCTGCAGGTGCAGCCCTAAAAATCCAAAAATAAGTAAATAGCTACCAGTTATAGGGATTTGCCCTGGACCAGGTACTGAACTGTATACACAGGAGCTCATGTTACCATGCCAACTGTATGAGGTAAGAATTACACAAGGGAGGAAACTGATGTTCAGAAAGTGTGAATCACTTGATCTAGTTTATAGTTAGAAAGTGAAAGGAGTTCCTGTTGTGGCTCAGTGATTAACAAATCCATCTAGGAACCATGAGGTTGCGGATTCAATCCCTGGCCTTGCTGAGTGGATTAAGGATCTGGCATTGCCGTGAGCTGTGATGTAGGTTGCAGATGTGGCTCGGATCTGGCGTTGCTATGGCTCTGGCCTAGGCCGGTAGCAACAGCTCCCATTAGACCCTTAGCCTGGGAACCTCCATATGCTGTGGGTGC
Organism: Sus scrofa; assembly: GCF_054392235.1. NCBI lineage: Eukaryota > Metazoa > Chordata > Mammalia > Artiodactyla > Suidae > Sus > Sus scrofa. The sequence goes on along the minus strand of NC_139383.1, from coordinate 240,501,938 downwards.
AGCTCTGGAAAAAGACCAAAAAAAAAAAAAAAAAAAGAAATTGAAGAAGCTGGGGAGTTTGAATTTAAGCCTCTCTCTGTCTGGAATGTGTGTTAATGCTAGTAAGTTAACAGAAAGGCATCTATGTAGGACACTTGTATGGAGAAAGAACCAGGAAGAGCTTATTACCCAGGAGTGCCCAGGGCCCAGGACACTTTAAGAGACTCCTGAGAGGCTTTGAATTTCTTTTAAAAATCAAAAGAAAAAAATGATTATATTACTGTGTGGATTATATTCTGGTGTGAATTATATTTCCTTCTATCAATGTGGATATGAAACAAATTTTTAGGGTTTTGGTTTGTTTTGGTTTTTTTTAAAGTGAAGCAAAGAGCCCATGAAGGCAAAAGTGTGTCTAAGCCTCTCAAAAGTCATACCGAGGTCCTGAGAGATGCAATTCGAGATAGGCATGAAAGGAAAGTCATAGTCTGGAAAGACAAAGAAGGAGATAAGAGGCCAGCCAAGTTAACTGGAGAGAGTAACATAAAGGAAATCCTGGAGACAGGAAGGTAATCACAGAAGCAAGGTGATAAGATAGCCATAGTTTCCCAACCAAAATCCTGGAGTCATCTTCTGATGCATAATCTGACCATAGGACCAAAATCCAGACTGCCTTGAAAAAAAGAAAATTAAAACCTGCTTCTCAAAATAAGCTGATAGTATATGCAAGATGAGTTGCATTGACTTCTTGCTGTCACATCACCTAGGCCCCCCCCACCCCCCCAACGCCCACACTGTGTTGAGGGCAGTAAACTGTGTTTTCAACATCGGAAGGAGCATCAGAAAGAAGCCTTGTTACCTAGTGAGTCTTATTCACAGAACTTGGTATGAGTGCTGGGAGAGTAAACAGTCTGCTTCAGCACTGTGTTCTCACTCCCTAGGATCAGTCTTCACAGAGGCTTTTGCCAGCAGCCTGGTCATCTTCCAGCTGTAGACCACCAGCTAAGGATTGCACACCAAGTCCCCAGTGATGCCTGTGCCTGATCTTTCCTATGGGGTCACAGATCTTTGTTTTTTCTTAAAGAACCGTGTATAGGTTTGTTTCAAAGAAGGCAGAGTTGCAAGAATGTCATGTGACAAAGGGGTATTATGTGTTGGTCCGTGTTTTTTCAGAGAAATAGAACCAACCAGAGCAATATACACATATGAGGGAGGGAAGGGGGATGGAGGGTGGAAGGAGAAGTTGTTTTAAGGAACTGACATTGGCTTATACAGTTTTTGAGGCTAGCACATCTGAATGCTGTAGGACAAGCCAGCAGGCTAGAAACTCAGGCAAGAGCTGTTGCAGTCTTGAGTCAGACAGGGCAGCAGGCTGGAAACAGGCAGAGTCTCTATGTTGCAGGCTTGGGAAGAGGTCCTTCTTTTTCAGGAAACTTCAGACTTTGGTCTTAGGGCCTTTAATTGATTGAACAAGGCCCACCCACATCCCAGAGGGGAATCTGCCTTACTCGAAGTCTGCTGATTTCAGTATTAATCACATCTAAAAAATATCCTCACAGCAACATCTAGATTGGTGTGTAACGAAACAACTAGCCTAGCCAAGTTGACACATAACATTATCAGAGATTACATTCAAAAGCCTGAACTACTGCGTGCTAAAAGAGCATGAAACCATTACCATTAGTTAACTCACCATTGGAATGATATAAAAATGAGATAGTTGATATACAAATATATTGGCTTCCTATAGGTGTGGGGCAAGGGTATAGCTATGCAGGGTGATGAAAGGAAATGATTTCCCAGAGAACTAAGGAAAATGACAATACTTGTCCAATCTTTTGTAGATACATGCAGCAGAGGGCAGTGAGGGGAGGAGGGTGGCAGGAGAAAAAGGAATAGCAAAGCGAGGGGACTCTTGTCACCTGTGCTTTTGAAACAAGGTATTTAGAGGGAACCTGACTCTTAGATTTATGGAGCTGTATCTCCTCTCCTAGTCCGCAAGGTGAGCTATCTGGTACTTCCTAAAATAAAAATAACCTTCAAACACAATGTATTTCATATTCCACATGATCTGATTCTTATGGTGATTTCTTGGCATTCTTTTTCTCTTCTTAAATTAGTAAATTTGGGGCTTTTATTATTATTATTATTATTCATCTGATAAGACTGTGGAAAAGAATTTATCTTTCTCCCTCTGAGTGACACCATTGGATCAGTTTATGTTTTCATGAGATCTTCTGAAATCAGCTTTTTCTGTTTGAGGAATTAGTTTGTTGGGTCTTAACACCCATCGACTCTGTCTCGAGGCTGGGTAATAAAATGTTTAGGCTCTCAGAAGAAACAGGCTCTTTGAGCACATACTACCCCCTCCTTTGGTCTTGCTGTTTGAATGGGCTCCATCCCAGTTCCAAACATTTGTCTGTTCTCCAAGGTAAATTGATACTCAGTACACTACAGTGCTCCCTTGTTTATTCATTTCACTGTGTTCTGGCTTTGCCCTGGCACCCAATGCTGTGTTCATTTATTTTTGTAAATTATATTTTATCATTTGATGCATTATATTTGGTGACTTGGTGGTGATAATTAAGTATCATTAAAAGTCCTTTAATTTGCACTTTAATTCATGCCTTAGTCTCCTTTAAAACAATTTTTTTTTAGTTTGCTATCTCCCCAACCCCCACTCCTGCCACCTCTGCATTTCTGGCCAACCCTACCCAGGGCAGACTTCTGATAAAGTGCTGCCAGATAGACCAATGTATTATTTTCTTTGGTCCAGTCAATTGCCATTTGAGATAATAAACTGCAAGTTTATTAGCCCAATTTCATAGACAAGCAAACTGACTCGATAAGTGAGCTGCTTAATGTCACCCAGAAATGAGAAAGCGGCAAGGCTGGAACTTGAACTTAAGTCAACTTCCAGCTCATTGTCAGGCCAAGACAGTAAATTTTTTGAAACTTCTATAGGTTGATGTACTTTTTCCTCTCCTTCCATTCTCCCATAGAAAGGCACATCCAGTTTAATAGCCAAAGTCCCCAAAGAGAGATTTTGAGAATAACTGACTTGCCTCTGACTCTTCACACTGTCATGTGACCTACCAAGCTATTTTCACACTAGAACATATATTTCCCACCTCAGCCAACCCATGATCATGATGGCTACTTCTGTGTCAGTGAGCTGCTCCCCGACCCCAGTGGCTGGAGAGTCAGACCCCTCGATGTACATTTAAGCTTTCCAAGTATTTAAAGATGCAGTGTTTTGTGATGAGGGATATTAGGTTGACAGAAAGCCACAAGCTCCAAGTTGAGGTGGTACAACTCAACAAGGAACACCCACAGACAAACCCTCTTATGATATCAACTTCTAGCTTGAGAAATTCAAGGTACTTCTCCATTTGGAATGGCAGACTATCAAAACTAATGAAAAAGACCTCCAAGAAAATTGACGGCATTTGAGGAAGACAAGAATTCATGGCTTTCGAAAGCAAGATGTATGAGTGTATTGGGCCCCAACAGGAAAGAGAAGACACATTCCAATAAGGATAATTGGAGAAATATCTAGTAAAGGGAGTGCTTACAAAAATGGTGGCACCATGTGAGGCACTCAGAGGGAAGAGTGTGGTGACCCAGGAATTGTAAGGGAATAGCTATCATTATTCTTAGGATTAGGGGTGAGAGAAGGCAGTGATCCCCAGAATCCAGAGTGAGAACTTCAGTTAGAAAGGGCCATCCATCAGTGACCTGACCTGCTGTTGAAGAACATGGCCAGTCTGAGCCGTTACCTCAGGGAGGAAGCCAGGAGAAAGCATATCCTTGCCTTTCACCTTCTTCCCTCTGCTCTCACACTAGAGGTCCTCATTGGTCAAAACCAAGTGGAATCCAGTAGGTGAGGGAGCCTTCTGGTGTTGACCAAGGTGGAAAAAGTAGGAAAGTGGACCTAAGGAAGCAAACATATTATGCAGCACAGCAGAGTGGGTGAAAGCGTAGATTATGAACAGTAGACTGAGTTAAACATTAACGTACAGTATTCCTCCACTGCATTGGAGGATCTGTTCCCAGGATAAACGTGAAAGTTCCTTTAGAACAAAGGCTGTAAAAAAGTCACCCTTGGAGTTCCTGTCGTGGCTCAGTGGTTAACGAATCTGACTAGGAACCATGAGGTTGCGGGTTCGATCCCTGCCCTTGCTCAGTGGGTTAAGGATCTGGTGTTGCCGTGAGCTGTGGTGTAGGTTGCAGACGCGGAAACTTATGTTTGACAGCCAAATTTACCACTAGTATCGAACATATTGAATTCCAGAGTATGTACTTTATTGTATTAGTCAAAGTCCTAACTCCCTGTTATGATCCTGTCACTTTTTCAGCTATTTTTAAGTCTTGGGGTGGTAGCGGGTTCTTATATATCTACCAGCATTGTCTTAAAGTGGAAGTATAAATAAGCACAAATATTGTCTTCATAGAAATGCTTACTGTTTCCCTGAAGAGACCTCATAGTTTTTTTCCTTGCCTCTTTGCTCTTGTCTCAGCACCTCTGTTAATTCCGTGTTCCTCCGTCTTGTGCTCTACATATTGAAATTCTCCTTTTCATTGAAGACCCAGAACAAAGGCCTCTTCCTTCCTGAAACATTCTCCAGGCTTATCAAACAGAAGGAATCCCTCTACCTCCTGAATTTCTCTATACTTTGTGCCTCTCTTATGGCCTTCCTCACATTCTGCCTTGTGTTACATCAGAGACTCTCTCGTTAAGCCGTTCGAGGCTGTGGTTACAGCTTATACATCTTCATATCTCAGACTACCATGAACAACATTTATACTCAAGTTGTAACTTAAAGTCAAATATTAATTGGAGGAGGATAGCAAAGTCATTTAGATGAGTGAATTTTAGAAACCTGAGTAGTATCTAGTTTCCTTCTACCATGAGAAATAATTTAGATTTTCATCAGTGACACTGGTCTGTGATTTTCCTTTGCTGTACAGCTCTTGTCTGGTTTGGGAATCAGAGTTACATAAAACAACTAGGGAGCCTTCCCTTTTTTCTCTTCTTTGGAATAACTTGTTTGATTCAGGGGGTTTACCTAATACATGAGAAGTATTTCTGCACTATTCCTTACTTGGGGAAATAGTTGCTAATAATTGGATTTCTTAATGACTACCGGTATATTCAGGTTTTCTAATTCTTCCTTGTTAACGGTGCTACTTAATATTTTTCTAGAAAATTATTCATTTCATCAAATTTTCAAAGGTTTTAGAATAAAATTGTTCAAATATCCTCTTATTTTTTATATTTGTCCTACTTTTCCTTTTTTAATTAAAGTAGTTGATGTATAATGTGTTGATTTCTGCTATATAGCAAGGTGATTCAGTTATACATATAATTTTTTAAATATTCTTTTCCGTGTGGTTTATGATAGGATATTGAATATAGTTCCCTGCGCTATACAGTAGGGCCTTGTTGTTTACCTATTGTTTATTCAATAACTTACACCTGCTAATCCCAATCTCCCACTCCATCCCTTCCTGTATTATTATTTTTTAATCTCTACTGTATCTATAATTATATCATTATTTTATTCCTAGTATTATTTATTTATATATTTATTTTCTTTGTTCAATCTGGGTTCATTTTATTAGTCTTTTCTAGTAACCAGATGTGGTTTTGTTATTTTTTCTTATTGTTTTTGTTTGTTTTCTACTTTATTAAATTTTTTTCATCTCTCTTTCCTGATATTAATATTGCTATACTGTCTTTCTTCTTGTTAGTATGTTTCATGTTCTTTCTGATAATCTCAGTGGTCCCAGCTCTAAAGGAATGGAAAAGAGAGTCACGTTTGTCCAACTTAATTTGCTTTTAATGAAACTGATAATTAGTGGTGTTTGCTGCTTCCTTTTCCAAGGCAGATATGCTGGATTTAGTTTGGCAGTGACTTAGTTTAGACTCCTGTAACAAATTACCATAGACTGGGTGGTTTATAAACAGCACAAATTTATTTCTCAAAGTCCTGGAGGCTGGAAATTCAAAATCAGGGTGCCAGCGTGGATGGGTTCTGGTGACACCCCTCTTCCGGGTTTCAGACTTCCAGCTTCTCTTTGTGTCCTCACACAGTGGAAAGAGTGAGAGAGCTCTCTGGAGTCTTTTCTAAGGGCACTCATGAATGGCCTCACCTAATCCTCATTACTTCCCAGAGGCCTAATAACCTCCTAGAACTATCTTATAGGGAAGGGTTAGGGTTTCAACCCATGAATTTTGGAGGGACACAAACATTAGTTCATCATTGGAATATACATTTTTTTCTAATACTGAAAATCCAACTGTTCCATTCTCTTGACATTTGAGACCATAGTTACCTACTTTTAGTGTTCTTATACTTTTCCTGTTCATTATAGTTCTTCCAAGATTCTGATAGCTTTTCAGTCTGCTTAGAGTGCTGTTACCCACTTCTCTCAGCCTCTTGGAGAAAAATAAGTGTGCCTGTTCACGTGTTTCTTTGTTTTCTTTGATTATCCATTGCCTATAGTAGTTTGAATCTCCAGATAGGAAAACTTATTCTACATACTTGGTCATCTGCTACCATCATCAACTTAGGTAGCAGTTGACAATATATAATCTTCAAAGACCTTAAGTTCAATTCATTAAATAATAATTTTAAAGTATTAGGCTCTCAAAGAAAAATTAAAACTTCCCTGGAGAATTTGACATCTACCATGTCTTTTTTCATCTATATAATAATCTGGATGCTACTTAGTTGCATTTAAGCAGGAATTCTTTTTTTTTTTTTTTTTGGCTACACTCAAGGCATGCTGAAATTTCCCAGGCCAGGGATCAAACCCACGCATCAGCAGTAATCAGAGCCACAATAGTGACAATGCTGGATCTCTAACCTGCTGAACCACCAGAGAACTCCTCCCTTTTTGTTCTTTTTTTTTTTTTGCCCCCCCTTTTAATAATTGTAACTGCAGAGTTCTTATTGTGGCTCAGTATTAATGAACCTGACTAGTATCCATGAGGATGTGGGTTCAATCCCTGGCCCTGCTCAGTGGGTTAAGATTCCATCCCTGCCATGAGCTGTGGTGTAGTTTGCAGACTCGGCTTGGATCCCGCATGGATGTGGCTGTGGCTGTGGCCAGCAGCTGCAGCTCTGATTCGACCTCTAGTCTGGGAACTTCCGTATGTCTCGGGTATGGCCCTAAAAAAAAAAAGACAAAGAAAAAAAGTTAAAAGTGTCTATGATTGGCCTGATGTCAGTAAGTTAATCACTTTCCACATCAACTGTTGACTTTTTTGGCGGGGGGAGGGCGGGTGAAGGAAAAAAATATTTTTATTGCTTTGCCAGGCAAAGGAGGGTCACAGTCACAGCAGGCTAATGCCTTAAAGACTGTGACCCCTTAGGAGAGATTGGGAGGTGGTTTTATAATTTTGGGAGTGAAAAATAGGGCTGCAGATAAGGATCAGGGTAGAGGTCAGCTTGCATTGGTTTCAAAGCTGGTGTTCCCTGGTCTGGTGGTCTTTCCAGAATAAAGAATGCTCCATTAACATCTTCCATTCACTGGGGGGTTTACTTCCCGTGTCTGGACTCACTGAGGTTCAGGTTCTTCACGCCTCTGCATGGAAAGAATTCAGTGAGAGACAGAGTGATTGGCAAGAAATAGACTTATTAAGATAGGATGCTTGTGAGAGATCCAAGTGGGCAGGCAAGGAGGCTCTGCCATCAACTTTTGACTTTTAAAACAGAAATTAAGGACAAGTTTAGTTACAGTGTCTGTTATACAACACTTAACTCTTCTTTCTGCAGCTCCAACTGCTGCATTTTTCCACCTGAGGAGGGAAACTCCTAATGAGCCGGCATTTCACAAAGACAAGACCCCACTTTTATTTTTATTTCTTTATTTTAATTTTATTGAAGTATAGTTGATTACAATGTGTTAATTTCTGCTATACAGCAAAGTGATTCAGTTAGACACAGACACAGACACACACACACACGTTCTTTTTCACCTTCTTTTCCTTTATGGTTTATCACAGGATATCGAATATAGTTCCCTGTGCTGAACAATAGGACCTTGTTATTTATCCATGCTGTATATCATACTTTGCATCTGCTAATCCCAAACTCCTAATCCTTCCCTTCCCCCATTTGCAACCCCAAGTCTGTTCTGTATATCTGTGAGGCTGTTTCATAGATGTTCATTTGTATGATTCCACATACAGGTGATATCATATGGTATTTGTCTTTCTCTGACTTCAGTTAGTATGATAATCTCTAGGTGCATCCATGTTGCTGCAAATGGCATTATTACACACACAATGGAATATATATATATGTATATATATATATACCGCACGACAAGACCCTATTGTTGGCCTTCATCTTGGACACCCAGGTTTAAACCTGCTTTGAAGCCATTTATTTTCCTCTGATGATTTCGGCCTCATGTTGGCTTCGGCACATGCACTAGGTTCTGCTGAACCCTGCAAAGGGTTTATGACTTTATGACTTTATGCCTCCTGAGGCCCCACCCCCACTTAGCCAAAGCTGAACAATAGAAAGCACATGAGAAATTATTTTCACAACTCTTTATAATTTGGAAGAATTTTTGCCTAGACCAGCTCAGCAGGATGGTGCTGAAGAATGGGTGCTGTGAAACTTAAGGAAAAAAAGTTAACGTAAAACAAGACACAGAGACATTTGTCTTAAGTAAAGGTGGGAACCAGGGGACTCAAGGACCAAGAGCCCTGCCTCAAGAAACCACACTGCTTTTATTGTGCTCTTTAGGATTATGTCAAGTGAAGAGGGGGCTATAGGTAGAGGATATAGGTTTTTTTTTATTATAAGTTGTTTTAGTATTTTAAAAGTCACATAGCTGGTAGATGGTTAAGCTTTTACTCTGACCTTTAGGCATTTAACAATCATTAGCATTTGAGTTAGCTATCTATGCATAGCATTTCAGAGAATCCTCACTGTGCTGCCGCAAAGGGCATGCCTATTTGCAGCAACCCAGTGTGCCTAGGTTTGCACCTTGGTTCTCTTTGCTAATGCATATTCTGCTAATGACCGCTCATAAACCACTTGGCCATGAGATTCCTCTTTCTCTTATTCTTTAGAGGACATATCATGCTTGTACAAACAGCGTGCCAATCTGCACAGGTCCAACGTGCCTAGACCAAGGCATTCTGTCCTCTTTCAGCTGACCCTATGAATAGCTTATGCCTTTAGGTCTTTGTTCTTAAGCTTAAGTCATTTACCATCACTGTGACTGTTTTTCAAGCAGGAAGATGGGGTAAAGTAAAGCAGGACAAGATGGAGTTTTCAGCAAAGAGGCTAAGAAAATATTGTAAAAACATGTCTCGTGACAAATTTTTATAGGTTTTTAGTTTAAGCAGAGATATAAAAATTCACTTCTTCTGCCTTTCCCTTCCCCACTGGCCTCTCACCACCCCAGCAGTCATGGGAAGGACATGGAATGCGCTTCGCTTTAAGAATGTTAGCTAACATTTCCTGAGTTATTTACCACAGCCAGGTCCTCTGCTGAGTAATTCACTTTTCTGTTTTATTGGAGTTGAGTTCAGTGAATCCCTCATTGTACCATAGTGCCCTGCCCTCCCCAACCCACCTACAACCACCCCAACACAAAAAGATCTTGTAACATGGGATTTTTAACAACCTAGTTCTGAGGATGGAGCCTATAGTTACTTTTCACATTACCATCTTGCCTGATTATGATCAGATGTTTTTGATTTACCTGACAAATTTTTTTTTCCTCTTAAGATCAAATGAATGGATGCTTTTTTACTACGTAAACTTTTCATTCATATTTCATTTCACTTAACTCCATCAAATGTTTCTGCTGGTGTTTTTTGGAATTGATAATAGTATTAGTAGCCAACATTATTGTGAGAGAATCTTAACTGACTGTCTAAAATCTCTACCTAGATTATCTTGCATTAAAGTAATGTTATTATTGTCCATTTGTGAGTGGGCTGTCTGAGATACCAGGTGGTTTAATAATTGGTCCAAACTGGCTGATAAGTAGCGAATGTTAGATTCAAACTCAGGCTTTCTGACTCCAGGGTCTAAACGCTTACTGGTCACATGGCTTTGTTTCTCAATAAACCAAAGCTGTGTGGATCTTGAGCAAACATCCTTTCTTTAGCACCGCCAATTGGACTTCTTTATGTATCTTGCTGTTTGCACAGCCCATTTTATTATGGTCTTAACCATTGTCTGTGAAATAAAAGTAATTACACTGTGGTCTTTACTGGTTGTGCTCTGAAGCTGCAAGACTTTTTTTTTTAAAGATTTCAGGGGAACTAAATTCCTTTCAATCTGTACTTTGAGACCATTCACATCCAACTCACTCAGGAACAGGAGTGGCAGCAGTTTTTCTGAGCAGACACAAAAATCAAGGGGTCATTTCTGACTCTACAACCTGGGCAGAAGAGTCTTTGATATTCCCAAATGAAACTCTGCTCAGCTCCGGCTCCATCCCTCAGCCAGCCTTTCAGCCTCGGTGAGGACGGACCGGCCCCCTGGGAGATCTGGGAGGCAGGTGATCATCCTTATTTAGATGTGCCTGTGATCACGTGACCAGAAAATGGAGGCGAATCTGTATTTCCAGTTAACTGCTCCGGATTGGGGATGCTGAGGAGCTGTAATCAAGCATCCCTTTCGCCTTTGTGGTAACCAGCCTCCTCTCGTCCTCAGAAGGTAGGTGGGTCCTGGTGCGGCTTTAGGAGGATGAGTAACAGGGAGGAGAGATTGCTATGGAGAGTGTCGATCTCAGAGACTGGGCTGTTGCAGCTGGAAGTTGGAGGGGGACAGTGGTGGGGAGGGGGGCTGACCGGATGCAGAGCTCTGCCCAGCCCCTCGCAAGTGACAGCTGGCAGCTGCATTTCATTCTATATCAACTCTTATCCGAAGCGTTTGTGGTCCTGTGTGTGATCTCCTGCCCCTCCCTTGGTGATCAGGTAATTAGGGAACATAGACCCTGCACCGCTATAAACATGTTATATTCCTTCCTGCCTATGATTAAAATGGAGATAGGAAATCAAAAGAAATGACAGTTTGGAAACTGTTAGGACTCTTGCCTTATGGGTGTTGAAATGTCTGTTTGGATTATTTGATATAGCGGTCCTGGTAGAGAGGCTTTTTTTTTTTTAAATGTTATTACTAATACTGATTGAAGCTGATAACATAACCTTCTCTTTTTTTTCTAATGAATCTTATAACCTTTAAATCTTACCTAAGTCCTAAGCTGCAGAAATAGGTCATCCTCCAAAAAGGGCTTATGTTGTTCCCTGTTGCATTTTCAAAATCAAGAGACAGAATATGCTACTCAGAAAATATCAGTATTTCACTGAGAAATTAAATGAGATTGGATAAAAAAATTATCACCTGGTCAATTTCAAAACAAGAAATACGTAGGTTATGAAATTTCTCTATGGAAACTGAAAAACAAAACTAGACTCCCACCCAGAAGGAGGGGTTTAAAGTGTGATTCTGCCTGAGATCAGGGTACTTACTGTTTGTGGTGATTTGGGGGGGAGGTGTACTCTCTAAGAAAACTGCCCTCCTTCTTTCCTAGGAACTGTTGACATAGTGTGGTTCTTATGTAAACTGCTGTCTGATCACAGCTTTCAGGCTCACTTCCCACCAGATGGTCCCCCCAGGCCCCTCCTAGGGAGAAAAATGGAAGCTACCCTTGAATGAGTCCATTTCAAAATGTTCACTTGATTAAAGTTGTCTTAAAATCATAACTGGTAATATTCACAGAAGGTAAAAACTGGAAATATTAAACTTCCTGGTAATTTTTTAAAAATGTTGCTCCTGACATTTCTCTTAATAAGAGACACCTTGTCTGGGAGGATAAAAACTGCCTTACTGGAAATGTCTGTGTCTGCCTAAATTACACATAGGCAGGCTAGTGGAAGCTCTGTATTTTAAAATTGGCTTGGATCTTGCTCTGCAACCCAGAGACACATAAACAAGATGGGTAGCTGTCATTCACACTCAGCAGCACCTAAACGTCCGCAGCTCTTGCTTTGTGATGCAGTTACCCTTTATGTCGTAAATAGCTTCATGGGTGCTTAAGGCTAATGAGCCAGATTCTGCTTCCTGTTAACAGAAAGTCAAATTAACTTTTTTCCAATGGTTAGGGCTCTCTTTGGTGCATCCCAGTGAATTTCCATTTCCATTCCTTCTGGTTTTTCATTTTTGAATGTCCTTGTACTCCAACAGGGATTTATCTCTTACGAAGTAAAAGATCATGATACTTTTTTGACCTTTAGATTTCAGAGTCTCTAGCTAGCACGAAGGCAGTGTGAGGTGTGCACAAAGGTTCATGACCTCCGAAGGGATCCTGATCCTGATCGGAAAGGTCAACTTCATCTACAGCAAATAAAAGCTTTTTTTCCCCTTCTTAGCTATCTGGGAATTGCTTGCCCTTGGACGTGGCAAGATTTTGCACACAGATGTTTCACTTGAACCAACTTCTTGCTAGAATAGTATTGGAATTTGGGCCGGTTCTCGATTCCTTGTCAATTCTAGCTGGCGAGATGGGTAATGGAGAGGGGAGAGATGAGAAGGAGCAGAGGGAAAATTAGTGAAGGACAGATTCTGGCCCTGGTGTCCTGTTTGCTTCAGATTTGACAAACAACATTTGGATACAGCTTTTTTTCTGGATTAATAATGTCAGGAACCAGAATTCCCATTGTGGCTTAGCAGTTAACGAACCCGACTAGGATCCATGAGGATGCAGGTTGGATCCCTGGCCTCACTCAGTGGGTTAGGGATCCGGCGTTGCCATGAGCTGTGGTGTAGGTTGCCGACGTGGCTCAGATCTAGTGTTGCTGTGGCTGTGGTGTAGGCTAGCAGCTGTAGCTCCTCTTGGTACCCTAGCCTGAGAACTTCCATATGCAGCAGATGTGCCCCTAAAAAGCAAATAATAATAATAATAATAATAATAATAATGGCAGGAATCATGGATGGGTTGCAAAGAGGTGCAGAAGAGGCAGAAGTAGATACCCCTGTCTGAGCATGATGATCATCTGAGGGCTCTGTCAAGCCATTTGCCTGAAGTTTTGATAGTTGCTTGATTCTCTGTATTATTCTTGCATCCTGAGTGTCAACTGTGAAGGTAATATGAGCTGAAACAAATCACAGAATTTTTGACTCATTTCCTCAGTTTATAGGCCAAAAAATGAGCTTTAATTAGAGCTAGAGATTGGCTCAAAATCACAGTCAGTGACTGGGCCAGGATCAGCACCCAGGTGGCCTAGCTCTTGATCTTGTGCTATTTCCTTTCATCCCATGGCCTTTGAGAAGGCCTTAATAAAATCTGGTCCATGAATTTACATTTCTCAGAGCTTTAAAACACACTCACACACACCTTACCACTCTTCTATTTTAAGGGTAAGGTGGCATTTCCTAATTCCTTTACAACCCTTAGAAATTTGAAGGAAGTGAAACCTAGTGAAGTGCATTTATTGTGAACAAAATGCTGTCTATCCCTAAAGATTGCATATGATACAAAGGTAAAACAAAAGGCTTGCCAGTGGGTTGTAAAGGGCAGGGTAAAGTCAACTCCTTAGGAGGGGGAACTGAGGGGCTCTGAGCCCTCAAAGGTAGGAGAACCTTGCTCCTTCTCCTTTGTTGTAGAGGAGCAAGTACAGGATTCATGAATGAGGTAGATTCTGCAGTTGGGGGAAGAAAGAATTCAGTGCAAGAGAATATTAACCAAACTATAGAGGCAAGAGAACTGGTGAGCAAGTCTTGGGAATTTGGGAGCTTATGTTGTCTGAAGGGTAGAGCATTTGGGGATGCTAAGCGTGGATTGAGGTAAATGGTAGGAAGCCCTGGGGGTCAGAGAAGTTAGTATAAAATGTGATGACAGTGGGAAGCCAGTGTTTCATGAGACAGAGGTTGTAATTGGCAATAGACTGGCAGTAGTCAGTGGGTGAGATGGGAGATGGTAGTCCACCTGAAATATAGTAGGCTGGAACTATGCCTGGGACAAAGGAAGAGGGGCGATTACAAAACGGCAGACAGGGGAGAAAGGCATGGTGCTTGAAAATTGAGAGAGAGAAGTATCTTCCAGGGCAGTGTCTAGTGACAAATCAGGCACCACCCCCGCCCCCGTAATTGACTGTCATTTCATTCATCATGATTGAGAATCTGCAGCCTTGCTGACTTGATATAAATTGATACAAGCAAGGTAGAGAAAGCTAAATCCACCTTCAATTAGTTAACATTAGGCCACGTCCTGGTGCTGGGCCATCATTCCTATGATGACACTTCCATGTTACCAAGAACGCAGGTCTGCAAGCCTCTAGATCTAGTGAGGTGGACCTGTTTGAGTGGGATGTGAAGAGGATGGTGACGTTTTCCTCCCAGTTGCCCTCTTCCCTCCTGGGCAGTGGCTGTCTGAGTCTCACCTTACAAGGGGAGGAAGGAGAACTCCTAGAACTTCTTACAGGGATCAGGACAAATGGTGCCCCTGACAAGCTCCAGTAAGGCTCTGACTCAGAGTAGAAAAGTGAGTTTTGATACTGGGCATGAGGGCTGGGACAAAGAAGGGAGAAAAGGAATAGGAGAACTCAGGTGTAATCTATCTCTAATCTGCCCCCCCCCAAGCTAATCCACAAGATCCAGATCCAGCCCAAATACCACTACCTCTGGAGACTTCTGGGTTCATTCGTCTACTCTACATTTATATTTGGAGAAATTATGTCTCCTGTCTCTGAAATTCCATTATTGCTCATGGATTTTGCCCCACTTGTGTTGTTTTGTGGGAACTTGTACATGTCTTCTCTTTAGTCTCCTAGATTTTAAATTCTCAGACACATGCAGAATGTGTGTGAATCATCCTCTTTGTCATACACTTTCCTCCAGACTGACGCTTTGCACATAGTTCTAGACTGAAACATTTGTTAAATTCCTCCTGGGAAACAAAATAGTACCAGAGAAGCTGTATCTCTCAAAGCTTGTGGGAAACTGGTTTGGAAAACTTGGTGGATAATCAGAATTGTTTAGAGGTAGTTTTGGTTGGAGACAGAGGTCTTTCAAATTCCCTCCTGTCGAAAAATTCAGAAAGAAAGAAAGGCTTTCTATAGTGCCCTGAAAAGCAAGATTTAGTAGAAACCCCACTCCTGAAGCCACCATTGCCCATGAAGCCAAAGAACCATGAGAAGAATGAGAATGTTGCCACTTAAGCAATTACATTTTTCTACGTCCAGTTCCCAGAAATACCCAGGAAAGGTTGATGATTTTGGAAGGTCTAGAAATAGCTCTTTCTAAAATAAAACAGGAGTGAAACCAACATAATGTGAACTCAGTAGAGCAACTGTGCAAAAAATAGGTTAGGAAGGCAGGTACAGTGGATATGAGGGGAGAGCTAGGGATTATGGATCTATGGAAAGGTATTAATAACTGAAAGAAAATTTGGGATGGAGTAAAGCCCCATTCCTGAGCTAGGAAAGTTTTCTTTGTCCATTAGATCAAGTGCATGTTCTTGGTATAAGGCCTGAGATTGGGTTTCCCATGAGAAGCTTTTCATCACATTTTTCATGCACTTTTTCATGCACTTTCATGCACTTACCAGTTTATAGACTAAAAGCATGTTTCTAACTAGCTTGGTGGTAGGTGGTTGGTCTTAGGCTAGTAATTTTATTTCCCAATATTAACACTTATTCACCAGCAGGGACCTGGTAACTAGAAAATGTGAGTCATATACCAGATAGAGTCTGGGACTTCCATGTAATGCTGTAATTCTGTGAACAGCAATGATTTAAAAGCTCAAGCACATTTTTTCCCCCTACATTTATACAATGAAGACATACCAATGTAAGAGAAATAGCTAAATGAATCAGCTCTCCCAGTGAAGCCGGCATAGCTGTATGATTACTGAATATATCCCTCAGGAGAGTATGAAATTCATCAAGTCTCATAAATTAGCTTCATAGACTGTGATTATACTGTACAGTGGGGCATTTTTAAGTAAAGGCGACGGCTTCTTTCTCTCAGTCTCAAGAGACCTGACTCAGGCTTCTCTCTAAATGTATTATTAGGCAGCAGCAGGAGGGCTTTTTAGTACAAAAGAAAAAACAGGAAGTTCCTCTCATGGCTCTGTGGGTTAAGAACCTGACGAGTCTCCATGAAGGTTCAGTTCAATCCCTGGCCTGGCTCAGTGTGTAAGGACCTGGCATTGCTGTGAGCTTCGGCGTAGGTCACAAATGTGGCTCAGATCTGGCGTTGCTGTGGCTGTAGCGTAGGCTGGCAGCTGCAGCTCTGACTCGACCCCTAGCCTGGGAACTTCCATATACCTTGGGCGCGGCCCTAAAAAGAGAAAAAAAGAATGGAAGGACTGGTACACCCATTCCAGAGCTGAGATCCTCCTCCTTGAAACTGAGTGCTGTTGAAAGCAATCAGATACCCTATTCATTTGCTAGAGCTGCCATTGACAAAGCACCACAGACTGGGTAGCTCAAACAACAGAAAAAAAATTTTTTTTCATAGTTCTAGAGGCTCAGATTCTTAGAACAAGGTGTCGTCAGGATTGGTTTCTTCAGAGGCTTCTCTCCTTGGCTAGTAGATGGCTGCCTTCACCCTGTGTCTTCACATGGTCTCTGTCCTGAGTGTGTCTGGGCCCACTTCTCTTGTAAGGACACCAGTCATAGTAGATCAAGGCCCACCCCAATGACCCTATTTTAATTCCATTACCTCTTTAAAGACTTTTTGTCCAAGTAAGCTCCACCCTGAGGTACTGGAGGTTAGGGGTTCAAGACATGAATTTGGGATGGGGGGAATCCAGCCCATAACAGTGACCTTAGGAATATAACAAGTAGGTGTCTGGGAATTCCTGCTGGTTCTGTGATTGGTGACAGGCCCCACACTTAACTTGTCATTCTTCAGTGTTGAGTCTAAGGGTCACTTCAGGGATTCCACGACCATGCTGGAGATTCACAGTGAGTGTGGGAAGCCTAGTTGAGCCCCAAATCCTCTAATAATGGTAGGAGTAATATTAATACTGTAAAGAACTTTTGCCAAATACTTCGCTCATTATTTGTGCAGTCTCACACTATTCCTCCTATCTGACTTGCTTTGCAATTGAAGAAATTAAGTCTTAGAAAGGTCAACTGAGTTCCTATCATGGCTCAGCAGAAATGAATCTGACTAGCATCCATGAGGGTTAAGGATCGGTGGGTTAAGGATCCGGTGTTGCCGTGAGCTGTGGTGAGGGTTGACCTATAGCCTGGGAAACTCCATATGCCACAGGTGTGGTCCTAAAAAGACCAAAAAAAAAAAAAAAAAGTTCAACAACTAACTTTCATGGTTACATGGTTAATAAGGTAGAGGTGAGCTGATCCTATTGACCCCATCGTGATAGATGGCCTCCTTGGTTTTTCTTACTTGGCTGTGGTCTCCTTGCAGGAAAATAAGGTTGGGGATAGAGGTATGAGGGAACTTGATTTCAGCTTTGATTTGAGGATCTGAGGGAATCCAGAGTCCCCAAAGAAATCTGAGACACAAAGGAATTCTGCATCTTACCTAAGGTCACACATTTTAGAAAGTCTGACTCCAGAGTCCAAGGCTTCCACTGCTATCCTGTACTCTTTCCGGAAGAAGGAAAAATAGCATGAGGAGTTCAAGTTGCATTTGCCAGACTTATGGTAAGTGCAGTCCAAGAAGTGCAGATGTGCAGAGAGGCCCACACATCTCAGTGGATTGTGGCTTAGAGCTGTGCATGTCCAATTTTTTTTCTGCATTAACATGATAAGGAAGAAAGGAAGGGAGGAAGAGAAAGGGAAAAGAAGAAAAGAGATTCCTTAGTCAAAAATAAGGTAAACAGGGATTTCCTGGTGGCCTGATGGTTAGGACCTAACAGTTTCAGTGCTGCAGCCTGACTTCAATCACTGGTTTGGGAATTGAGTTCCCACATCGAGCTGCTATATACACTGTGCCCCTTCCCCTCCACAAAAAAAAAAAAAGTAAACAAAGTCAAACATTTTTATTTTCTATATGACATCTCAGAGTCTATGACAGGTTCACACACATTTTAAAGTCTCAAAAGAAGGATATAATATATAGTGTTTCCCAAACTTAATAGGCACAGAGCCCTCTTACATAGGCCTATAGAGCCTCTCCTCTGGGCACAGGCTTTGAGAAGCGCTGGCTTAAACAAATGACCAGAAGCACCCCTTCTGTTTGTTTGTCTTTTGCCAGCGGGATGGATTGGAACACTCAGGCACAGATCTTTCTCCTGTGTCCCTTTTTGTGTCTGTCCCTGTCAATCATGAGTTTTGGCTCATGGGGAGCTTATTGCAGGAGTGAATTCCAGAAATCTGCCTGTATCTTGCTATGGCCTGCTTCCTGGGGTCCCCAGGGCACCACAGCCAGTGACTGTGGAAATGAAAAGGTAAAAGAACTTTATGCTAGAGGAAAATGAGGAACAGTCAGCCCACCATGAAGGAAATGTAGAAAACTGGGATGGTGTTACCGAATGCACAAAACACTGGAACTTCCAGCAGGTATTGATTCAACAAAAGTTCACTGGGCACTGCCAGGCAGTGCTCTCAGCACCACCACCTCCCCCGCCCCCCGCCTTGCACCCCCTGCCCCTTGCCCAGGATTCTTTGGGGAACGGAATACCAGGTGGCCCTTTAGGAGTCCTTAGTCGGCCTATCAAGATGGAAATATTTTCCTTCTTTGCCCATTTTTTTTATCTGGCAAACAAAAAACAGAAAATGATGCCTTAAAAGAATGCTATCAAAAAACAGTGCTGGAGTTCCCGTCGTGGCTCAGTGGTTACTGAATCCAACTAGGAACCATGAGGTTGTGGGTTCAATCCCTGGCCTCGCTCAGTGGGTTAAGGATCCAGCATTGCCTTGAGCTGTGGTATAGATTGCAGATGTGGCTCGGGTTGCATGTGGCTCTGGCTCTGGTATAGGCCGGTGGCTACAGCTCTGATTAGACCCCTAGCCTGGGAACCTCCATATGCCACAGGAGCAGCCCTGGAAAAGGCAAAAAGCAAGAAAACAAACAAAAAAACAATGCTAATTTGAAAAGTATAAAGGCAGATACTACATGGGAGCAAGGTTTTTATTGTTTTTTTCTTTAAGGAAAAAGAAGAACAGAAATAAAATAGTAAAATATTCAGAACCAATTAAGAAAAAGATTTTTAAGAGACAAAATTCAAAACTGAAACCAAAAAGCAGAAAATGTAAGCAAATAAAGAAATAGTAAAAGGAACCAAAATGAAAAGAATAGACAATTGGTAAAGAGAGACGATTTAAAAAGTGCAGATACAGACTGCAAAGCAGGGTAGAATTAGATAAATTTAAAACAACCCGCTGCAAAAGTTGAATCAGCAGTTTCCTGAGGAGCAGGTAATGGCTGTGGCTTATTTATTTTAATATTCCCACTAGCTTGCAGAAATCTGACCTTAAAAAGACATTGGTGAGGATGAATGGATGTTATTCATATATGTGACCAGAGGGGGCAGCAGCACCTCTGCCAAGACAAGGCTTTTCAGTGATGCTAACATTTCATTTCATGGGCATTCAAAGCTTGCTTCTCCTACTTCAGTTTGGAAAACATCAAGAGCCCTTATAATATGGCAGTGGGATGTGACAGCATGTAATTGCTACTGATAAGCAATTGAAATTACTTCTGAGTCTTTTTTTTTTTTTTCTGTTGTCAACTTGAATTTGTCCAAGTCAAGATTTCTAGAAACCTTTAGAGGATATTATTGTAGTTAAATTATCTCTTTATTTTAAAATGTTGCCCATACTTTTGTTTTAAAAATTGAAACAACACAGAAAAGTAAATGAAAAAAAGTAAAAAAATCTCTTTCTCCCTATACCTATTCCATACACATAACCACTATTAATAGTATATTTCTATTCTTTCTAGATATGGTTTATGCCAAAAAAAATGTATGAATGTACATAACTTTACACAAATTCTATCATTCTAAACATACCACCTTGTAATTTTATTTATTTATTAAATATGTCTTAGATGCCATTTCATGTCAATACATTTAGAAATGTTTTGCATTGATAGACAGTGATGAAATTCATGCTATATTTAATCATACCTCTGTTGAGCATTTAGACTATCCTTTACATTTTTGCAAAGAAATAAATTATTTGAGTGGAAAAATTCTTTTAGTGGAATATTAAATTAGACTAAATTTCCTTTAGTCTCTTTAGTGAAATAGACAGCCAGAGTTCAAAGCTGAGGGCAAAGTGGTGCAAAGTACTCTATCTCCCAAAGAGGCAAATTTGCAGGAAGCTCTCAATGATTGGGTTAGATACTTCTCCCAAGGTTTGGTTTTGTTTTGTTTTATTGTGTTTTTTATTGTTGATTTACAATGTTGTGTTAGTTTTAGTGTATAGCAAAGAGATTCATATCTTTTTCAGATTCTTTTGTGTGACAGGTTATTACAAGATATCGAATATAGTTCCTATGATGTACAGTAGGTCCATGTTGGTTATGTGTTTTTTATATAGTAGTGTGCAAATGTTAATCCCAAATTCCTCATTTGTCCCTCCCTTCCTTTTCCCCTTTGTTAAGCAGAAGTTTGTTTTCTACGTCTGTGAGTCTGTTTCATAAATAAGTTCATTTGTTTTTTTTTTTTTTTTTTAGATCTCACCTATAAGTGATGTCATATGCTCTCTATCTTTGTCTGACTTAACATCACCCTATTTGATAATCTCTAGGTCCATCCATGTTGCTGCAAATGACGTTATTTCATTCTTTTTTATGGCTGAGTAATATTCCATTGTATGTATATATACACCAGATCTTCTTTATCCATTCATCTGTCAGTAGACATGTAGGTTGCTTCTATGTCTTGGCTATTACAAATAGTGCTGCAGAGAACATTAGGGTGCGTATATCTTAGTTCTAATTATGATTTTCTCTAGATATATGCCAATTGTAAGACTGATGGATTGTATGGTAGCTCAAGTTTTAGTCTTTTAAGGAACCTCCATACTGTTCTCTACAGTGGTTATACCAGTTTACATTCCCACCAATAGTGTAGGAGAGTTCCCTTTTGAGAAATGAAACTTTATTCAAAGTTGTTTTCATCTAGAGCAGGGTTCAGCAAACTGACCTCTAGGTCAAATCTGGTTGGCCACTTATTTTTCTACCTAAAGTTTTCTAGGAGCATAACTGTGCGCTTTCATTTGCATTATTGTTTATGGCTACTTTTGAGTAGTCGTGGCAGAGACTGTGTGGCCTGCAAAACCCAAAATATTTTCTGGCCCTGTACAGGAAAACTTTGCTGACCACAGCTCTAGAAAAGTCCAAGACTTTTCTCCCCTGCCATACCCTGGGGATCAGCAGATATAACTGCTTGTGCAGCATTTGAACGAGTGTTGTTCGTATTTTTGGTGTCAGTTGTCCACATGCTTAAGGGACGAGGGGGAAGTAAAACTAAGGCAGTGCAGCCATGGCATTTCACTGCTGGGGAGAGGAATCCTTGTGAGCGTATCTCCTTGGAGAAGGAGAGTGGGGCAGGGAGGTATCTACAGACTGGTCTGCACAAAGGAGAAAGTCCAGGTGGTGCTGAGCTGCTTAACCTTGGGGTGGGCAGTGTTGTAGGAGTTATAGGACCAGTGGAGACTCTGGTCACTTGGCCGTCCTACAGAAACTGCTGACTCTAGCACTGAAGACTGTTTCTGAAGACAACCACTCATTTCTCCTCTGCCTCATCTTTCCTTAGCATGCTTACCCCCATTGCTCCTAATATCATCAGGGTGCTTTTATCATTGAAAGAGAGGGCTCTGTAAACTTGCTGGGGTCCAGCCCCGGCGGTCAGGGGGATGTCCCGAAGAGAAGGGGCGGCAGGCGCAGGAAGAATAACGGAGACGCAGACACTCTCTAGTAGAGCTCAAGCAGTCTCAAATTTATTGGTGAACAGTGGCAACTTATATAGGAAAAAAATTTAAGCTTACTTCAGCAGTAAAAGATCAATATCTTGAAATGTTTCCAGAGTTACAGATTAAATTTAAAGATTAAGAAGCACATGTTCCAAAAATTATAGATTAAGTTTACAGATTACAAAAGGGGCATGATCTGTGTAAAATACACCCTAAACCCATTAAAGAGTAAATAAGCAGAAAGCTAGAGGCACATACAGGTCACAAACAACCTTGTAAATGTCACGTACACCTCATTGCCCTTTAACGCAAATGTCTGTTTACTACCTAGCAACAATCTTACTGTAACTTCTAACATTATGATAGATTTTTATACTTATACAATAAAGTAATAATAATCATCAATTCCTAATGCCTGCATACTATATTGTAAAAACTAAATAATTGTGCTACCTAAATAAAGCATGCCAATATTATCTAAGATCATCATTTGAAAAAACAGAAACTTCCCCAGAAGCTATTATTTTGGAAGTAGACAGCATGGAGCCATAGCTCCAAAGATAAACTAAAGGCTAAGAAACAAAAATAGGTTGAAGCTTAAATAGAGAATAATAAATTCCTTTCTTAAGGCAAAAAGAACACAGAGTTAAGGCACAGTAAGCAAGGCATGGATCAATTATTAAAAACAAAAGAACAGAAGCCAAAGGTATGTATCTCCAGGCACTGGTCTCTAATGCCTGGTGGGGGTTTCGAAGCCTAGTGGATGTACTGTTTTGCAGAGCCTTCTTCAGAATCTCCTGGACTTTGTCATCAGGCAGATTCCTTTCTTCAGAGTCCCCTGGACTTTGTCATCAGGTGGACTTCCGTCTTCTGAATCCCCTGGACTTTGTCATCAGGTGGAGTCCTTTCTTACAGCACAGCTCCCAGCATAAACTGTACACTGGGTGGACCTCATCTAATTATGTTTTAGTGATTACTCCTTTGTGATATCATTTCTGTAAGAGTCACCTCACATTTCTAAATTATGTTTTGAAGAAAGCTCAACTTGTTATTGGAAGTAATTTGTCAGTAGAGAATGGTGGTGGTCAAGTTGCAATATGTGGTAACATTATGAAGAATGCTTTGCCAGAAGAGCAGGGCATCCTCACATCTCTAAATAAGGGTGTTTATTCAGTAGTTATTTATTTGCCTCCACCACATGCTAGGCCTTCTGCTAAGCACACATGCCAAGCATTGGGAGCACCTGCCCTGAAGGACCTCTGCGTGCATATGTGGAAGGGTGAAGAGTGGTGGTGGGGGGTGCAGACAAGTTATGAACAGATGATTGTCAAAACATGAAAAATACCCACTTGATATGACCTCAGGGTGCTGTGGAAGTTGACCCAGCTCTGTGGGTTGGGCATCAACTCAGTCGCTGAGATGTCTAAGGACAAGAAAATGACAAGTGATGAGTGAGCAGTGGGAGGGCAGCCCAATCAATGAAGTTTGGCGAGCCATCCTCTGGAGCCAGGACCCTTTCCTTGAGGCAACGGGGAACACTGAAAGGACTTCAACAGGAAGGTTATGTTGAGAAGGATATTCAGTTAGCAATTTGGAGAGGGTAGGGAATAAAAGCAGAACAGAGTTTTTTGCAAGGAGAAAAATGGACTTCGCAGTGAAAATAGAGAGGATGAGGCAAATCTCTAGGACTGGATGGTTGCTGAATTGGGAAGAAATGGTAGAAAAAGAAGAAGTGAGAATGAATGTTAATTTGGAAGGTCTGTGATCAGTAGAGATAGTCACTGGGTTGAGGAAGGGATTAGCTGATTATTACTGTGTAATCCATTAGCTCAAAATTTCACAGTTTAAAACAACAACCAACATGTATTCTCTCATGGTTTGTGTGTCAGGAATTCAAGAGTAGATGATCTAGGTGGTTTTGACTCTAGGAGCTGCTGTTGAGACATCAGCTAGGGCTGCAGTCATCTGAACGCTTGATGGGGGCTGGAGGATCTGCTCCCAAGGGGACCCACTCACAGGGAAGTTGGCAAGAGGCCTCAGTTCCTCACTACATGGATCTCTCCAGAGGACTGCTTGAGTGTCCTTTCAGCATGGCAGCAACAGGCTTCTCCCTCCCAGAGCGAGTGAGCCAAGAGAGCAAAGAAGCAGCCACATGCTTTTGAGGACCTTGCCTTAGGAGTCATACATAGTCACTTCTACCTTATTCTGTTCTTTAAAAGCTAGGCACCAAATTCAGTCTACACTTAGGGAAAGGGGGATTAGGCTCCAACTTTTGAAGGGAGTGTCAAAGAGTGTGTGGACATTTTTAAAAACCACCACAGAGAAGTAAGACGTAGCAGATATGTGTAGTGGAAGATGCTCAATTCAATTTTGTCCATGTCCAATTGGAAGTGCCTGTGAGTAATCCAAGTTGTAAACTGTAAATTTGCTTCATGAGCAAGTGTACACCCCTCTGCGATGTAAGATTATGCCATTTAATTTAATCTTCTCAACAAACACATTGTTAATATGTATTAAGGTTTTAGAGAACATGTTAAAAAGAAAACAGCATGTACCCTGTGTTCAAAAGGTAGAATTCTCCATGCAGCCCTGTTGGAAGCCAAGGATTTAGGTATCAAAAGAAAAGCAAATGGCTTAACTGATATTTAGGCTTTCTGTCTATTCCTGCTCAGTATTCCTCAAACTTTAGTGCTCTTAAGATTACCACGCATGCTATTCCAGGGTCATTTGGACAACAAGTGATTTTTGCTACCTGCACATTTTGAGAATTCAGCCCTGGATAAGGAGACTCTATTATGTCCTCTCCTCTTAGGTTCCTTAGAACAGACACTCTGTTCTGGGGGTTGTGGGGTTTTGCATAAATCCCTAGAGGAGGTAGTATCTGGGCGAGTGCTCCGTGCTTGTCTTCCTTTAGTTTCCTGGCTACCTTCCCTATTCTCACCACTTCCTTATCTGCCTCAGCTGGCTGCCTTGGGCGAGTCATTACATTTATCTTTTCTAGAGTTAAGTGAGACCCAGCTGGGTAGCTAATTGTTGCCAAGAGCCTCATTTCACACTCAAATCCAGCTTCCTGTTGGCAGACCTAGGCTCCCATCCTTTCCTAGGCATCAGCTTGACAAAGCTGAGTGTGAACCCCAGTGCAGCCTCTGTCTTGGCTCCTAGAAGAAGAAGGCGATAAGTGCCCGGGGGTTCGCAGAGTGGCATGTCCCCTTGCATTAAATTGTGCAGCCTATTTTATCAAACAAGGATCCCAAAATGGCAACTCTCCAACCATTGGTCTTTAAAGGGCTAATTTATATACTTAACAAAGACAGGCAAACATCCCATGAAAAGTTTTCTTTCTTCTTTTTCTTTTTCCACTATTTCTTCATTTCTAGAGAAAGCAGCTTTATCAGTCCAGGGTATCTTACCTGACTAGAAGGAAGCTGGGAAAGTTTTAGGAACTCTGACACAAAGGACCTTATTATTATGTAATCATTTCTCAAAATATATCAGCATAACCATCCAGTATTTTTCTAAAGAACAATTGACATCCTTAACCACCTTCAACCCTACTTTTGTGCAGCTGTTTTTTTTTTTTTTTTTTTTTTTTTTTAGTGGCTCATCTGATAAGAATGATTATTCCCTTAAACAGGGATGTTACCTGCTGCTGGGTGTACATGCCTGTCAGGAAACATTAGCTTCTAGAAATGCTGTATGTGTGTGTGCCAAGTCTTGGTTCACTGCTCATTTGCTATTAAAAGGAACCTGATCTCGAACAGGGCTAATCCTACAACAATTAAATCCCTCCAGATTCAGACATGCTGGAAGGATATAAAGGTAGAATGGGCCTTACCTTTGTACCTGGTCTAAGAGCAAGAGGGTACATTTAACCAGGTCTCAAAGTTTTGCTTTTGTGGTCAGTCCTTTATTCTGCAGTGTCAGGACTGCCATAGTACTGCATGCCAGTTGCTTTATTAAGAGGCATAAGTATCAGAAACTCAGAATTAACTAATACACATGGGATCCATTCTCAAATTGGAGAATCCCATTTATGTCACTGTTCCCCACTTGATGGTATTTGTGATTAGAGATGTGCGCAGATTTAGTAGAAGTAGCATTGAATCACCTAAGAGCATGGTTCTTTTTCCAACTTCCCGGATTAAGCCGAACCCTTAGCTAATTCAGTCCATTTTATTTTCTCATATCTGAATTCAAGGCTATTTATTTTCTTCCAGGGATTTCTTTAGCCTCTTTCACAAGTTTTGATATATAGGACTTTATTGTTCAGTTACTTGCAAATGTGCTTTTCAGTTTCCAGACTGTCTCTTTATGATTTTTTTAGTGTTATGTCAGAGAATTAGGTACATTCAATATTGACTTTTGTTATTTTACAAGACCTTCTATATAGTTTGCATGAGTTTGAAAAAATTGTGTATTTTTATTGAGTGCAGATCTGTACATTAGATCCAGCTATGTTGGTACTTTGCTCAGACCTTCTGTATCTTTATGCATTTTTTCAGATTGACATAAATTCTTGAGACATGTTCAAATTTCCCCCATGCAATTAATTTTTCTTTATATTTGAGTTTTGTTTTTGGCCTATATTGTTTTAAACATATTGACCCTGGATCATTATATCTTCTGAGAAAATTCCTCCTTTCATCATAAAATAATAACTGTCTTAAGCCTTAATAATGCTTTTCTGCCTAAAGTCTATTTTGTTTGATACTAATATTTTGACACTTTCTTTCCTGTGGCTAATGTTTTTTCCGGTATTTCTTTTTATATCACTTTCTTGTCAACACTTTGCATTATTATTTTTAGATATTCCTTTTTTAAGCAGCATGGCTGCTTGGGGTAAATGACACTTACCTCCTATGAGGAACAAATCTCAGTGCTTTAACACCATGAAGGTTTAAACGTTATTCTCTAATTATTGTGATCTTTTTCATATTGTTCCTATTTTAAAAAGACTTTTCTTGCTAGTTCTTCTGTTTATGGCATCTGCTGGCAATCCCTCATAGTGTTTTTTTCCTAGTAGAGTTTGTGGTTTGGGAGGTGAAGGCTGAGATTTTGGTGTGAGCTCATCTTTGAGAGGTTTTTTTGTTTTTTTTTTTTCTTTCTCCTAAGTGGATTTCTATTGAATCATAGATTGTAAAATCCTAGCACTACCAAGAGGTTTCACATTTGGTTCTTCTGAAACCCTAGGACTCTAGGCCTTCAATGGTCCTAGGTGAATTTTAATTTTAATTTCTTGACTTGTGTTTCCTATATCATTCAGGTACTATTCATTGAGACATTCTTGGTATGTAAGTAATGTCGCTAGTTCTCATGGGTTGCTTTTTATTTTCCACCCAAGATTCCAGGCAAACTGGGCTTTCCAAGGCCAGAGGATAAAGTTTGTTCTCACCTCCTTTCCATTAGGAGGGCAGTTCTTTAAGGGCCATAGCCTTATTTAGAATTTTCAGGTCTAGGCCTTTCTTCTAGCACCTGGAGGTCACTTCCTGTGGGGCCTTAAGACCTGTGTCCAGCCCAAACTCTGCAAGCTACGTTTCATCATCTTTAGACTATGAGCCCAGAGGTTCTACCTTGAATTTAATAGCATTGTTTTATTGTGATTACATTTAATTTATGTGACTCTTTTAGGTGAGTGACTCTTAAGTTTCTATATGTACAGTGGTACAAACCTTCCCTTCAAAATGAACTTATTTAACTAAATAAGTCATTAAGTAAATTGATAAGTGCTAAGTAGCTATGAAAAGCCCATAAAGGTGGTATGGAAAGCATTTGGTGCTCTTCTGAGCTTTATCATCATGTTTAAAATGTTATTTTGTGCTTTAACAACCAAGACAAAAAGATGTCAAAGCCTGGGTTGAGACTGTGGGAAATGGGGTTACTCAAATCAGGGCATGGTGTGAGTCAGATGTTCCCTTCAAAACAAATAATAAAGTCAGCTCTGCCAGTCAGAATGGGCTGGATTAGTGTGTGGTAACAGAGAAACCCAATATCTCAGGGCAAAACACAAAAATTTCTTTTTGCTCACGTATCCGACAAGCTTTATTTAGTAGAGGCTCTGCTCCTCACAGCCACTGAGTGGAGCTCCTCTACAGGCACCAAAGGACACCTGCCACTTCTGCTCTCATTTCATTCATCAAAGTAAGCCTGACAACCTCCCTAATTTCAGAGGAGGAGAGGAAAGTATAATTTTACCATGTGCCCAAAAGGCCGAAAGCCGGAAATATTTGGTGAAGAATGATACTGATTATACAACCATTCAGCAAACAAACAGTTCTGGATCCGTCCTCTAGATGGAGAGGTGGAGCCATGCACCTGTTGAGCAGGTCAGCCATTGTAGAGTCAGACTTGTGTTTACAACTCCTCCAGCCTTTTTGGTAGTTCCAATCTGTATACAGAAAACTCCAAATTAAGTAGTGGCTATGGGTGGGTAAGGTAAACTGCATACTTTCATGATGGAATGATTTGTCTCCTAAAAGATCCCAAGAGGCTTCTATTACTGATGGTAAAATTCCATCCTGCTTTCTTTACCAGCTACTCTTTTTGGCCCCTTCGTTTCTACAAATATTTATAGTCCTCCTGTATGAATGCAGTTAAGTATTTACAATGCACACAACTTAGGTTTCTCTGTGGTTTGCCTCTGGGCTGTTCTGGTTCAGGGTTCCTTTTCTGACCCTGAGGTTTCCTAAAAAAGTCCCCATGTCCTTTTGTAACATGCCTGTGTTTGTGACCCTCTCCTCTGTGTACCACTTGATCACAGGTTCAGCTTTTCCTTTCCTTTGCCCATACCACCTCTGGCTTTCTAGAACTTTCTTTACAGGATCTCCACTCTGTGTCGCAAAGGGGCATTGAGAGGGAGACAGAAGCTCTCTTCACTAACCAGTGAGTCCAGGGGCACTTGCAGGCTCTATGGAGGTTTGTGTAGCACTGAAATTTTCCCTTACCTGGGCTCATACAGTGGTAGCAACCATAATTATATTTTGTCTAATCATGACACATACTTCTGTTAAATCACTAATCCCGCCCTTATCTTTTAAATGAAGGAATGCAATACCTTAAACTTAGTCAATGCTTTATAATCTCTAGCATATTTTCATATGTATTTTATTTATTCTTTTTAATTCTCCACAGTTGCTGTGATGTTGGGTAGTTAGTGCCTTCATTTAAAATCACAGACAGCTAATTTTCTCAGGATTAATCTGCTTGTAGTAGAACTATAACCTTGTATCAAGGACTCTTTCAGTTATTCCATGATGTTGTCCATAACGTGCAAACATTTGAAAAACCTACATGATTTTAAGACAGATACTATTTATCCATTTTTAAACCCTTCATATTTATTTTGGAGCTAAGGCCAGCACCCTTAGTGGCTGGTGACAGTCATTATTTTTAACTCCATCATCCCATCTTCACCATAAGCATGAGGCTGGTCTGTTTGTCCTCCTATATCCTTAGCACAGAGTAGACACTCAATACCTATTTGTTGAATAAATGAAGCACAGTTATCACTAGGGACATAGGATTTTGTTTTCATCCTAGGCTTTATTGACCATAAGGGGTTTAACTTGGATCTTGAAGAAATCTATCATTAAGGGGAGCAAACTCCAAATGTTTGGTAGATCCAGATTGAGGTGGATAGGGGTTGCGATAAGAGACAGAAGGACAGATTAAATGTAGAACTTTAACACTAAGGTTTATCATGTTTCAGTTTAGATTAGTACCCATGTCAGAAGTATTCACCCTAGATGAGTGAAATCACATGGAAGCCTCCAAGAATAAAAAGGTACGATGGTGATAAGTGGGGATGTATTGAACGAGAGTCAGGAGATAACGATAAGTCAAGGGAAATTCATTGTGAACAGTGATCTGCTTCCTCCAAGAGCATATGGATTTGCTATAGTTCTCTCCAATATTTTCCTGTGCGCCTCCACTACTCTTACCAGGTGAACTAAAATAAACAATCCTGTGTTCAACACTGATGAGAGAGAAAAAATGATAACTCGTGACCAGAACCATCTTCACCAGTATATGATGTGCAATGAATCTTTAAGGAGTCAAAGAAGGAAGGAAAATAACATCATAATTTCCCAGGTACCTAGCATCAGTTAGGCACTTTACATTCATTGCTTCGTCTTTCAACAACTCAGTGAGGTAGGTGGTATATCCCTATTTTACAGATAAAGAGAGTCCAGCTGAGGAGTTCCTGTCATGGCGTAGCGGAAACGAATTCATCTAGGAACCATGAGGTTGCGGATTAGATCCCTGGCCTTGCTCAGTGGGTTAAGGATCTGGTGTGGCGTGAGCTGTGGTGTAGGTTCGTTCGCAGATAGGGCTCGGATCCTGCGTGGCTGTGGCTGTGGTGTAGACTGGCAGCTGCAGCTCCAATCTGACCCCTAGCCTGGGAACTTCCATATGCCGCGGGTGTACCCTAAAAAGCAAAAAAAAAAAAAAAAAAAGAGAGAGAATTCAGCGTAGTGTGCTTTCCTCTGCCCACAGCAGGTTAAATAGTATGCGCAAGATTACACCAAGAAAGAAATATATGCAAAGTCAGGTGTGTCCTTACTCCAAAGCACATATATTGCCTCTATTCTTGGGGGGAAAAAAAAGATTTAATGTCTCCTTAAGCATATTTTATAAGTTATTTGCTTTTTCAGTTTCTGAATTTCCTACTTGGGGTGTATTTACTTTTCGGAGCTGGTGGGAGAAGCGTCTCATTATGTGCAGAGAAAAATTCATGTCCATGGTCCTTATTCACAGGAAAGTCTCTATTCCAATTTAGGGCTGCTTCCAGTGGATTCTGTACACATGTTTGGTTTATTGAAAATGTGACCCTGGCATCCTTGTGTTTGCTTTTGACACAGTTGGCTTTGCTTTCTTTCAGACTGTTGTCAGAGGATGAAGGAATGGACATCCCCTTTGAGGAGGGAATGCTGAGTCCCACTGCTGCAGACATGAGGCCTGGTGAGAGAGTGTTCATTCCTTTCTTTCAGTGGTATCCTACAACCAAGCATGTTCATTATTCAGTGAGAGAACCATAACGTCAGCAATAAAATTGAAGGGAGGGGGGAATAGGTGTGAGGCTTGTTGTGGTTAATTTCAGACTTCAACTGAATCGTTAACCTAGTATGGGCCACCTTTTATCTCCCAGGCCAGGGCCAGCTCTGCCAGTGTTTTCAGTTCCTGTGATAATTAGCTGCTCTTTATCATAGTACCAAGTTCAACCAACATCTAAGTTCACCAAATTAATGCTTAAGTGTGAAAATCTGTAAAATTAAAGTTGTCCTATCAAGAATGCTCAGTCTAGGAGTTCCCATCGTGGCTCAGTGGAAACGTATCTGACTAGTATCCATGAGGACACAGGTTCAATCCCTAACCTCGACTTAGTGGGTTAAGGATCCAGTGTTGTGGTGAGCTGTGGTGTAGGTCACAAACATGGATTGGATCTGGTGTTGCTGTGGCTGTAGTGTAGGCTAGCAGCTGCAGCTCCTATTCGACCCCTAGCCTGGGAACCTCCATATGCCATGGGTGCGGCCCTAAAAAGACAGAAAATAAAAATTAAAAAAATTTTCAAAAAAAGAATGCTCAGTCTCCTGATTATTTAAAAAACAAAACACAACAAACTACACTCTAAGAAATTACAAACCAAGACATATGCGAAAAAGAATTCAAAGTTTTCAGTTGCAACCTATGTGACTCCCACTTTATAATAGGTTCACACCAAGATCCTGAACCCTGACATTATCAGCCAAGCCTAGAATTGAGGAAGAAAGGCATCAATAGTTTTTTTTTTCTATTCAAGTATTTAAAGTGCATTCTTCAAGAGTTCCTGCTGTGGCACAATGGGATCGGTGGTGTCTCTGCAGCACCAGGAAGCATGCAAGTCAATCCTCAGGATCCAGTGTTGCTGCAGCTGTGCTCTAGTCACAGCTGCAGCTCAGATCTGATCCCTGGCCAGGGAACTCCATGCGCCATAGGGCAGCTAAAAAGAAGAATAAAAAAATAAATGAAGTTCATTCTTCAAAGTACTGATCATGTGACATAACCATTCTTAAATGTTCTATGGCCAAATAAGTATGGTAGCCACTGTATGTCTACTCCTCTCTTCAAAGTTCACAATTCACTTTTGAATAATAAAGGCAATAAAGCTTTGGTTATCCTACAGGGTAGCAATTGGCCACACGTAGCTAAGTTAACTAAAATTTAAAATAAATTTGAAAAGTTCAGTTCTTCATTTGCACTCACTTCAACTGCCCAATAGCAACATATAGAACCCTTCTATCATCACAAAAAATTCAGACAGCACTGCTCTGAGAATCCCTATAATACAGAAGCCCGCTGTTTTATAAACTTATAAAAATAGAAACTTTTTTCAAGTAATGCATAAAATAATACTTCGAACCACAGTTTATGTGATAGTCTATACAGAAAAAAATAATAAAACAGAAAAACCTTAACAAAGAAATAGTTTAAGCTTCCTTAGGACAAGACCAGAGTTAGAATTCCAGAATTGATGGGTATACCAGATGGCCTTCAAAACATTTTGTGAATGGGAAGCCTAGAATTTCTTTTGTTAGGGTATTTTTCTACCATTGTTTAGTTGGGGTCAACTTGGTTTAAAATGCTTCTTCCAGTTCTGCTTCTGTTAAGTGAAAATCACTTGAGGAACAAAATGCATATTGTGCTGAAAGGCTAGGAGCTATTTCCATGAACTTTACATGATAAGCCTTTCACTAGGATGTAGGAACAAGTGTTAAGCAGTGTTGGCATAAGATGTATTGACTGCTTGATCAAGGAATGTAATCTAGGAGGATACCTCAGTTTTACTGGGAAAAAAAAAGAATGCCAGCCTAAGAAAGGTCACTGCAGGTGATGCACAGAGTTGTCAGGAGCGAAAGAGCAGTATTTTGGGAGTGTCAATAAACATAACAGATAAAGTTTGTGTTTTCCTTCCCATAGGAATATAAAGTCTACATGAATTGTTTGAAGTTGTATGTAAAGCTTAATGGTTTTTCTTATGTAATGTGCATACAAAATTCAATTCAATAATGTATCCTTGTCAAGCTCTAAAATCTGAACAGGGGCAGTTAGCAATGGCTCCCACTTCCTATTTCTCTATGGCTAGGGCTGATGTGCCCAGGGTGAGCCAGTACTGAGGCCTGCTGATCAAGAGGGGGGTCCAGATCCCAAATAAGAACTTTTAGCAGGTATGCCTTTGCTGCAAGGGCCTTAAAAAAATGTTTGCCCACAACTACTGTTAGCAGCCATGTGTATGATCTGATACTTAATGTGGCTCTTCTTTATCTTCTTTAGAACCTCCTAATTCTCTGGATCTTAATGACTCCCATCCTCGGAGGATCAAACTCACGGCCCCCAACATCAATCTGTCTCTGGACCAAAGTGAAGGGTCTATTCTCTCTGATGATAACTTGGACAGTCCAGATGAAATTGATATCAATGTGGATGAACTTGATACCCCTGATGAGGCAGATTCTTTTGAGTACACTGGGCATGGTAAGTCGCCAAGTTGGCAAGGCCAAAGTTACATGAAAAGTGAAAGATTATCTAATGCTATCTAATGTCATCTAAGTGGCGTTAGGAACAAACCTCTCATTGTGTTGGGAATACCTTTCTATGATTTCTAGAAGCTTCTGTTTACATCTCAGGTCATAGGTGGCCATGGTTGACAGTTTAGAGCTTGACAGGACAGGTATGATTTACAGAAGTCATACATAACCATCCCTTCTTTGTTAACCCCCTACTTTATCCCAGGCCTTGTGCAAGGGTGAGGTTGTTGGAAAACTTACATGCTGTGTTATAAGAAAATTGGGGCTGAATTTGCAGAGATACCCTTTTTTTTTTTTTTAACCTTTTTAAGGCCACATCTATGGCATGTGGAAGTTTCTGGGCTAGGGGTTAAATTGGAGCTTGCAGCTGCCAGCCTACGCCACAGCCATGGCAGCACCGGATCTGAGTCACATCTGTGACCTACACTGCAGCTTGCAGCAACTCCAGATCCTTAGCCCACTGAATGAGGTCAGGGATCAAACTCGTGTCCTCACAGACACAACATCATGTTCTTAACCTGCTAAGCCACAACGGAAACTCCTGCAGAGAGAGAATTTAATCTGGAAGGCAAAATTGAAGTGGAGAAATGAGATCTTACCAGTTTCTTTGTACAAGCTCCCATTGTTTGGATTGTTCTTTCCCGCAGATCTTTACATGGCTGGCTCCTTCTCTTTACTCAGATCTTAATCAGATGTTACCTCCTCAGAGAGGCCTTCCTTGATTTCCATAATCAAAGGCACTTCCCTCCCCAACCTGGTCACTGTCTATCCCAGTATTCAATTTATTTTCCATATGAAAATAATTGAAATCATTTAAGTATTTGTTTGCATGTTTATGATCTCTCTCTTTCCACTAGAACATCTGGTCCTAATAAAATGTTTATTGCTTTATCACCAATAAAATAGGAAGGAAGGAGGGATGGAGTAGGGTGTGATAGAGAAAGAATAAAAAAGAAGAAAATTCAAAGTTGCTGGATCAAATACTGACACCCCTAATATGATTGTTAGCCTCATTTTGATTCTTTCTCCTGGTCAATGAAATTGCATTTGTTAAGAAATACACACAAATACAAAGCATTTGCTTTAAACAAATGACATCCTGTAGTTTCAGTTTTACAGAAAAGTGGCATTCTCTGACTTTATAATATTTGAAACTAAAAGTAAGAGAATCCTGGTTTCAGCTATTGCTTCTCTACCTGGTGAAAATTATTTAAGTAAAAAAGATTACATTTAGAATGCATAAGCAATGGGGTCCTACTGTATAGCATAGTCCAATCTCTTGGGTTAGAACATGATGGAAGATAGTGTGAAAAAAAAAAGTATGTGTGTGTGTGTGTGTGTATGACTGGGTGACTTGGCTGTAAGCAGAAATTGAAGGATCATTGTAAATCAACTATAATAAATTTTTTAAAAATATTAAAAAAAAATTCTTTTAAAGAAATGCCACAATTGAATGATGCCCCGACATTCAGAGCCATGGTAATTCCAGCAGTTTCATTCATAGATGAGCATAATTAGGAAATTTGGAGTCACCATCATATTACTTAATTATTTCAACCAGTGGTCACTGAACCACCATGGCTACAATCACAACCAGCAGACCTGCCTTCACAGAGCCTAAGGCTTTATTACCTCCAGCTAAGAAAACGGAAGTGGCTAAACTCCTTATATTACAGTTTATTATGTTTAAGTAGAGGTCTTACATTTCATTTTTATCAGGTTCTTAGGTTCTTATAGTTATTGGGATATTTGACTCTGTGGGTTGAAATACACAAATAGGAGGTGAAAGGTCTTAATTCCTACTCTTTTCTGCCACATCACTCTTCCCCAGCTACTCCATCCCTCCTAGCTGCCCCCAGCTGGCCGAACCCTTCTCCTGCTAATAGATTTTCAAGTGTAAAAATCATGCTTGACTTAAAATCCCAGGGAAGACAGCTGTGGCATGGCCCTGCTGATCCCTCCCTCTCCTCCTGCACTGCCCCATTGCCCTGGAGAGCTGTGTCACACCACATCTGAACCTTTTATTTTTATAAATAGTAAAACTGTCAAGCAAAGTGGTGGTGGCTGTGCAAACTGGTAATTAAAGCTGCCACTTGCTGACATAGTTCTTTTTATTTAGTCAACACAGTTATGTTGAAGGAACCAGTTTAATAGCCACAACCCTGCTTTTAGGTCTTAAACTCAAAGGAGAGAATTTTAATGTAAGTTGAATTTTAAAATTCACCTTGATTTTGATGTGAACGGTATATGTTTAGACACTCTTTAAACAAACAACAAAATTAAGCACTGAAAACACAAAGTACATCTGGATAGCTGTATTTTAGAAACACGCAGATGTAGATAACTGGCTCTAGACGAGAGATGGAATACATTATAGTCCCAAAGTATGAAATAAATTCTTGAAAGCTGCTTGATTTTGTTGTTGTTGTTGCTTGCTTGTTTCTTGTGTGAGCATTTCGAACTAGGCACATAGATTCTAAACTAAATTGGAGTTTTTAAGGCGTAAGTTTTCAAAAGTGTTCGGTCATTAATTAATTTTATTTAATGAACAATTTTCATAGTGCTTACTCTGTGCCCGGATGCTGGGTGCTTTATAAATGTTAACTATATTAATCCTCATGTCAGCTCGATGAATAGGTATTATGTTCTCCCCAGAGGTTAAATAATTCACCTAAGGTCACATAGCTAGAAAAATGAGTTGTTGTCCTTAACTCCTGGGCCACATTCCTTCTCCGTCAATTTACCAATGGTAACTAGGAAGGCCTTTTACTAGTTAGGCCACCATGCCTGAAGCCAAGCCTGGTGACTAACCCTCACATTTACATGCCCTTTCATACAGCCATTTTCAAGTGACGTGAGGGCCCTTAACTTGAACGGCCACGTGCTTGAAGGATGGTCACACCACGTGCTTGAAGGATGGTCACACCACTTTCCTGGCTTTTTTTTTTGTTACTGATAACATAACATTCCTCTCAGGTTATTTGCCCACA
Source organism: Sus scrofa (assembly GCF_054392235.1). Classification (NCBI taxonomy): domain Eukaryota; kingdom Metazoa; phylum Chordata; class Mammalia; order Artiodactyla; family Suidae; genus Sus; species Sus scrofa. The sequence continues at coordinate 240,465,534 of NC_139383.1, read as the reverse complement.
GTGTGGTTTTGGTCATGGAAAGTTTTTAAAGCTCACGATCCGAAGATGTTAAACTGGTCTTCTCTTCCAAGCTATTTTCTTTAATAATTGTGTCCAAATAGTTGGAAAATATCATTCAAAGTTCCAATATAAGTAAGGCTTGATTTCCTTTGATAATTACACATACCAAAGCTGTCAGAAGTATGAAGATAGTGAAGGATTGAAGAGGTCAGTCTGTCATATTAAGGGAGATCTAAGGTTGTTTTGTTTTGTTTTGTTTTGTTTTAATACTTTATCATACCAACCCTCAAAACTTAAAAACTTAACAAAGGTCAGAAAAAAATGATGACCTATTTCTGTTTTCCAAACCAATTGCAAAGTTATTTTTACCATAATTCAGGTCTTAGCAAGGGTATTTCATAAGGGAAATGGAAAAATAATAAAGAATTTTAGCCTGAATATTTCTGATAAGAATGTTATAAGAAACACTCATGCGCTCTTACATTTTTTTCTTCCTAGACCCCTAAGTGATGTTTAGTGACCTCCATTTAAGCTATCTTTTTAAAAACTAACCCCTAATGACAGTTTCCTATGTGACCAAGGTACCCCAACATTTTTTTCCAGATAATCAGGGAGTCACTTCATTTAACTTCCTTACCCACAGTCTTCCTTTATTTTCACAGGCAAGCAACCAGTTTACAAGATCAATTCCATGTTTTAACCTCTGCATATAAACTAATCAAGTGTGGTGTTCTCATTGTGGCTCAGCAGGTTAAGAACCTTACATAGTCTCCATGAGGGTGCAGTTTCAATCCCTGGCCTTGCTCAATGGGTTAAGGACCCTCACAAGCTGCGCTGCAGGTCACATATGCGGCTCAGATTCCGTGTGGCTGTGGCACAGGCTGGCAACCGCAGCTCCGATTCAACCCCTAGCCTGGGAACTTTCATGTGCCACAGGCGTGGGCGTAAAAGGAAAGTAATAATAATAACAATAATAACAACACATAAACTAATGAAGTGTAAAGTTTATTCTGTTTTACCCACAAAACAACCTTTTGACATAATGATGATGTGTCCTGAAAGAATGATGTTTCTTTGTATTTTTGCTGAGTTTTTACATTTAAATTAACTGTGTACCACCTGCACTTTGTCACCTAAAGGAACTTTAAAAACTTTCTTAACTGTTTACAGGGTGTCTTTCCTCCAACAAGAAGAAGTTCAAATGGGGGCAGCAGATTGGTAGTGAAAAAAATGGAAGCAGGAAGACCATTTAGAATGTCACTGTAGTTGCCTGGAGACAAGATGTACCTAGGACTCAAGCAATAGCATAAAAGGGAGAGATAAGAGGTATATTAGAAATGAAAATTAAAAGCTAGTTTATAAATCCTCTTGGTTATTTAGCATAATACTAAACATGCCTGGAATGATGAGTGTCATTTAAAAAGCCCTCCCAGAAATTAAATTAGTAGCATTCAACCTAATGTTCTCTAAATCGATACTCTAGATTAATACATAGCCTGATCAAGATTCATGGCACTATGCCTATGTTTGTGATCATATAAGTCACGAATAATGTTTACATTCGTTTACTTCCTGGGAGTGATTTCTAAAAGGCAGTGCAAATAAAGAAGATCTTCGGCTTAAAAAAAAAATTTAAAAGTTCAAACCTCATGAATTTTTTTTTTTTTCTTTTTTTGCCTGCCCTGCAACTTATGGAGTTCCCAGGCTGCTCTCACTCTCTGTGACATTAGGAATAACACTTCATAAAAAGCCTCGGAGTTCCTGTTGTGGCTCAGCGGGTTACGAACCCAACTAGTATCCATGAGGATGTTGGTTCGATCCCTGACCTCACTCAGTGGCTTAAGGATCCAGCATTGCCGTGAGCTGTGGTGTAAGTTGCAGACATGGCTTGGATCCTGCATTGCTGTGGCTGTGGCGTAGGCTAGCAACCTGCAGCAATGATTTGACCCCTAGCCTGGAAACTTCCATATGCCTCAAGTGCAGCCCTAGAAAGACAAACCCAAAACATTTAATTCTTATCTTCTTTAATAATTAAAGAAATATACATTAAAACAACACAGAGAGAGGTTTCACCCCAAATTTTCGAGGGTTAAAATCTTTGATAACCTCTAGTGTTTTTGATAATGTGAGGAAACAGGTACTCTCATACTTTATGGTGTGATATAGTCAAGGGCAAAAATGTTCATAAAACCTTTCAGTCCTTACACCCTCTGAGCCAGCATTCCACTGCTAGAAAGTTAAACTATTGCAATCTCTGCACAAAAGATACCTTTACAGAAATTGTTCCTAAAGCAATTTTTTAAAATTTTATTGAAATATAGTTGATTTACAATGTTGTGTTAATTTCTTCTGTACAGCAAAGTGATTCAGCTACTCATATACTCATGTCCATTCCCATACAGGCTATCACAGAACATTGAGTAGATTTCCCTGGACTATACAGCAAGTCCCTGTTAACCATCCATTCCATATACAATAGTGTGTGCATAGGTATTGTGCAAATGCCAATCCTAAACTCCCAATCCATCCCTCCCCCGCCCCTCACCTTCCCCCTTTGGTAAATATAAGCTTGTTTTTGGAGGTCTGTGAGTCTGTGTTCTGTAACTAAGTTAATTTGTATCATTTTTAATTAGATTCTACACATAAGTGATATCATATGATATTTATCTTTGTCTAAGTTAACTTCACTTGGTATGATAATCTCCAGGTCCATCCATGTTGCTGCAATGGCTTTATTTCTTTTTTATGGCTAATATTCCATTGTGTATATGTACCACATCTTCTTTGTCCATTCCTCTGGCAATTGGACATTTAGGTTATTTCCTTGTCTTGGCTGTTTTAAATAGTGCTGCAATGAACATTCGTTTGCATGTATCTTTTCGAATTATGGTTTTCTCTGGAGATATATATATATATATACACACACGCCCAGGAGAGGGACTACTGGATCATATGGTAGTTCTGTCTTTAGTTTTTTGAGGAATCTCCATACTGCTTTCCATAGTAGTTGTACCAATTTACATTTCCACCAATATCGTAGGACGGTTCCCCTTTCTCCACACTTTCTACAACAATTATTGTTTGTAGATACCAGACCATTTTAACTGGTATGAGGCAATACCTCATTGTAGTCATTGTAGTTTTGATTTGTATTTGCCTAATAATTAGCAAAGTCGAGCATCTTTTCATGTGATTTTTAGTCTTTTCATATGGTTTTTGGTCTTCTTGGGTGCTTTTTAGTCTTCTTTGGCGAGATGTCTGTTTAGAGCTTCTGCCCAATTTTTGATTTGGGTTGTTTGTTTTTGTGATATTGAGTGAAGTAAATTCTTTATAAGGGCTAACAACCGACAAAATAGAACAAAATTAAATTTCTATCACTGTGATATTGATAAACTAAAAGACGTTAGTAAAATGGGAGATTCTAGGGCTACTTTTAAAAATGAGCAGATGAGATGAAAAGAAGCCTATTCGGTGTAGGTACAAGCACATTATATAATAGTACATATAGAACATGCAGAATATACAGATACAATCATACTTTCTGGAAAAATATGTGTGTGCACATGCACACAGGAAGAAGACTATCCATCAAATAATAATGAGTAAGAGTGGCATTGGTGATTTTTGCTGTTTTCATAAAAAAAATCTATATTGCTTGCACTTATATTTGTGTTTTATTTTTATAACTGGAAAAGAGAAGAGAATATTTGAAAAAAAATTTCTTAGCAAAGTACCCTCAATAAAAAGCATGCAGAAGCCAAAACAACCCCACACAGATCACTGGGGTCAATTTAGAGCAGGCCAGAAAGTCTCAAACAGGGTGAAGAGGGGTTGGTGCATGGAATGGTAAGTCCATCACAGGGAAGAGCAGCTGTGTGCAGGAGCCTCAGAAAACAGACCCACATCACAGCCCAGAGCTCTGAGCAAGCAGAACCCAGAGGGCAAACAGGGTCCTGGGAAGGAAGCTGAGATGAGCGGTCCAAGGGCCCTAACACAAGTAGGAAGAGAGAAGCAGGAAGGGATCCCAGAGTGGGGGGAATAGGGCAGATGGATGGATTTGCACAAGTGACGTGGTGCATGATCCGAAGCCAAGGTTGCTGCCAGCGCTGGTGGGAACGCAGAGAAAGCCAGAGTGAGGCAAGGCTCTAGGTGGTGGTAGCTGTTGGTGTTGGCAAAAAAAGGATGGGCTTGCTTCCCAGTTGGACATCAGTTTGCTATTTTAAGTCACAGATAATCAGACATGTTTGAGTATGTCTTACAGAATGTTCTGGAACATAATGGCTTTGTTGTAGCTCCCTTATGGATTATCTATATTTCCAGGAACTTGTCCAAGCTCTATTTATCCACTCCCCCTCCCAGGTTTTACTGAGTGCTCTATACAGTTTCCCAAGCTACATGTAGAGTAGGTTGGTAGAGGCAGATATTAAAGATGATTCTTGCACAATTTCTTAGCCCAAGGAACTCACTGCCTCATAGTAAAATAAATGAGAATGAGAAATCAGACAAAGTAAAATGCAGAAGAGTAGAAAAGGTAAGGGCTTGATTACAGTTGCTTCCTAACTCTGTGACTTGAGGTAATTACTTCAAAGCTTTTGGATTAGTATCATGTCTGCCATAATACCTACTATTGTGCCTGATACATGGTAGATGCTTAATATTTTTATCAGAGTTCCATTAAAAAAACAAGTGCAGTATAAATCAAAGTAATTTCTCATTAAATGGAAAATTTAACTATGATAACATCTCGCCGAATTATTGTGAAAGCTATAAATAATCATTTTTTTCAAACTAAACATACAAAGAATAACTGTTGTTCTTGAAGTAAAAAGGGAAATGATTTTTGCTTATTCTTTTAAAAACTAAATATAGGTGCTTTTTTTTGGGTGCACAAGGGTGGGTAGTAAGTTTGTCCTCCCAAGAATGCTCAGTGGGCTTTTTTATTGCCTTAGGCATCCATAAATAAGAGTCTTGTGGATTTTTGGCCTTGGAGCACTTCTGGTCTACAGGGTTGTTTCTCACTTATGGTGAAATCTTTGTGTAGCATATTTTGAAGAATTTATAGGAGGTAAAACCAAACCAATGTCCAAATGTGCTTCCAATAGGGCAAGGGATTCAACCCCATTGTAAGAGTCTTAGAGTGGGGGTCTAAGCTGACAGTATCATAAAGGCTAAGTTGAAGGCCCCCAAAATACTCTGAGCACTTCACAATACACTAGGAGATTTTGCCCAAGGAAAAAAGATTATTTGGGCCCAAGAATAGCCTTTCACCTCATTAGGAAGACCTGTAGTCTGCAACCAGTGTGATCAAGGATGAGTTGGACCAGCCTGTCCCTCCTTGGACCACTACACCCACCCTCAGCTTGGCCTTAACAATGGATTGGCTGTTCTGTGAACTAAGACTTCACTGAGTGTCCTTTATGTGGTCAGAATGGTGTTGAGCTCTATCAGAGTTGTATAAAGCAGGGAATTCCATCAGGTTGACTCTGCCAGCAGGCAGCCGATTGTTGAACCCCCTCAGCTGTGGGGGGCTTGTTTGTTCAGCCCTGCTCTGTGCTTCATTTCCAGAGGATCCTACAGCCAACAGAGATTCTGGCCAAGAGTCAGAGTCTATTCCAGAATACACGGCGGAAGAGGAGCGGGAGGACAACCGGTTGTGGAGGACCGTGGTGATTGGAGAACAAGAGCAGCGGATTGATATGAAGGTCATCGAGCCGTACAAGAAAGTCATTTCTCATGGAGGTAGTCAGACTTTGCAAATCTAGGAAGTGGCGAATGGGGTGGCCATAGTTTTAATTAAAAAGCAAAACTAGGATTCTTTGCAGCATGATGTCCCAAAACCCTGTTGGGCAGTCAACATTCAGGGTTCGTACAGCTAAGTGTATTGTTTCATGCTCAGTTCAGCAAACACTGGAAAGCCTACTATGCAAAATAACCTTTCCAATTTGAAAAATGCTTTTCATGCTACTTATCTATAGCTGTAATCATCTGTGCAAATTTCTTGAAAGCCAGAGTTGTGCAATTAAAATAACATCTCCTTGGAATTCATATGGGTTGGTGGTAGGGTTTAATTGAATTGTTCTGAGTCCATCCTACCAGGGCCTGCAGTAAGATCAGTACTCCAGAAGTGCTTCTAATGCCAGAACAATGTTTTGAATCCTCTTCAGAAGCTTTAGGAGGTCTTTTTAGACTCAGCCTGGGTCTTTTTTTTTTTTTTTTTTTTTTTTTAACTGAAATTTGCTTTTCTAAAAACTCTATTATCTGTGCCTGACAACAGCCAGTTCCAGCCCAAACCTCCACCTGCTTCATGAGGGACAAGGGAGAAAGCCTCTGTTTTGTCTTTTCACTGCTTTCTTAGAGCTCCAGGAGGCTCGATTAATTTGGGATTCCCAAAAAGCCACGAGCACAAGCAACACATTGAACGTTGACAACTTCAGAAAACATAAACAGCTTTTTGGTTTTTCTGCTGCATGCACAGCTTCCCTGCGGCACCACCCTAACCACTCAGCTGTTCCAGAAAAAGTGTAAGCTGACAAGGCAATTGTTCACCCTTCCTTCACGAGGACAGGGAAATAAGTGTCTTAGCACTGCATTAAACCTGGAGCTTTTGTTTTCTAACAAGCAGAAGGACATTTTATTTTTTCCCTCCAACTTTCCTCACCACAGGTTTTCCACTTTCTGCCCCATGCATTGCTACCTCCATGTAAGTATCAGGACCATCCAGGCCCCCCTCCTCCCATGAAAGTGAAGGAAAATGCCTGACCTTGACCTTCCTTTTTCCTGCCTCACCATTTGCCATGAAATGGTAATATGGCCCTGTGGTAGTTGCTGGGGTGGCTGGGGACAGTTTCCTCTATGGGGAGACTTTTCCCACAGCCCTTTGGAATGAAAACAGGCCTAATCTTGCTGTGACAGACAGCTGGCCATAGAGTCAACCCTGTTGTTCTCCTAATGAAAACAACAACCTAACATCATCCAGATCTTTCCCAGGTCATACCTCCTTTGCACCACCCATCAGGTATTTTGGACTTGTTGGCTTTTTAGAAATGAAAAGAAAACAAAACAGAAGCTGACTATAAAATAGCCTGTGCTCATTCTACAAAGTACAAGAACTTGAGAAAAGTTTTCATCATCCATCACAGTCGCCCAGTGGTAATCCCTGCCCATTTTTACCAGTCAGGGTCATAAGTTAAAATTCCCTTGGAGTTCCTGCTGTGGTGCAATAGGATTGGTGGCATCTTGGGAGAACTGGGATGTAAGTTCGATCCCTGGCCTGGCTTTGCTGCCGCTGTGGCTTAGGTCCAACTATGGCTTGGATCTGATCCCTGGCCTGGGAACTCCATATGCCATGAGGCAGCCAAAAAAGGAAAAAAAAAAACAAAAGAGAGAGTCCTTTTTTTGGTGAAGGCAGCAGGCTCACAGCCTCACTGCTGTTGGAAGGCTGAACTAGCTCTTATTACCCCAGCAGCCTCACCTGCTTATTCTTTTCAGCCATAGTGAGGTTACATGGGTGGGTGGGTTGAGCCCATTGGTCTGTTGCCTGAATCAGGAGTGATTTATCATCAGTGCACTTGGGTCAAAAGAAAAAGCCACTGCTTCAGCCTATTACATCCTTGGTGAAAATTCACCTGACACCTGAGGGATAACCTGGTTTGCTGTGCCCTCCATCCCTGCCACCTCCTCCCTTGGCATTTGCTTGTCTCCTGTCTGTGCTGTGAGCTCCTTTTTGTTCTGTGTGACTTCTGGTTTGAGTGTGAAGGCCTCCTTTCCTCCCCGCACCCTCCAGCTCTGCCTCAAACTTCTCCAGGCGCCAGCCCGCATGAATGTGCCTCTGGCCACGTTAAGGTGATGCCACCTCCGCCTGAGCAGCATATGTTGCTTATTTTGCTAAAGCTTTGTCTGCTGTCTTGGAGGCTCACACCACTTTCTTAGACCTTGGCGATGCTCAAGCCACACTCCCTAGTTACCAATCCTTTGAGTTTGTCCTCCTGGCTTCTGATGAGCATTTAAAAAGCAGCACTCCTTAGGGAACATGGATGTTGTCATGGTGTCTTACATTTTGCTAGGAGGCAGTTTTCCCACTCAGGCCAGTAGTAAAGTGCTAACTGTCCAGTGCTCTGGGCAGCAGGACTGCAAGATGGGGGTGATTAAAAGACCTGCCAAGGAGTTTCCTTTGCAGCTCAGTAGAAACGAGCCCAACTAGTATCTATGAGGATGCGAGTTGGATCCCTAGCCTTGCTCAGTGGGTTAAGAATCCTGCATTGCTGTGAGCCATGGTATAGGTCGTAGAGATGGCTTGCTGTGGCAGTGGTGTAGGCTGGCAGCTGCAGCTCTGATTTGTCCACTAGCCTGGAAACTTATATTGCCTTTTGCAGCCCTAAAAAGGCAGGGGGGAAAAAAAAAAAGGCACTGCCAATGTTTGTTGCAAAGCCAGGCCCTGCCAAGTGTCCGTAGCAGTTGGGAACATCTGTGTTTAAGAGCAAGCATTCTCTGAACCAATAATTGAGCTCACAGCTTTGGTGACCTCCACATGGCCCATGTATAAGAACAGGATTAAAGACCCATCTTGGCCACCAATTAGCCTGTGACCTTAGTACCTTGGTTAACTCCCCTGAGCCTCAGTTACCTTAGCAGTCAAGAAAGGGTGATTGCAAAGCCAGTGTCACCTCCTGCAAGCCCATGAGTAATATCTCTGCCATCTGCTTAAATTAAAAAGCAAAGAATGAGAAGTCTGGGTGGTTTGGATCAGCCAACAGGTTGGGGTCACCTTGAGGCCAGAACTGGTGTTTTTGAACCTGACGCAGAAAACACAATGATATAACCAAGGGCAGTCATGCCAAAGCATTGTAACGAGGAGTTTCCTGTTTTGTGTGTTTACTTCTCATTTCATTATAGGAGACTCAGGTAACCTTCTCTGCAGTATTGCTGAACAAATGCTCCTGGCAAGGATGAGAAGAGTTGCAGGCTGGGGTGTGTGTGTGTATGTTTTGGTTGCGACTGTGGCATCTTTCCTTCTCTCTCCATTCCATTTGCTGGCCAGCAAACTTGTGTTGCGTGCCTTTTATGCCTGTCTGTTCTGCCACAGGTAAGGTTTGCATCATTGCTTCTGAGGGTCGCAGGAGGTGCCACACACCTCAGCACACACAGCCCAGGTTCACTCCAGCGTTACCGGGAAGAGAGTCTGATAAAGTACATGTTTTAGAAATTCAAACTTCACACAAGCCATGCACTTACTGTCAGGCAACTTCTCTTGCCTGAGTTGCATATTTAGTGTGGAAATTGGTTTAGCTGACCCCCTTGAAGGCATAGATGTGGGACAAAACGCAAATAGTCCTGTTCTTTCACATTACTGCACTTTGCCAGCAATTACTGTCTGAAATAGTTTCAAAGCCTAACAGCAGCAGCACCAGCTCTTGATGTAGAAGGAAGACTTTCATGAGGAAATCTTCTCTTTCATTCCCTACATCCTACATTTTCTCTCCTCCTGTTTTCCTCCTTTCTTTTGCCTCTTTTTCCCTTCCTGCAATTCCTCTGTCCCAAAGTACAAAAATCCATCCTATGTCAATTTCAGTGATTTTTTTTTTTAATAGAAAGAGATTCCCGATTTAGGCAATGATGAGGAAGTGGTAAGTTGATCCTTAAGGATTCCTGTGGTTAAATGAACCCAAGTGAATGCCACAACAGTCCAAGTCCAGACAGCAGTGACACAAAGAGCTGAATTGCCATTTAAGATGACTTCTGAAGTACTATTTATAAATCTCTGCCTTTCCTTAAAAAAAATTCTTAAAAATTCCCCAGAAAGAGAGGAAAAAAAGCAACCCAAAGTAACTGATCAGTCATGATCTTGAAATTATCCTGACACCCTGGAGCCAGACAGCCAGATTTAGACATATGCCTTTGAGGAGTTCCTACTGTGGCTCAGCAGTAACGAACCCGACTAATATCCATGAGGACGCAGGTTGGATCCCTGGCCTCACTCGATGGGTTGAGTATCTGGCATTACCGTGAGCTGTGGTACAGGTCGCAGACATGGCTCGGATCTGGCATTGCTGTGGCTGTGGCCGGTGGCTGTGGCTCTGATTCAGCCCCTAGCCTGGGACCTTCTGTGTGTGGCCCTAGAAAGGAAGGAAGGAAGGAAGGGGGATGTCTTTGAAAGGAGGCTTTTGTACATTTTTAAGATGGATTCACTATGTCTATTGTCTCTTTTAATGAACTTGGTCTTTTTCCTTTTGCTGAGTCTGAATTGCATGCTTTCATGGTATTAGGATTAGTATCACGAAGCCACCCAATCCTTGGTGGATTTCTATTCAGTTATGAATCTTCCTAAATGAAATCATTAGAACAAACAGTTCTCGTATTCAAATGTATTGCCCTCTGCTGTTTTCCTTCAAGCCACATTGTAAAAAGAAATTGGTAAATAGCTACCTGTTGGAAAAGATGGAACTAAAGCAAAAAATCTAGAGAGAAGCTACTGCAATCCTGTTTGGCAAATATGTGTTTCATCAGGGATATGCTTATATAGGTAGCATTTTCGAACATGTGTAGCATAAACACTATGTACAGCAACCTCAAATTAGTAGTATGCACAAACCCACAATTTGATGTATTTTTAGTTGGTATCACTTTCTTCCCCACCTCCTTTGTGGTGGCGTCATACTCTCTATCCTTGTAGAGAATATCTTATTAAATTGCTTTTCAAGAGTTAAGCCCATGCAAATCTATATCCAGCCAGTATTTTACTGCCTTGTAATCACCAGAGGGGTATTTAGAGTACTGAAAAAGTGAAACACTGAGTTCTGCTCAGGCTTGAGGGTGTTTCCTGTCCTCCTACTCTAATCTTTGAGGAAATCTCTGTGTGGTGATTCTGAAGTGCAGAACTACGTTATAGGACACAGATCACACATGTTTAAAAGAGATACTAAAAAATAAAAATAGAGGGCATTGCTTTCATTTCTAAGTCTGGCAGACATTTGAAAATGAACAAACAAGAACTCCTGGAGATTTGACCAACCCTTGCCATGAATTTCAGAGATGAGCTCAGGGAACACAGAGCTGGCTTCAAGGATGAGGCAGAGCTTTCAAAAGTAGGTAGAAGGTTCTGAGATGTCTCTACATTTTCCTTGACCCCTAGAATTTCAGTGGCCACACCTGCCTCCTATTTTCTCACTGCTACCAGCAAATAGCTCTTCCACACCCACCCTCCCTTGCCAGTAATTCATGTTACCCGAAAGTAATTCTCAAGTTTTCCCCAAAGCACTTATTTTCCAAAAATTCAAAGAGAGGCAGGCTTTAACCAGGCCCTTCTAGAGTTTGGCCCTTTCTTAAAAAACTAGGGTTTGAATTCTGACCTCAGTTACTCTAGGCCTGACCAGAACTTTCCATGTGTCCCTACACTGTCTGTTGCACCTAAGGTCCCACGGATGCTATGGGAAAGTGCACCAGGCCTCAGAATCAAACTAAAGGTGTTTTCCTTACCTACTCACTAGTATCTGGTCACTGGAGTGTGTGAGTCTCAGGTTACATTGCAGGTCGGTGGCTAAATTTTTCCCCTCAAATTAACCAAGCTCTAAAACTAGGAGGAACTAAAGAGGATCAAACAGAATCTCTTTCTTGGCTATGAAAGGAGGGAATATTATATAAATTCACTTTTTTTATTATATAAATAAGAAGCTCTTAAGTAAAAAATGTTGCCCCCATCCTTTGATAAGTTGAATATTTAAACACCAATTTATGACTATGTACAACATATATAATCATCCATAATACATGAATACTCAATATTTGCAAATACATTCACACTATATGTTTAAGAATCTACTTAATTTATATCTGAACCACCGAAGGATATGTGTAAATACTTACAGGAGAATAATCTATATAGTACCCATTTAAAGATAGACCTATTACATCCACATACACTTTCCAAGGCTTCCAGATTTATCCTTTAGGTTAAATATTTTGTGTTGTTAAGAGCTTTCACTTGGTTACAAATGTCTTTTTGTTTGTCCCCCAGGATACTATGGGGACGGCCTAAATGCCATCATTGTGTTTGCTGCCTGTTTTCTGCCAGACAGCAGTCGGGCGGATTACCACTATGTCATGGAAAATCTTTTCTTGTGAGTGATACTTACGACAAAGTGCTTTGAGCTGCAGTCTGTGGGCATGTCATGGCAGATAGAGCATCTTTAATAAAAGGAAATCAGTGATGTAGAATATTCTATGCCTTTGATTAAAAGTCGATGAAATCTGTGTCGAGGAAAATTGCTCAAGAGACTAAAAGCTTTAGAGGAGCTGTTTTGTCAGAATAAATTGAAAACAAAATGCACAGTTTGGCCTGTATTTTAACATTCTGTAACATTTCCTTTGGCTGAGGTGTCATTTTTATTCCCTGATAACATGTTCTCAGTCAACTGATGATAACCTGACTTCATTTATATCTGCCGTCACTTAATCTGCCCTGAGCCTAGTATATAGTAACATTGTTGACATTTTTGAAAGTCAGGTTTCTAACCCACACATTTTTCAGGTGTACTAGCATTAAAAGAGAGAGAGGGGAGAGAGAGAGAGACAGATAACAAATAAATGAATAATACTCTCAGAGAAATGATCTTAGGTAACTGCAGTCTTCTCAAGGTGAAGAGGTAATATGTGCAACCATTCTTAAATGTCATGCACCCTGTAATTTAAGTGTTATATAATTATGGGAAAATAAGATGAACTCTTTCATGTGGGAACTGACAACACTCCTCTTCCTTCCTGTGATCAGATATGTAATAAGTACTTTAGAGCTGATGGTAGCTGAAGACTATATGATTGTGTACTTGAATGGTGCAACCCCAAGACGGAAAATGCCAGGGCTGGGCTGGATGAAGAAATGCTACCAGATGATTGACAGACGGTATGTAGACGCCATTATTTAATCACTATTTTGACCTCCTCCACAACGTCCATCTCCAGTTAGGTTTTAATTTACCAAAATTGCAGTCACAATTTAGGAACACTGAATTAATGAAGAATTGGGGTAATAAATTATAAAAGTATTAATCAAAGTGTTACTTGATGCCCCAAATCTGAAATAAGGCAACTCTTGCTTTATTTTGTTCAATGCTGAAATCTTTTTGTTAAATGTTGTAAAATACTTGGTGACCAAGTATTTTAAAGTATGCCCATCCTTTTGCCACATGGAGGTGCAATTTGAGCTGAAAAACCAAAGTATCTGGGAGTCGTTATTGATATCACGTGACCTTGCTGATGTTTTTATGCACTAGGACGATTGTGACTTAGGCAACCCTTGTTCTCTTATTTCAACATTCACTGTTAATTCTGGCCCATGGGGGGACCTTTCTGTACTCTTTCCTCAAGCTACATCACTTCTGTCCATGCTGGTTTTATTAGAACAAAACACGTGGTCGCCATCTATAGGAGAATGGCCATAATAAGCATAGAGGTTTATGATGTCTACCATATGTGTGGCTTCCCCTCAGATGTGAGTGTCCTGTTATAGTAACTAAAATCTATTTCACCATCCAAATGTACACAAGTAGCATTGCTAATGCTGAGAAATATGTCTGAATATCAAAAACATTAAAATGATAATCTGTAGGTCATATAACCACATAATAGACTGTTACTATTTTCATTATACAGAAGAAACCAAGGCTCAGGTGAATTGGCTGAGTTGCTAGTAAAGAGCGTATTCATTTCAGACTGATAAAGATAATGGTGACAAAAATGAAAAGCATCATTAAACAAAAATATTCCAGGTCAGTTATAGATTTATGCACTCTAAGAATGTAGTATTCTATTTTATATTTATTCTATGGAGAAGTAAGATTTGAATCATGCAAATTTCAAATTATATCTTAAAAGGCATTCTTTTTATTAATCATGGCATTCTATACCTTCATACCAGATAACAGTAATTTATATAGAACTCCCTATTATTATATATGTAATTGTTTTTTCTCTTTTCAAAATAGGTTGCGGAAGAATTTAAAATCATTCATCATTGTTCATCCATCTTGGTTCATCAGAACAATCCTTGCAGTTACACGACCTTTTATAAGGTATGCTTGATATTGCAGTAGAATTAATACTACTTTAATTATAAAAATATGCATTCATTGTCCTCTAAACAATAATTCATAAACCAGCAGAGTATTTAGAAAAACATGTTTTACTTCTCCCTTTTCTGGAAATCTATTTTGGACCACCCAGCAAGAGACTCTGATTATGAGTGAGCAAATAAATAAATAAATAAAGGGGAGTTGCCGTCGTGGTGCAGCAGAACTGAATCTGACTAGTAACCATGAGGTTGCGGGTTTGATCCTTGGCCTTGCTCAGTGGGTTAAGGATCCCATGTTGCTGTGGCTGTGGTGCAGGCCAGCAGCTACAGCTCCAATCTGACCACCAGCCTGGGAATCTCCATAGGTCGAGGGTGCGGCCCTAAAAAGCAACAACAACAACAACAAAAGTGACCATATTTTCATAGTGAGTATTTTCTCCCCATAATTATAAATCATGACGTCTGTATTGGTTGCTGTAAACATTGAAGATGAAATAGTGAGGTTTCCAAGTCATATTACAAAAAGGCATAGATAGTACTTTTAAAGTAGTATGGTATTTCGTAGAGAATCAAAGAGGTAGAGTAACATGCACTGGAAAATAAAGACAAACTAAGGACAGAAAAAGAAGCCGTGCCTTGTTTAATTGTTCTGTTTCTTCTGAAGAAATATCATGAAGGTCAGCAAAGTTAGGTATAGAGTCTGAGCATCCATTTTGAGAGATTTGTTTTGATCATCTGTGAGGCTTCTTGGTTTAAATTCAGTTCAAATTGGTAAATATTTGTTCATGGTCTATTTTGTGTTAGATACTATATAACCTTAAATTTTGTAAGTGAAAAGATATGCCTTATATACATTATTGTATATATTTACCAGTGAAAAGAACAGTATGTATTTTCTAGAGAGCTTTAAATAGGATAGAATAGGGAGGGGCAACATAGGCGCGTGGGATTAAGAGGTACAAACCATTACGTATAAAATAAGCTACAAGGATATATTGTACAGCACAAAGAATATAGCTAGTATTTTATAACTTGAAATAGAGTGTAGTCTATAGAGAGATTGAATTACTATATTGTATGCTTGAAACTAATATAATTGTGAATCAACTGTACTTCAATTAACATGTGTATGTGTGTTTAGAATAATGTCTTGCCTAACATCAGGACAAAAATTGGATAAATTGAAATTTTTCTTTCTCAGAGTTACTGAATCGCTAAGAAAAATTCTAATCACTTCTGGGGGAAAAATTACAAGTTTAAATCCTTTCTCTTTTTTTACGTACATTTTACAGTACCTCCAAAGTCTACCTTTTTGTTCCATGTTCACTTAGATTTATTTCATTCTCATTTCCTACTTCCAACAATTGAGTAGTGTTGCCGAAACTCAGCTTCTGTTCACTGGTGCAGAATAGAAACACAGAGTTTGGAGTGAAGTAGAAAAGAATAGCTTTCTTGTTTTGCCAGGCCACGGGGGCCACAGCAAATAGTGCTGTCAAAACTGTTCTGCCCAGGATGGGGATAGTGAGGAGTCTTATAGTGTTGTAGGAGCAGGGCTGGATCAGCTTGTGGACATTCTTCTGATTGGTTGGTGGTGAGGTAACTGGAAATTAGCATCATCCACATTCTGGTTCCAACTGGTCTGGGGTCTCTGCACTTATGGGCATCAGGCAGTTAACTCCTTCCACCTGGTAGGGATTTCGATATCTGCAAAAAAGCTCGAGACATGGCTCAGAATATTATCTATAGCACTTGAGGAAGAACTAAATAGCCTTAATTTTGTTGAATGGCTAAACTATTATTATTTTGTCTTGCTTGACTGTTTTCCTCTTTTTCTATATTTTCCCATTTCTCTAATTAAATTTATTCTTTGACCAAAGTTCTATAGACAAAAGGCAGGCAGAGCACATGGGTGGTCTATTCTGGGAAGGTCCCACAGGCTCCTGCTTAGTTACAGTAGCAGGATTCAACTTAGTTTTCCTCTGGCAGAGATTAGCTCTTTACCATACTGTGTTAAATTACTTTTAAAAATAATATGAACTTTTAAGATATACAAAAAGCCACTTATTTTAATAACAGTGGAAAATGCTTTGATAGGGCGGGGGTAAGAGTCAACATACAATGAACAGCTTATGCAAACTTTAATGGCTGAAAAAGCAACATTAGAACTGATAGTGTTTCATTAATGTTTGTTTAATAATTCAACTTTCATGATTATAAAACAGATGTTTCCTCTTGATATTTTTATGGTAAGAATTTTTAAAAATTATTTACTTTATATTTCTTTTTTTAAACGATTTTTATTTTTCCTATTATAGTTGATTTACAATGTTCTGTCAATTTCTTTTTTTTTTTTTTTTGCTTTTTAGGGCCGTGCCCATGGCATATGGAGGTTCCCAGGCTAGGGGTCTAATCAGAGGTGTAGCCGATAGCCTACACCACAGCCACAGCAGCGTGGGATCTGAGCCGTGTCTGCAACCTACACCACAGCTCACGGCAATGCTGGATCCTTAACCCACTGATCGAGGCCGGGAATCAAACCTGCATCCTCATGGTTGCTAGTTGGATTTGTTAACCACTGAGCCACTGTGGGAACTCCTGTTCTGTCAATTTTTGCTGTACAACAAAGTGACTCAGTCGTACATACACAAACACACACACATATATATATATACACATTCTTTTTCTCACATTTTTCTCCATCATGTTCCATGACAAGTGACTAGATGTAGTTAACTATGCTATACAGCAGGATATCATTGCTTATCCATTCCAAATGTAATAGTTTGATTCTTCAAACCCCAAACTCCCAGTCCATCCCACTCCCTCTTCCCCTTGGCAACCACAAGTCTGTTCTTCATGACCATGAGTTTGTTTCTTTTCTGTAGAAATGTTCGTTTGTGCCATACATTAGATTCCAAATGTGAGTGATATATGGTATTTGTCTTTCTCTTTCTGACTTACTTCACTTAGTATGAGAGTCTCTAGTTCTATCCATGTTGCTGCAAATGGCATTATTTTGTTGTTTTTATGGCTGAATAGTATTCCATTGTGTATATGTACCACATCTCTCTCTTTTTTTTTTTTTTTTTTTTGTCTTTTTTGCTATTTCTTGGGCCGCTGCCGCGGCATATGGAGGTTCCCAGGCTAGGGGTCGAATCGGAGATGTAGCCACCGGCCTACGCCAGAGCCACAGCAACGCGGGATCCGAGCCGCGTCTGCAACCTACACCACAGCTCACGGCAACGCCGGATCATTAACCCACTGAGCAAGGGCAGGGACCGAACCCGCAACCTCATGGTTCCTAGTCGGATTCGTTAACCACTGCGCCACTACAGGAACACCTGTGTACCACATTCATCTGTCAGTGGACATTTAGGTTGGTTCCATGTCTTGGCTATTGTGAATTGTGCTGAAATGAACATAGGGGTACATTATCTTTTTATTAAAAAATGAGTATACTTCAACATTATTTATTGGAGGAAGTTTCCAAGATTATAACAATGATAACAAAATAATAAAATTATAGCAAGTAGTGCTGTGGTAAATCACATAAAATAATGGCTTATATTTATTGAGTGCTTACATGCTATTTTGTTTAACCCTAATGACAGTCCCCTGAAGGAAGTCTGCCTCCTTTTTCTGTTATATAGGGGAAAACCTGTGAGGTCAAATAAATTGTCTAAAGCAGGATCCAGCAAATCCATTCTGTAAAGGATCGGATATTAGATATTTTAAATGTTGTAGGCCATATGGTCTCAATCACAACTACTCAACTCTGTCATGGTAGGGCAAAAGCAGCCATAGGCAATGTGTAAATAAATATGTGTGGCTATGTTCCAGTACAACTTGATTTATAAACACTGAAGTGGAATTTTCTGAAATTTTTTACATGTCACAAAATCTTGTTTTGATCATTTTTCAGCCATTTAAAAAAAATGTAAAAGCATTCTTAGCTCAAGGACTATTTAAAACAGTCATGATCTGGCTTTGGCCCACGAGCCATAGTTTGCCAGCCCCGGGTCTAAGGTAACATAGCTGGTGAACAACAGACTCAGCCTTTGAACCCAATGTCTACCTAATTGTAAAGAACACACATTTTAAGCACATTATATTCTTCAGTTTCATCATGTAGTAAGACCCCCTTGAAAGATCCTCCTGTGAATCAGTGTACAGCAGTGTAACCAATTTTTAGACCTGAGAAAAGTTGGTCACTAAATTATATTATAGGTCTTATCACTGCTAAAGGGTAATTCCTATGATAGAGGTATATGGCAAATTCATTTTTTAAAAAAATTGTGTATTTTTTATTTTTTATTTTATTTTATTTTTATCTTTTTGCTATTTCTTGGGCCGCTCCCGCGGCATATGGAGGTTCCCAGGCTAGGGGTCGAATCGGAGCTGTAGCCACCGGCCTACGCCAGAGCCACAGCAACGCGGGATCCGAGCCGCATCTGCAACCTACACCATAGCTCACGGCAGCACCGGATCGTTAACCCACTGAGCAAGGGCAGGGACCGAACCCACAACCTCATGGTTCCTAGTCGGATTCGTTAACCACTGCGCCACGACGGGAACTCCAAAATTGTGTATTTTTTAAATTGAAATATAGTTAATTTTAGATATTATGTTTTTTGTATAAAACAAAGTGATTTAGATAATATATATCTTCTTATATACATTATATTTTTCATTATGGTTTATTTTGAGATATTGAATACAGTTCCCTGGGCTATGTACAGTCCTTGTTGTTTATGTTATATATAGTAGTCTATATTTGCTAATCCAGTTCTCTTTAATTTATCTCTCCCCCCTCAAATTTATTTTTTTTTAATGAATTGTGTCTAGCATTGGGTTGGGTGCTAGAGGCTGAGAAATTAGTGAATTGCTATCCTTAAGGAGCTCACAGCCTGGCAGCTGACAGAGACAGACTAGTAAACAGCTGTAATACAGGGTACAGAGGAAGCATGAAAAGGGGGAGCTTAGAACTCAAGGTAAGGGTAAGTTTTAAGGTAACAGGTGGAACGTGAATACTAGGAGTCAAATCAAGAGAGGCTTTCCAGAAGAATGAGCCCTCAAGGTGAGTTTTGAAGAACTGATGGGATTGGCTAGGTAAAACCAGGTAGAGGAAACAGCAGGTACCAACACACCAAGAAGGAGAGAACATGGCATGTTTAGAAAACTATATATTCCAGTGAACCTAACACCAGAGCTGGAGGTTTCCCCCTTGCATGACTTGTCCTCTTATTCCACTCCGTCTTTTATCAAAACCTGAATTTAGTTCAAGAACTCAGAGGAAGGAAGTGGCCTAATGTAGCATAGCATTGGTAGTGTCTGTTCACCCAAGATTTACCAGGAGGACTGAAAATGACCATTCACAGATGAAAGTTTATTCACAAGGTCACAGCCAGTGGCCCAGGGTCAAAACTGCAAGTCAGATGTGAAAGACAGATGTATAAAAAAATCGACCTTGAAAAGACTTCCTATGAGAATGCACAGTAGTTGAGCAGAAGGCAGTACAGTTGGCAGGTAGCTCAGCATCACCCTAGTAGACTGGGGAGGCCGCTCCATTAGAGACCATTCAAAAAAGTCTGATGCTTGATCAGGTTCCCTTTCAAGTAGTAGTTGTTTCTTTCTTTTTTTCTTTCTTTCTTTATTTTTAGAATTAGTTTGCTATTAAACCAACAATACGAAAATGTCTTCTTATAAAATGCCTTCTTAAAAAACTTACAAAAGTTCTAAAAAAATGCCACCTTCTTATAGAACTTACAAAACTTCTTAAAAAATCATTGTAGATCAGACCAAGTTCTTCCTTCCACAATTACTGATTCCTCTTCCCAACCCCCTTTCTTAGAGGCAAATTCCTTTATTAATTTCAGGGGTCTCCTTGCAAGTTGTTTTCTATGCATTTATACACATCTAAAATGATACCACTGAAAAACAACATGGTTAAGTCAACTATACTCCAATAAAATTAAGTTAAAAAATAAAATGACAACATTGAGATGAAAGCTGTTTGTAATTCAAATCCAGTTACTGGAACATGTTCTTTGAACATTGGTCCATCTGGAATGAACTCTCAAAACAAACTCTTTTTATAAACTAAATAAATATTTAAAATAAAACTAAAAAAAAAAAAGAAAATATATCAACCTTGGTAGATTCCGAAAGAAATATTGACAAGATTTTTGTTTGTTAAAGACAAATAAACAAGCAAACAAAGCCAAACAGACCATAAACCAGTGACAATTCAGAGGCTAGGTGATGTGTGGATGAGAGTGTGGACCCTGCAGTCAAGCTGCCCAGCTTTATTTATTTATTTATTTATTTGCTTTTGGGGGCCATACATGTGGCATATGGAAGTTTCCAAGCTAGGGGGGGTCAAATAGGAGTTACAGCTGCTGGCCTATGCTACAGCCACAGCAACTCGGGATTTGAACTACGTCTTCGAACTACACCACAACTCAGGGCAACACCAGATCCTTAACCCACTGAATGAGGCCAGGGATTGAACCTGCATCCTCACGGATACTGGTTGGGTTAGTAACCCACTGAGCCACAACAGGAACTCTCAGGCTGCCCAACTTTAAATTTAGCCTCTGCCACTTAACCTAAGGTGAAACCGGGGCAAGTAACTCCCTGTTTTGAGTTTCCTTATCTTTAAAAAGAGAATACTAATAGTACCTGCTTTGTTAGGCTGTCATAGGAAATGAATTAGTCTATATAAACAAAACAGTATCTGACACAGAGTAACTACCCAAATAATGGAGCCCTTCTTCTTAGTAAGAGTACTGGGGCAAGGTGGTAAGGGTTTTCAGGAAGAATTCGCAGGCTTAGGAGGGGTGAAGGAGCGACTAACATCTTTTTTCTTTTCTTTTTTTTTAGTTCAAAATTCAGCAGTAAAATTAAATATGTCAGTAGCTTATCGGAACTCAGTGGGCTGATCCCAATGGATTGCATCCATATTCCAGAGAGCATCATCAAGTAAGTCCTGGGGGTTTTGAAGATGTGGTAAGAAATATTGCATGTCTGGAGAAGGAGACTGGAAAATAACTCATTTCTGGAATATGGGGAGATGCCATTATCTCCTATTTAAAACAAATAGGAAATATTCTCCAATAAACATATTTCTTTTCTTATAACCCAGAGATAACTGTTCTGTTCTTTCAGATCTTCCTTCACATAATCTTCTCTCACATAATCTTCTATCGATATTACTGAGATTTGCTAATTTTACCCTGAATTTACTACCATTTTGGAGAAAGCATAGATTTAACCTTAATCAGTATATGTGTTACTTGTGCCTCTCATGCCACACAGATACAGTAGATTCTGAGCATAGCATGGATTTCTTTATTGTCTTCTGTAAAACAATTTATCTGCTTGACCCTCGGAAAAGAGAAAAAAATGACCCTTTCTCTGTTTTTTTCTAAGTCCTTTCTCTTCATGATTCCCTTCAGGTGAAAGATAAAGCAGAGTGGTGAGTGGTGTAGTTAGGAATGATTTCTTCATTCAGTACAGGGGGGGAAGCCTGTAGGAAGAAAGCATGGATACTGAAGGTTGCAGAATTATGCTGCAAAAATAATAAGTAAAAAGTTAACTGAACAACTGCTTGGAGCTGGGACTTCAAAACATGATGCTGGAGAATGAACCCTCCTCATTGGTTCACTGTTGCAAAGAACTATTGTTTACTGTCGATCATGTTTTTCTTTCACTCTGTCTGATTCACTCGTTTTCTGTCTGATTAGAATCAGGAGGCATGTAGCCATCAGCTCAGAGAAAGCAGACAAGGATACCCCATTTTTCTCCAAAAAACGGAAAGCAAAATGGACCTCCCGATTTGGGCTTCCAAAAGAATCTCCTCACTTAAAAAAAAACGGGGCGGGGGGGGCCACAAAAACTGGAAGGAAAAGACTATCATTTAATGTGTCTCTACTGCTGGGCATAAGTGCTCTATTTAGATCCTTCATTTAATCCTCACAGTAAACTCCCATTTATAGATAAGGAAGATAACGTAGGAAAGGGAAGTTACTTATGCAGAGTATAAACAGGAACAAGGGAGATGGAATTAGAATTCAAAGCCAAGTCAGTCTGGCAGCAAAATTCCCATGCCCCTTTCTAGCAGCTTTCTTTACCTCCCTTAAAATATCCATCTAAAGTCAAAGCTCAGGAGTAAGCTGCATCTGGCTTTCCTACATCCCAGTATCAGGTGTAAACAGAGGATACTGACTGGGTTTAGAACATTTGCCAGTTGTCTCAGCTGAATCAAGCAGTGTTCATAATTCATAAGTTCCTAATGGTGGCTCTTACCATCACTAGCTTCATAGCATTCCCATAAACTGCACAGCTCTGGCCTGCTGCCTCAAAAAAGGCACCCCATCCTCCATATCCCACTTCTAGTCTTTAAATTAAAAAGTACTGGAGTTCCCGTCGTGGTGCAGTGGTTAACGAATCCGACTAGGAACCATGAGGTTGCAGGTTCGATCCCTGGCCTCGCTCAGTGGGTTAATGATCCAGTGTTGCCGTGAGCTGTGGTGTAGGTCACAGATGCGGCTCAGGTCCCGCGTTGCTGTGGCTCTGGTATGGGTTGGCGGCTACAGCTCCAATTAGACCCCTAGCCTGGGAACCTCCATATGCCGCAGAAGCGGCCCAAGAAATGGCAAAAAAAAAAAAAATATATATATATATGTGTGTGTGTGTGTGTATTTATATATATATAAATTAAAAAGTACTGGAGCACCCACCTCTTATAGTGCTGTCTCTCTCTGCAAAAGTTGACAAATTCATTCTCTCTTCAAGTGGAAATGAGCACTGGCCACTTTCTAGGTAAATACTGTACCACTTCCCCTGTAGCAGCAGGAAAAAGAAGAGAAGAGACTGAGCTTTGGAGGCTTAGCATTAGATTTGAACCTTCCCACCTTCCTCTCTGAGACTTCAGACAACCTATTAAAAACTCTCTGAATCTCAGCTTCAGCATCCATAACATGAGAAAGGAAGGAACAATTAATTCATGGAAAACTCCTAAGGACTGAATGAAATCAGTGTTCATAAGGTGTTCAGGAAGCCTCCTGGCACAAAGCTGGTAATCCAGAATATTACTTATTATCATTGTATTGCTTTTTTAAAAATTTATTTCAGGCAAGAAATAGCTGTATTAGGATAGGACACTTAACGAGAGATGCAAGCGGGCAGGCAAGGAGGTTCTGCCCCCACCCCACTATGTTGCCTTTAGAGACTCATTATCATATGGGAAAGTTTGATGGAGAACTTAGACATGCCTTAGGTACTTTTCATTCATCTACACCTAGCAGTGTTCAGGGACTCCAGTTTGGGATGTTTCTTCAGGAGGAAGGGTTCCATTTGGAAAGCTTTACCCCTGGAGGAAGAAATTTACAACCATGCCCATCCTCCCCACGTGTCCATGACGTCTCCTGTCTTTCGAAGTCCATCTCCTCTGGATGTCCTTTCTCATTTCTGTAACAGAGACCTTCATTGCCTCATTTTCATACTATGCCATTTTCCTAACTGATAACAAGCCATAGCTCCTTCCTATTACGTAGTAGCATTGAGAGGATCTGATCTCAGCCAGTCCTGAGACCAGTATTCAGCTGGAATGGAGCCTATCATCAAAAGGCTTAACTGAAAGAAAAACAAGCCTGATCTATAATCAGATTTATAGTCATTGATTACAATTCTTGTTATTTGTGGCACTGATGTTCCTACAAATACAAGCACTGAACCATTGCCTCGGAAGAGTATAGGGCTAAGTTTCTTTGAGCACCCAGTCACAACATTTTCATTTACTGATTAACATATAACCTGTTTTCTATGCATTTCGGTTTAAAGATACCACATTTGATCTACATTGTTGGTTCACTAACCTTGAACTCATGACCCACACAATATAACTCACTGATGAAAGCTTACCCATCACACATATATTCTCCCTAAGGCACATCACAGCCTCATGTGCTTAGGAACGCTATATTAGGTACTTAAGCACAATGTTTGGGCAACCTTTTAAATAAAGAAATCGCCAGCAAAAACACAAAAATGAGAAAAATGTGGCAGTACAGAGACTGTAAAAAGGCCATTTGTTTCCAGCATGAGAGCTGAGACGAGAAAGCAGAGCTTCTCCTGGTTCCACCTCAGCTGGGAACCCACACATCAGGTGACTCAAATTTTGGGTCACTCTATAAATGTTCACAAGTGACCATGAAAGTGCCATGGGTGTTGATTTTGAAGTTTGCAACTATGGCTTAGCCAGTAGGTGTATCGGCAAACACGCAATGTGCAAATAATGAGGACTGGTTGTATATGATTATAAATTTTAAATCATTGATTATATCTAATAAAAATAAGATTTCTCCCAAGAGGTAATCTGATGAATGTTTGACTAGGCTTTTCCTCTCATGTTTTGACTGTTCTGTAAAACACTGACCTGTCATTTTTTCCCATCTGTCTACTTGTTTTCCTCATTGCATTCGTTTTTTTATCTTGTAAGGTATGATGAAGAGAGAGCTTATAAAAGAAGTGTGAGGTAAAAATCTCCTTATGTACAATTCACGCTGGACCCTCTGTGTGTGTACACCGGTGTCTTTCTCGTAGGTGACCTCAACATGCTGCCAGTGCAAGAGGTCCTGGTACCAGCCCCTTGTAGTATATCATTTCCAGTCTTTGTCTTGTGTGTAAAGCTGTTGAGGTCAACCTAATTTGCAACTGAAACCTACTAAACCAGACAGTCCCTGACTTGGCCCAGGCTGCAAGCTAATTTTAAAGGTACCCGACAATTGCTGTGGATGTTTCAGCTTTATTCAGCCAGCATGTTTCTGCTCTCCTTGCAACTTTTATATCCACCTTCATGAAGGACTTTGCAAAGGAAACAGACATAAACACTGAATGGGAGTTCTTAAAACACCACATTTTATCAAAGGAGTGTGTCTCAGTGCTCCAGAGGTTGGTTTTTAAAAGCACATTTGCTCCACTTACGTTTGGCTCTGCTTTGCTGGGTGACTCTCTCACACTCTGCTTGCTTTTTTTGTTTCGTTTCTTTTCTACACCATAACTTTTGCTCATGCAGACTGGATGAAGAACTGAGGGAAGCATCAGAAGCAGCTAAGTAAGACTTGGTTTCATTCAGCAGCTGGCGTGATGTTGGCTTGCATTTCAGGAATGAATTGAGAAAACCTGCATGCCTGGTGTTTCATTCTTGCATCCAGATAACAGTGCCGCCCTTTAAAAGTTCCCTTTGTCCCATGAGAGATGTAATTTCTGTTATTTATATTACAATCTCTTTGTGCCCACCCCCATTACCTTGGTTACCTTGTTTTTACCCCCTTTTTTTTTAATATACATGCAATTTTAGGCAGCACACCAAAAAAACATGTCACAGGCATTGCCACATGTATATAACAGCCAGAAGATTACTTAGCTATATTGAGGCAACAACACCTCACAAATTCATACTAGTGCAAAGAAATGATGGCAAGTTAAAATTTGTAATATTTATGTAGAACTAACATCATGAATTTTCAAGATTTTTTTAAAAATGCCTTATTTAGGAGTTCCTGTTGTGGCTCAGCAGTAACAAAGTGGACTAATATTGATGGTGCGGGATTAATCCCTGGCCTTGCTCAGCGGGTTAAAGATCCAGCATTGCCGTGAGCTGCATTGTAGGTGGCAGACTCAGATCAGATCTCACATTGTTGCAACTGTGGCTGGCAGCTGCATCTCCAATTTGACCCCTAGTTTGGGAACTTCCAAATGCCTGCAGGTGCGGCCCTAAAACGCCAAAAAAAAATTTTTTTTTAATAAATAAAGACACCTTATTTAGTTGACTTGAAAACATTGCTTAACAGCTTCTGAGCTATTTGGATGACTAAAAAAAAAAAAAAATCATTGCCCATTGTTATTACAGTGTATCAAAACAGCAAAATCATAACTTGAATGCAAACATTTTAGAATACATGCCAATGATTTTATGAAACTACTTATATAATGAATGAACCAGTAGGTGTTAAAACAGTTCAAAGAGTATTTGAAAAGCTATTTATCTCTAGGCACTATATAAAGGAGCATGAGGATAAGATTATTGGTTTAGATAAAAAACTGGTTAATGTTCAATAGGACAATAAACTAACTTTAGGATTATCTTTTCCACTAGACAAATTATTTGCATCTCTGCTTAATAAAAATCTACAAGTAGATTTCAATAGAAAGCACTGCTTTTAAAGAATATCTAATAATTTATTTCTAGATCACAAGTAATTTTTCTGACATTCTGTGTTAAATACAGACAAGTACTATTTGAAATACTTGCTGTATTAAGCTTCTCCATTTTAAATGTTGCTTACACTATTTTTTATAACCTGTTCATTTTTAATAGCTATTGCAAAAGCAGAAAGCCTAGACAGTGTCCAAACAGCCACGAATTCTAAATTAAGACCTAAATTAGTGAATTTTTCCTTAAGTAGGTATAAATGCCAATTCCTCATGAAAATAATCTATTTAGACTTTTTTTCCTATAGCACATTTTTTTTGGAGGTAATCTGTAGAATTATTTGCTTAGAGTGTATATCTTTTGGGTTAAAAATTCGAGGAAAGGTTTTTGCTTTAGAAAGTTTAGCATTAGTGGAGTTTAAAGATCCCTATACTCTAGTTTTCTTTCAAGATAAATGACACCCATTTAGACTATCAATACTCAACTTACAAAAGTTTTACTCTAACAGAATCTTCTTAGTTTCTAACTCATCTGTGACAAACAAGAAGTTGTGGAAGTAAGGAAGATATTAGGAATTGAGGAACTGAATGTTGGTGTCACGTACCTCTTTGGCATTTGTCTGTGTTCACATTGCACTGTTGCAAGATTCGCTAGAGACGGAAGTAGCTGTTAATTTCCCTGTCAAGTTCATTTTTTAGGGATGCCATATTTTTGTAATTAAGGAGCTGTTTTCAAGACAAAAGACGGAGAAAGAACATTAATAGTTTCTCCAGCCAAACCTATTATAGTCATAGGCACATGATGTCATTATTACCATAAAAAAAATCCTGCCTCCTTCACTAGATATTCCCCTCCATTTCTATTCTTCCAGCTTAGTTACCATAGGAAAACATGGATCATTTGGGGGTTAGTTGTACAGCTTTCTCTTTTTTTTTTTCTCTCAAATTCTTCATTTTGGTCTCTTGACTACCTGCACAAACTCTCTCCCCAAATATCTAAACGGTCTTGGTGGACCTGCAATATCTTATTTCCTTCCTAAAGGAAGCACCAAGCTCATGCCTAATCCATACTCCATGCTCGGTGAATGTGATCTTAGAAGACTAAGATCAGGAGCAGTGGTTCTCAAACTTAACTTGCCCCAGAGTCATTTGACTCTGGTTCAGCAGGCCTGAGAATCTGCATTTCTAGCAAGTTCCCAGGAATATCAGTACTGCCCATCTTAGGACCTTGCTTTGAGAACCACCACCTTAAAGTACATGGCTGAATAAAAATAATGAGATTTGTCCTAGGTCTGTGCTCTTGCTTCAGATTCAGTGGGTAAGCCATCTGTCTGAATTCTCCTCCAATTGATCCTACTTCTTTTAATGGGGACATTACCAATATAAGGAATTAAAATATCTTTGCACATTTGAAAATGTGGAAGGAGAAAGAATTGTACTCTACTGACCCCACCGATGACAAATCCCTCAGAATCCCACCATTTCGGCACACTGACTACATTTTCTCAACTCCCTTTCAGCCTCTGATGTGGTCCTCCAAGCCAGGGACAGACTGTAGATGATGATTCTGGGTTTAGAAAACATGATTGCTGAAGATCTATGGTTAGATTCTAGAAGCCAAGATAAACCAGGTTCCTTGTGTGAACAGATGCACCCTGACTTTCCACATGACCCTCACTAGAAAGCTCCAGGCTGGTTCTAACAAAAGCAAACATAGACCCTGCTGGGGAACAAAGCCTATCTGTCTCCTATTTTGCTTTAATCCCACTCATGTTTTTAAACATTCACCCTGTCCCTCCACACACACACACACACACACACACACACACACACACACACACACACTCACACACTCACACACCACTACCACCTCTAATTGACTTTCAGAAGGCGATTTCCTCAGCCTGGCTTATTTTTTTCCATAAACCTTTAAATCTAGACAGGAAAGAAAATACTTTTGAAAACACTTTCAAAGAAAAAATATATATATAAAATAAAAGGCTCCTTATTTTGAAAATGGGGAAGAATCCATCAGCTGCCTTTGGAGTGACAGTATTACATGAACTGCAAATTGCCATTTGCTTTGGAAGGATTACTCAAAGTTAAAAAGCAGAAAAGCTGGGTTTGGAAGATTGCCCTTTCTTGAGTCCATTCCAGCTTTACTGGGTTTTTCTAGAACACTGTCAGCACTTGCCTGACTGTCCTTGTTCATTAGAGTTGCCAAATATCCTCCATAAAAATACCACCACCATCAGACAGGTAGGGAGAGAGGGGGAGCTAGCCCTCTGTCCTTCTCAGGGAGCTTAGCCTTCTGCCATTTTCAACAAAATACCTAATGTTAATAACCTCACCTCTTAGGTGCAAACAGATACCCTGGCTTGCGAAATTATTCACATTGCAAAAGGACCTCTTCCATATGAAAAGGATCACAAAATCTCTTTAAACTGCATTTGTTTGCCAACAATAAAAATATTTTCCAGAGGGGAGGAAGTAACAGTTGAAGTAGAATTAATCGGAAATTAATATAAAGCATATTTGAAATTGGCTAAAAGAAGAATCACACCAATATGGAATATCGAAAGCAGCTAATATTACACAGAAAAGAATAAACACATTTATACACCATAATAAAACTTTCTGATTTTATATGGTTACATTTTTCTTCTTGGTTTTTATTTGTTTTGGTTTTTTCGGCCGTGCCTCTGGCATGTGGAAGTTCCCTGGCCAGGAATCAAACCCGTGCCACAGCATAGACCCAAGCCGGATCCTTAACCTGCTGTGCCATAGGAGAACTGCTATGTTTTTCTTTCTGGACATGACTGGTTTCGGTATGTTAGGAGTCACTTGTTTGAACTGAACACAGCTCAGCTACAAGATAGTAATGTGTTATTTTTCTGTAACAACATCAACAAGGAAAGCTGATGCTGGCATTTTTCCTTTTAGTGTCTTGGAAAATCTTCACTGTTGTGAACTATGTTCATATGTAAATAAAATTAGGCTGCTTGAAAGGGATATCCTTGGTGTATCAACTGTTATCTTATTTGGGGTGCAAATAAAAATTTGCAATACTATGTTTCCTAAATAAGATAAATTGAAAAATGGCGGGGGGGGGGGTTGTTAAAAAAAAAAAGCCAGAAGAGATCACTGGAGGTGTTTGGGGTTCTCAGTCTTCCTTTTATATTTCTAAATCATGGGCAATGACTCTATTTCAAAACCGATGGTAAAAAGTCATAGCTTAATCTCATCATTTGTTCAGGTGTAGATGGGTTCAGTGGTAGCAATGGGACCATACTAAATCTGTCCTGTTTACAAAGTGGTAACAGTGGAGAAAATGTTTACTGCTTCTGTTTTTTTCCTTGCACTCAGAACTAGCTGCCTTTACAATGATCCAGAAATGTCTTCTATGGAGAAGGAGTAAGAATTTACCATCAATAACAACTATGTGGTTACTTATATTGTATGGCTGGGCTCTGACAGAAAAAAAAATACATGAGGATTGGGTAAACACCGTTTAGATGTTCAGCTTTCATATTCTCTATTCCTGAAATTAGAAACTTTAAAGAGAAATGTGCCAGAGTACCACTGTCTCATTCATGATCACCATTAGATGTCTTCTGTTTTTCCAATCCAAAAAAACGAGAAAGTGAATATTAGAGCCAGATGTAAAAACATTTGGGCCAGAGGAATGCAACTCTGCTTTCTGAATTACGTCATTTCTATTTTAATTAGTGAAATAGGGATTTCTATATGAATTAATTATTTTGGTGGATGGGAGAGCAAACAGCCTTGTTTGCAAAATTCAAGAGGCAGTTGAGATTCAAGAGGCTGGATAGGAGTAAAGAAATGATCTAGTCCATCTAGTTTCATCCTCAGAGAAGTAAAACTTGAAAACGTATTGGGTTCTTACCACGTACCGGGTTCTGTCTTAAAAGCTTTACACACACTATCTGATTTTTGTCCTCAGAATAAGCCATTTAGATCGATTTTGCAGATAAGGAAAGAGGGGCATGGAGACATGAGCCAATCAGTCCAATGTTTTACAGTAAGAATGGCCCAGGATTGGGATTGGAGCCTTTGCGGGGAAGTTCCAGAGCCAGTGGGGTTTTGAAATTAGAGAGATGGTCTTAAGACCAGCATGGGTGTTCAACCTCTGATATAATCTGAACACCAGTGGGAGACAAAATTAGTCACTTAAGAGAACAGAATTCATTATTATCCTTCATTTTCAAGGAATAACCTGCAGTCCCCATCATGCTCTCTAGGAGAACTTGACCATCCAATCAGGGGCTCCTAATTTGCTTTGAGTCATGGAAAATTTAATTGACCTTCTTCCCAGTGATCCAGAAGAAGTGGGGAAAATTGCATTTAAAGTATCTGCTATGGTCACAGTTTGTTCTCTAGGGATCTCCTTTCCCTGGAGGAGGTCTGAGGGGAAATTGAAAAATCCCCCTACAATGGCTCTGCAGTTGCCATGGTGACCTCGCAGTTTAAGTAAGTTTATGCACAAACACTCCAGAGAGAAGGTCTTTACTGACCAATACACAAAGAACAAAAGCTGTAAAAGAGACCTTTGGATTCGCGAGGCTACTTTTCTGAAGGTTACACTGGTCCCACCTCTTTAAGATGTAGATAGTCATTACTTCAAGCAAACTGCCACACGAAATTCTTCAAAACAAAATACCATAGGCCCTTAGCCCATCTAATTAAAAAAAAAAAATCTTTTTACAAATCTCTCCCCCAGCAAAACAGCGCCCCCTAGAGCAGAGTTCTGCGCTCACAGTTAACGAGCTGTGTGGTCAGAATGTCACTCACTAGCCTAGAGCTGCTACATCTTCGGGCTTACCCACTCCTTTGCCTGCCTGTTTGGTTCCTCGTCCGTGTACAGTGCTGTTTGGGTTGGGGAGAGGACGAAGCACTGCTTCTTGGGGCTCTCACTCCAGGGCCCGACATGGGGGCGGGGGGTGCTGCGAATTGTTAGTGTTACTTCCACGTCCTAGAACGGATCCCCCTCCGTGCTTTCCCTTTCTTCAGACCTCTCTTTCCTATGTCTTTCCTTTGCCTATCCTCCCCGGGGAAGTGATCACAGTGCAGGGATGAGACCCCGCAGGACAGGCCAGATTGGCCAACATTTTTTTTCTGCTGACTTCCGACCCTGGATTTCTGGCTGGCTTTAGAACTAGGATAAGGGGCTTTGTTTCCCATCTGGTACCTATGTGGAAGCATTTTACACTTTCTCTAGCGAATATGAAATGGATGAACTGCAGAAATGGACAAAGGCTCTTTCCAGGAGCTCATTTAGGCCAAGAGTAAAAGGAAATGTGTGCTGATAGTGTAATGGCCTCTCATTTTCCTCAGGGAGCAAAGGCAAGGTTAAGCCCATCTCCCTGCTTTTCCTACAGAAAATATGAGTTTCTTTTTATCACTAAACAAAAATTTTGTAAGGAACTCCATTTAACATACATTAGAATCCAAAATGGCCTATAGAAATTTATCAGAGAGTTACTATCATGCACTGGAAAATGGGTTATAGGAAGCTAAGCCCATCTGCCCAATGAGGAATACTCCTTTCTTATTCCAATTCTGATTAAAAATAAGCTTCCTCTAAAGCATGCTATTTTTAAAAATTGTATTGAAGTATAGTTGATTTATAATGTGTTAATTTCTGCTGTTCAGCAAAGTGACTCAGTTATAAATGTATATAATATATAATATTTCATATTCTTTTTTATTATGGTTTATCACAGAATATTGAATATAGTTCCCTGTGAAAAGCATACTATTTCTTTTTTTTTTTTAAAGCAGCCCTAGGTGCTTGTCTCCTGGACTTTCAGGTTTGGACTTTATTTATTCATCGACCTCCTAAAACTGCCAACATGACTTTTTATATTTTTACACACACAAAAAGTATATATGCCCAGGGGACATGGTTCTGTGTGGGGAGACCTGAATTAGTAGCATCATTCATAGAGCCTCTTGTCTTGGAAATTAATCATCAGTGTAGTTTCCTGTATTTACTTTAAAATCATCCACTTTTGAGCCACTCCTGCTTCTTCCAAAAACTGGGTTATTCAATTTCCATCTTTCAGCTTTTTGTTTACCAAAAACTGAAAGGATAAATTAAACCCTGAAAGGTTTACCTTTCAGGTATGAAAAATGAGGTGTTTCAAAATGGTGTGCTTTTTTCCAGATTTTTACCAGGAGCCTGGATAGTGAAACAAAGTGACTCTTCAAACTTTTCAATATGATTTTAAATATTCTGATCCACATTCACACTTTTCAGACATTTTGCCCCAAATTTTGGCTTAATAAATATTCTCTTGGTCTGTGGAAGAAACTGAGTGTAAGAATGAAATTGAAATCATCAAACAATACATTCTTTTGGCAAAAACTACAGCTGGGAAGTATATTTTTGAAGCAAAAATGAGAGGAAGAAAGACCTGTTTTTAAAAGCATACTAGAAAAAGATCTAGGGGTCAGAGTGGATAAAAAGAAGACACCTCCATGGTAAAACCCTGCTGACAAGAAAACAAATCAGATCCTTGAGGGCATAAAAAAGAGATTAATATCCATGACAACCTGGCCTTTCCAGACAGTCAGTATGGCTGGGCCTGAAAACTCCCAAAGGAGACAAGATTATTGTTAAGTCATTAAGTGGGGAGATGAATTTTCCATTACAGAAAGACACTGAGCTACTACTATTCTACTCCTAGTACTAATATTACTGCTGCTAATAACAGACATTTACTCTGTGTTCAGTATGTACCACTGAAAACATTCAGACTTAATCTTTCACAAACCGTGAGAGAGAGGTGATTACTCTGTTTTACAGCTACAGACACGGAGACTTAGAGAAGGTAGGTAACTTGGCCAAGGTCCCAGAGATAATAAGTGGTAGAACTGCTGAGGGTATTTTAAAGGAAAGATACCTTACTAATGTAAACTACATGGGTTGGCAGGGCGAGTTACCAGTGGCTTCATTTGTAGAAGTGTGAGGATGAACAGGGCTCAGCTGCTGCAAGTTGCACAAGTAAAGAACAGTAACCTCTGCAAAACGCAGACTTAAGGTTCAGGAGGAAAGGCAGATCTAAGCAAAATCCACACATAATTCCCAAGCTGCCTGTTTCGAACAAAGCATTTTTCCTCACGGCTGCGGTTCTTCCTCTGTTCCCTGGTGGTAGCCCTCTTCTCTGGTAGATGCTAGGAAGCTGATAGGTTCACAAGTGGAAAGGAGACACACATGGCCTGAAAACATTTTTGACTTATTCCCTACATATCCGGGAACTCAATAGACGTTTTTCCATCTTTAAAAAAAATTGTAGTTGGTTTACAATGTTGTGTTAGTTTCAAGTGTATAGCAAAGTGATTCAGATTCTTCTCCCTTGACCGAGAGATGATCATACTAGGTGAAGTAAGCCAGACAAAGATAAATATCATGTGTTATCACTTATATGTGAAATATTAAAAAAAAAAAAGGTGATACATTGGAGTTCCCGTCGTGGCGCAGTGGTTAACGAATCCGACTAGGAACCATGAGGTTGTGGGTTCGATCCCTGGCATTGCTCAGTGGGTTAACCATCCGGCGTTGCTGTGAGCTGTGATGTAGGTTGCAGACGCGGCTCGGATCCTGCGTGGCTGTGGCTCTGGCATAGGCTGGTGGCTACAGCTCTGATTCGACCCCTAGCCTGGGAACCTCCATATGCCGCGGGAGCAGCCCAAGAAATGCCAAAAAAAATGAACTTATAGACCCACAGACAAAACAAACAAACAAACAAACATGGTTAGTACCAAACTCAATAATTGTTCTTTAAAACAAGCTTTTCTTAGAATCCATTAAGGTAGGCTAATCCTTTGGCTTTAGAAAATGTTGGAGGGCAAGAGTAAAATCAGCGGTGTCCTAGATGGCGAGTTCCTCCCATGTATGCTAGAGGGGTAGGTGGATGCCTGACACCTGTGGACACCACACACACACACACACACACACACACTTCAGAAGCACAGAGAACGAAGCACATGCTGTGAAAGAGGATGCAGGAGTGAAGTGACCTCTGCCTTTGGGGAGGGATGTGTGGATCAGGGTAATGCTAGCACTCACTTTCTTGATTTCTTCAAAGTTATGGTAAAATATACCTGACACAAGAGTGTACTAGCTTAACCATTTTTTTAGGTGTACAGTTCAGTAACGTTGAATACATTCATGTTGTTGGGCAGCCAATCTCCAGAACTTTTCTCATCTTGCAGAACTAAACTCTGTCCCCATTGAACCACAGCTCCCAAGCCACCTTTTTGCTTTCTGTCTCTATGAATTTCACTGCTCTAGGAACCTCATATGAGTGGACTTACATGATATTTGCCTTTTTGCGCCCGACTTACTTCATTTGGCATAATGTCCTCAAGGTTCATCCATTTTGTAGCAAGTGTCAGTTTCCTTTTTAAGTCTGAATAATATTCATTGTATGTATAGAATATGTTTTGTTATCCATTCATGGATGGACACTTGGATTGCTTCTAGCTATTGTGAATGATGTTGCTTTGAACATGGGTGTAAAAATATCTGTGAGTCCCTGTTTTTAGTTATTTTACATTTTTAATTATTTTGGATGTATACTTGCTGGGTCCCGTGGTAGTTCTTTTATTTATTTAGTTAGTTAGTTATTGAGCCTCCATAGTGTCTGCAGCAATTTACATTTCCTCCAAGAGTGCACAAGGGTTCCTTTTTCTCCACATCTTCAACACTTTTTTTTTTTTTTTTTTTTTTTTTGGTCTTTTTCGTGTTACACCTGCAGCATGTGGAGGTTCCCAGGCTAGGGGTGGATTTGGAGCTGCAGCTACTGGCCTATGCCACAGCCACAGCAACACCTGATCCAAGCCGAGTCTGTGACTTACACCGTAGTTCACAGCAATGCTGGATCCTTTAACCCACTGAGTGCGCCCAAGGATAGACCCTGCATCCTCATGGATGCTAGTGAGATTCATTTCTGCTGAGCCACAATGGGAATTCCCTTCACCAACACTTTTGTGTTTTTGCAATAGTCGCCATTCTAGTGGGTGTCTGGTATCTTATTGTGGTTTTGACTTATGCTTTTTAAATAACAGCTTTATTCAACTGAACAATTCAGTGGCTGAACATTTTCACTGAGCTGTGCAACCAACACCACAGTCAATTTTAGAACGTTTTTCCTCACCACAAAAAATAACCCCGTCTCTCCCCATGTCCCTGACCCCAAGCTCGTGGCAATCAGCAACCTACTTCCTGACTATTCGCCTTTTCCGGGGATTTCATACAAATTCAGTCACATGGCACATGGGCTTTGGGGCTGGCTTCTTTCATTTAGCTCATGTTTCCAGGGTCTTACATATGGTAGCAAGTTTATAACTTCACATGTTAGAAATGCACTTCTGATGAACCTAACCTATAATTTTTAAAACTTCAAGACATAATGTCTCTGGGGGAAGCATCAAAGGTACTATGCATGAAAATAGGCTGTTTGGCTTTCTTTGAATGGTGGCCCAACAAGTGACTTTTCAACTTTTTTTTCTTCATAATTTTCTGTATTTTTTCAAAAACAGCAAAACAAACATGTGCCTCTTTTATAATGGAAAAAAATTTGTTTGAAAAGAAAATGTTGGAGGGTTTTTTGTCATTTGTTGTTTGACTACAGTGTTGCAATTGAGCCTTTGATGTTCCTTATTTTAAGCTGATCATTTATTTGCCCCACAAGGGAAAGGTCATTTACTAAAAACAGGTGGATTTCCAAAAACATTCCTTATCTTAACCTACTTAAAAATTAGCCTGCACACCAGTCTTCTGCCCCTAGATCATTTTGAAAGGTGTAAAATGCTTCCAAAAACAGTCTGGTAAAAATAAACAGGTTCCATATTTTAGAGAAAGCCTTGGCAACTAGAGGAAGGTTGTGTTTTACCAGATTTTCCTAGAATGAGAAATGTGTGTGATTTACTTTCAGTTAAGTCCTTTGAGGAAAAACAAACAAACAAACACAGTCCTCTCTAGATCATTACTATTTCTTATTCAGTTTCTCATGTTTCTCTCTCTCTTTTTTTTTTTTTCCTCTCCCCCCCCTTCCCCAAAGTATTCATCTGAAGCTGAAAGAAAAACTCTAGGTGGCCATGGCTGGACGAAGATGCTTCTCTGCTTCATGGTTCTGTTTAAACATATCTACCTGGAAGAGACAGGGCTGATGGTACTTTTTTTCCACTTTGCACTACCTGGTGCCATTCTAAATTTCTAAGGGGAAAAACAGTAAGAGAATTTGTTTACTCTTAACATGTTTTGTGAAACTGTATATTTTGCTATTTTGCCAATGATGTGCCTCAGAGATTTCAGTTGAACTTTAGCAAGAAAATAGGACCTTCCATTTCAATATTTCCTTAACCCTTGGTGGTGCAGTGGTATTTTGTTTCTTAGACTGGTGTTGACCACTAAGCTAACTTCAGTCCACTCAGCATTGGGTGTGGATTTGTTTCCATAGATTAGCTGGATTTCTCCTCAGTGATCAACTTAGATTTAAAATACATAGGGCTTAACTCTCCCTAGGAAAGCTGACCACATATAACTCCACCTTTAAGATCCTAAGCTTGCTTAAGATAGCCATGAACTAGACACAGATGTGACACCACCATCAGCCAAGTGCCCACTTGTTTCCTGTCCACATGAATCATCTCTAATGTCTCTAAAGGAAGCCAGGCTTCCTAATTCACGTGAATTTTTTAGCTAGCAAACGGGGCGTCATGTTTTCTGTGAATTGGTCTTTTTAAAAATCATTTCTCCAATGGATGTTGAAGATATCCACACTGAAAAATTTAAGGAACAATGTCCTTATTTTTGGTAGCTGTCTGTGCTTTAGGTTATAAACTTAGTTCAAGATTTTACATTTTAAGTGCCAAGGCCTCAGTGTAAGACGGCCACTCAGAAATTCATTATTTGGTAAATTCAGTTATCTGAATTGCTCTCTCACATGCGTTATAAAAAGTAATCTGCTTTAGCCCTCTCCCATCTAATCACCGGTTTAAAATTAAATATGAGTATGTACTATCATTTGGAAAATAGTCCCTTATAGTCATCATATAACTTTAAAATACCAATGTGACTTAGAATCTGTTGGCCTTGGACAGAAAGAGGGGCTGGTAGATCCAGAGCCCCCACCTGTTTCTATATGGCCTTCTAGTCAAGAATGGTTTTTGTATTTTGGGTTGAAAACAGTTTTTTTTTTTTTTTTAATATTTCATGATGCATGAAAATGATTCAAACTTCAGTCTCCATAAATAAGGGTTTATTGAAACATGGCCACATCTCTTTGTTCACATACTCCAAGGCCACTCTTGCACTAGAGCAGCAGAGTTGAGTAATTGAGGCAGACCACATGGCCCACAGAGCCTAAAATATTTCCTCTTTTTATAGAAAGCATTTGCTGAGCCCTGCACCAGCATGTACATCCTGGCCCCTCCCCTTTAGTATTCAGATATTGGTTTCTCTTAACAGAATGCACAAGTAGGGCTGCGAACTCCCTTACTCTTGAAAAAAGAAAATTTTGGCATCCAAAGTCATTAAAATGCAAGGAGTCCCAACCATGAAAGCCTGGCTTGGGTTGTGTTTATGGGACCCAAAGGGAATCCTACTCACAGGTGTTGCTGAAGTCCCAACCTAACTCTGGGAACTATTCTTGGTCTCCAGTATCACCTATTACTAATTAGCTAGCAAAAATTCAAATGTGGTCATGAAAGGGGTGCCACCATAGTGTTAGGGTGGTGACGACATGCGGGAGAGCCATCGGGAACACTCAGCCCTGGGTAGACACCTTTGCACAGGTGACTGAATTTCACTCCCCTCCTTTGCTTCATATCCATCCCCCCGCCCACCTTCCAGACACGCTCTCATACACACAGGTCAGCTGTCTTCCCTCTATAAGCCACAATTTTCTCTGCTCCCCCCGGGGTCTCTTTCAACTTAGTATCCTGGTAAGCCATTCTTGTTGGGTCTTCTTCCTCATAACATCTGGGTTGTCTGAGAGAAAACCCCTGGAGCACGTCCTCTGCCACAGCCCACCTCCACCTTTGGCAGCCTACATCATGCCTCTCCCAGGACTTAGCGTTGCCCTAAGCACAATGACCCGATTTTCCACTGTGTTTACCCAGTTGGTTCACTGTTGCCCTAGCATAATTATTAACAATGCTTGCTATGGCTCAGACATGTCCCATTTTGGAAGATGAATGATATGGGCTCCTAGACACAGTAAGTAATGAAGAATCCAGTGTTGAGCTTAGCACTGCGAACCTGAGGACATAGAGCTGTCCATAAAGGGCTCTTGTCATAGGTCAACCAGACACGACCAATCTCATCATTCACGCCTTTGAACTTGTCCAGCCTGTTCATGGGAGGCTGCTCTGGTTACAGGTATGCTGTTTGAACCTTCATCTTCCTACATGGAAATGATGAGCATCCTTCCCAGTCAATGATTTTGTTTGGGCTGTTCTATGGGCTGTATAACCATTCTGACAGTTAGGCATCTGCTATCTTATTATCTTAAATAGACAAATTAATTTAATTGCACTTGCTAGATAAAAGCCTCCATGTAAATTCAAACCAAATAAATAGAATCCTAGAAGAATCCTGAAAGAACATCCCTCAGCAGATAGGTAGACAGATGTAAACATCCACATCATTAGCTATCTAGCTCTTGCATTCTGAGCATTCTTGCTTTGGTTCTGACTTCTGGGAATTATTTGCACTTTTCCTATAGATTCGGAGTTAAGGGAACCAAGGGGTCATTGGGGCAAACGTATTGTTTTCCCAAAGTGGCAACTGCTATTCATTTAGCTCCTTGATCAGGAGAAAGAACAAAAATCTGGACAGGGAGTAAGAAAGTTTGTTTGAAGACAATGGCTGGGGGTGGAAGAAAACCCAGAAGTTCCTTTTGAAGCCATACAATGTTTTAGGGGGTTAATCTTCTAAGACATGCTCTGACCTATGTGGAGAAGTCACTATTCCAAGACTTTGTGTTACTAAGGTCTCATTTTAAGTGTTCAGTTATGGTCCTATGTTTGCAGTCTTCATCTAGTCACGATGCCTCTGTAGTTTGCTCCCTTAGAAACATTTAGATGTGCACAAATTAATCTTTTATATGTTTAAAGGATTTTTCTACTGTGTATTGGATTGCTCAGAATAAAGTATCTATTAGACCTTTGTTTTAGTAAATAAATCAATAAATTCTACCTAAATAGTGTGAATACTATAAAAAATATGTAACAACACAATATATTTAAGTATATATAGCCTCTCTGTATAATTCAGAAATAAAAATTAATTCCACAAGTGATGGCTTGCTTTCTCTGAGTCAGCAAGAATCTATTTCTGGCTTTACTTTGCAGTAGTCTTACCTGGATCTCAGTCTGGCTAGACATTTGGTATTTGAGGACAGTAAAATTTTGGCTTTCCTGTCACCCAAACTTTATTCCCTTTTCATTTTTGCTTTCCATGCCTCAACGAGTTGAGCTCTCAAAATGTGTTGTTTACCCTCTGGGTAAGAAAGACAAGAGAAGACTGAGAATTATGGGCAAATGAAGAGCATGATACTCCAGGGTGGACACTTATTCATGCTGCTCCCTTCACTTAACCATGGTCGTGGGAAGGCAGGCAGGCTAAGCATCCAGCACTAGGGGAAAGATAGGTAAAAGGTGGTGGACACATACCATGCTATGGTACCCATCTCCGAGAAACAACAAATGACATGTTGATAGAGCAACACTCACAGGGTGGAGTGGAAAAAGAACTCAGTAGTATAGCATAGGACCATTTATGTAAATTCTAAACCTACACACACACACACACACAAACAGTGCTACATATTATACCAAGTCTGTGCATATTTAATGACTTAGCACACTCATTACAGTGAGTATAGGGGGTTAAGGGTAGGAATGGGGATCCAGCATAAAGCTAGGGGCCTAATCAAAAATCATAATGAATAAGAATTTGTCATGGGTTAAAGTACATAAAATACCTTAAACTTTCAGCTATAGATCATGGAAAAGCCGTGTTAAGTGCTTTGGGTCCTCAGGGACTATTCCCATATTCAGCACAGGGAACATAGTTGAACCGTTTCCCTGTGTTGGCAGAATCGGTGCTGCTGCAGCTGTCGTAAGCCTGCCCTGGGCTACATCACCCTGAACTGTCATGGAGCTTTTAATTAAACTGGTGCCTTTTGACACATCAGTCCTCACGCAACTTTAGGCTTTATGGAGCAGGGAAATTGCTCTGTGAAGCTAATTTTCCTAGAGAGTTTCACTTACATCCATGCAAAGCAATTCTCTTTAGCCAAGCAAAGTTATTATTTTTTTTGGTCTATAACCAAAAAGTGACACTAATAATTGCCATTCAGCACCATGTGCCTCACCCCACAGTGAGAAACCTACGTCCTTAACCTTTAGTCATGATGTCCTCCTTGTGAAACTTCTCCTAAAGACTGGTGAACTGAATTGCCCTGTTTTCTCCCATATTTGTTATCTACTTCTACATAACAGGATTATAGTAGATTCTCCTTATTTTAGGCAGTTATGTCCTAAAAAGGCAATGAGAACATTGAATTAGCACATATTGGACCACGACCCCTAGAGGAAATGGTTAGGTTCCTATGAGCCTCTGGCCACATTTCCATCAACAGATCATTACCTAATCTTGTTTTATATGTGTTTCTGCTTAAATACACTTTCTTTAACATATGCTATAGATTCATTAACATTGAACTCACAGCCAAATCTTGAATATAACTCAAGCCCAAACAAAGCTTATCTAAGACACGAATTTTCTCCATAAGGCACATCACCCGGTCTCCTTGCACTTAGGAACATTAGACAACAACTTCAGCTCTATGCTTGGGGACCATTTTAAGTGAAATACTGGGAGTTCCCATCATGGCTCAGTGGTAGCAAAGCCAGCTAGTATCCATGAGGACGTGGGTTTGATCCCTGGCCCTGCTTAGTGGGTTAAGAATCTGGTGTTGCCGTGAGCTGTGGTATAGGTCGGCAGATGCAGCTCTGATCCCAAGTTGCTGCGGCTATGGTATAGGCCAGCAGCTGTAGCTCTGATTCGACTCCTAGCCTGGGAACCTCCATATGCCACAGGTGTAGCCCTAAAAAGACAAAAATTAAAAGAAAAGAAAAGAAAATTAAAAGTGAAATACCAACAAAAATCACCAAAGGCATGGTACCAAAATAGTTTGTAAAAAGGACATTTGTTTATGGTATAAGAACTGAAGCCAAGGCCTTGCCTCAGCTGGCAACATGCACATCAGCCAATTCAAATTTTTACCACTCTGTACATGTTCTTAAATGATCATGAAAGCAAGATAAGTGTGGGTTTGGGGTTATAAGTCAATTGCGAGTAGGTGAATTTGCAATTATGGAATACTTGAATAATGAAGATCGATTGTATCTCAAAACTCAGAAGTCTAAAATAGCACACAATTATTAACTCAGTTTCTATGGACTAGAAGTTCAGATACATCTTAGCTGGGCCTCCACTTCAAAGTCTCTCATAGGCTGCAATCACACTGTTGGCTCAGAGTCCCTCACAAGACTCCATCAAGAGGGGTGATGTTGCCAAGAAACTGGCACATGATTTAAAAGTATCAGGTTTAAGCAATAATCACTTTTATGCCTTCCTGTCTTATGAAAATTCAAAGTTGAAAGACACAGGGAAAGATTTTTACTATCATCTGTTATTCCATCTAAATTGTAGAGTATTTTCTGCCCTTGTTCTGCAGATTTGGGAAATAATTTTTTCCAGGCAGAATCTGGACCTTTCTAAATAAAGAGTAATTCACGAAGAAAAAAAATCTTTTCATTGTTACATATATTTACCAAAAAGTACAATTCAGAGGTTAGCTGGGCAAGTACATCATTGCAAATCACACACACACACACACACACACACACACACACACGAAAACAAAAGCCCAACATAAACAAAAAAGATACTTAGAGAAGAAAAAAGTTAGTGTGCTGAGGAATGGACCCCAAAAGATGAGGAGGCAAAAGTTAATGCCAGAACTCTACTCAGATGTTGCTGTGCTCTCCAAATGCAAAAGAAAGAGAGACAAGAAGTCTCTTCGGCTGACAGGCAGACAGACATAGTGTGTTTCTGATTTTGTTCCCCCCTCACAAGAAGAAAAAGACTCAGTCAAGGTTCAACACAGAATCTGCTTCCAAGTTCATTCACATGGTTACCAGCAGGATTCATTTTCTCAAAAGTTGTTGGACTGAGGGCCTCATACCATGAAGGCTGTCCTCCTCTGCCTCATGGTCTTTTCCAACATGGCACATCTTTTCATTGAAACCAACAAGAAAGAATTGGCTAGCAAGATGGAGGTTACAGTTTTTGTAACCTTAGCACAGATGTAACATCCTGTCAATATTGCTGCACTGTATTGATCCAGCCCACACTCAACGGGAGAGGATACACAAGGCTGTGAATACTGGAAAGTGGGGATCATCAGATGCCTTCTTAGAACTGGACCACTTCACTCCCTCAGGCTTCTGCAAATTCCTCTTTGAGCTCCTCTGCCTCCTCTCACCTGTAAATGATGGTGTTTCTCAATACTTCTCTTTGCTTTTCCACCATTTCCTGAATGACTTCAACTCTCACATTTCTTTAAATTATTGAAGACATGGATTGAATCCTGACCTCCAAACCCCCACCATCATCTTCTCACTAGGTCTCTGTGCCCCTTCCAATCTCTCAGGGAAAGTCATTAAATTCTCTCCCTTCTAAGACCTGATGAGATCATTTCTCTCCTATCCCATTGTCACTGAAACCACACATACTGGGATTGAAATCTGGGTTCTGCTTACCAGCTTTATTAATTTGGGCTACTCAACTTCTTTGAACCTTAGTTTATTTACTTTTAAAATCTGGATAAAACTCTTATCTTACAAGTTTACATAAGCAGTAAATGGGATTTAAATGCCCAATCTGTACTTAATACATAGAAGACACTCAATAAATATTCGTTCTTTCCTCCCATCCTCCTCTTTTCTTCATCTTCCCACTCACCTGGCCTTTTGCTTGTTAACCTGTCAACTTCTCCAAGCCCACTGCCAACCCAACCTTTACTCTCTGTCAACCATGTTAGCATCTCATTTCTTCTCCCACCTCCTCTTTTAAATCAGCTAATTCTCTTTAATCCTCCTCCTCTTCTCTCAGATACGGCTATTTTATACCATTCTCTGCCTTACTCCATCTCTAGCTCCTCCCAAGTTTTCCATTGCTTATCTCTGCTCAGTTTACCTTTAGTTTCTACTTTTTATTTGGAAATCAGCTCAAACTTGCAGGAACAGTATAAGAAATGACCTTTCCTGAAATAAGAGAAAGTTGTCTACATAATGCCTCCTCACCCCTGCACATTTAGTATATTTCCTACAAACCAGGACATTCTCCTGGTAACCTAATACAACTATCAAAACCAGGAAATG
Organism: Sus scrofa; assembly: GCF_054392235.1. Lineage (NCBI taxonomy): Eukaryota > Metazoa > Chordata > Mammalia > Artiodactyla > Suidae > Sus > Sus scrofa. The sequence continues at coordinate 240,421,772 of NC_139383.1, read as the reverse complement.
AATATTGAAACAATACCACCCTTTAATCCAAAGAGGCCATTCAAGTTTAACCCACTGAAATATATCCTTTAAAGCAAAAGGATCCAGTACAGAACCAGATGTGGCATTTAGTTGACATGTCTTGAGTTTCCTTCAATTTAGGACAAGTCTTCAGTCTTTTCTTGTCTTTAATGATGCTGATGACACTTAAGAAGAGCCCTCACAGTATTCTGTAGATTGTTGCTTGATTTGGGTTTCCTTGTTGGATTCACTTATTCATCGCTGACATGTATAACTCAGAACTGATTTGTGTTTTTCTCATTTTATCCTGGTAATATTCATGTGAACACCTGATGAAGGTGCTATCTAAAGAGCTTTTAATGGGGACATGTCAAAGAACACTGAAGCCAGATTGATGGGGTTCCCACTGGCCAGATTTGGGACAATTTGAGGAGCAAAAGAAATAATCATGCTAACAGATTATAACCTATTGAATAAAGATTCCATGAGTTCACATTATACTGTATTAATTAATTGATCAATTGATTATAGTTTGCTGGGGGTAGGGAGAGGGAGTGGGATGGACCGGGAATTGGGGGTTAATAGATGCAAACTATTGCCTTTGGAATGGATAAGCAATGAAATCCTGCTGTATAGCACTGGGAACTATATTTAGTCACTTAGAGTATGATAATGTGAGAAAAAGGAATGTTTATGTGTATGTGTGACTGGGTCACCTTGCTGTACAGTAGAAAATTGACAGTACACTGTAAACCAGCTATAATGGGAAAAAAATTAAAATCATTAAATAAAAAGTAGCAAAAAAAATTTCAATGAACAGCAGGATAGTTGTTCACTCTAAGCACCCCCCTAACACTTATTAATTGCGGTGGGGGGGAGTATTTTTATAGCCAGAGAGACTCATAACAAAGCTTTTCTATTTGAAAACCCTATAGAGAAGGAATTTCCAATGATTTCTAATATAAAAATTATTTGCACATTTTATATTTAAAATTATTTCCTCATTGGAATAACAATGTCCAAAAGTCCATACTGGTTATCCATCATTTTCTTAGAAGCAGAATGAGCAAGCTTTGTATAGTTTCATATTGGTTATTAGCCATCATTGGAAGTAATTCATGATCATTTTCTAAAAATTGGAAAATACAGGAGAATAGAAAGAAGAGGAAAGGAAAATAGTCTGTCCTGCTATCACCACCTGAACAAAAGTGAAATAACACTGTGGTAGGAACTTGATGCTTATGTGACATATTCAAGATCACACAGCTGGTGAATCACAGCACTGGGACAGTCACACAGACCAATGGTCCTTGCATATCTGAATTTTTCTGATAATGATCACTGATATCTCTTGTTCTAATTGATTTTCTCAACACATAAAATAAAACTGCTTCATTTTCTTCTATGCGGTACTTGCTTATTAAAAAATAAACAAAATTGAAAGTATAGGAGAGTAAAAAAAAAAAAAATCACCCAGTATTACCACTCAATCACACCACCATTTATTAATACATTTTAATACATTTGGGAAATCTTTCCAGATGCATCTTTATGAATTTAATAAATATATAAAGAGAATGGTAGAATTTGTGTTCTGATCATCTTTCCATGTCCAGAAATCCTTTTGATAATTTCCTAGAAGTATTATACTACCTCACTTGAAAAAAATTTTAAGTTGTCGATAAACATTATTAAACCACCTAAGGAATAATTATTACTAATTTAGACTCTCACTATGTGAGACTATGTTTTTCTCCACATGTGCTGTCAAAGATAAGTACAGCTGGGTACCAGTTAAAATGTTAAGGACAGATTTTAATAAGTAATATGCTATTAAAATAGGGAAGGAGATTCAGTGTAAACTGAACTCAACTCTGATTTGTACAGAGATGACTGCATGTTTTAAAGGGAAAATGAAGGAGGAGAGAGGAGGGGAGGCTGGGGTTCAGGAGAGTCAGGGAAGTGAAAAATTACAAAGAGTGGGTCAGGGTGAATGCTGATGAGGATAGCTGGCTCTGCTAGCTGGCCATTATTGAAACTAGGGTTCTATCCTTCCACAGAGGTTAGGAAACAGGCCCTATCCTTCCTGATGATTGCATTTTAATGGAATGTCTTCCAGGTCCTTGAAAAAGACACTCTGGAGTTGTAGGAGATACATAAACATCTCAAAGGGACAGAGGAAGGATTTGTAATAGAGAAAAACAAACCTGACTCTGTATTAGACAGTTCCTTTTATTTTAACCTTACTTTAGCCTTTGTCCTCTTGTCACTTGTGCTTAGTCATCCTGGCTCTGCACCTTTTGCAAAAGGATACTTCCTATAGCCTGAAATAAATAGGATAGCCTATTCTTAAGGCTGTAATCTTTAAGAGCATTACATTTTTGTTTATTTATTTTTGTCTTTTTAGGGCCGCACCTGTGGCATCTCAAAGTTCCCAGGCTAGGGCTGGAATCAGAGCTGTAACTGCCAGCCTACACCACAGAGACAGCAACGCTAGATCTGAGCCGCATCTGCGATCTACACTGCAGCCCACGGCAATGCTGGATCCTTTACCCACTGAGCAAGGCCACGGATCAAACCACATCCTATGGTTACCAGTCAGTTTCATTACCGCTGAGCTATGACGGGAACTCCAGAGTATAACATTTTTAGATAAAGAGTTACAGAACAGAGAATAACATTTGTTTTGTTAGAGGTTTATAGGAATAGTATAACCCGACCTATGTGGACAGTTTCAAGAACAAAGGATCTGACACCAAGAAATTTTAACAACAACCACACACCTCCCTCATGGTATCTTTTGTTTGTTTGTTTTGGTCTTCTTTTTTTTTTCTCTTTTTTGCCTTTTCTAGGGCCGCTCCCTCTGCATATGGAGGTTCCCAGGCTAGGGGTTGAATCGGAGCTGTAGCCACCGGCCTATGCCAGAGCCACAGCCACGCAGGATCCGAGCCACATCTGCGACCTACACCACAGCTCATGGCAACACCAGATCATTAACCCACTGAGCAAGGCCAGGGATCGAATCCACAACCTCATGGTTCCTAGTTGGATTCGTTAACCTCTGCACCACAACAGGAACCCCTCATGGCATGTTTAAACGGGCTTTGCTTCAGGGTGTTTGGGGCTCTTTTGGACGTGAGCCATCAGTCTCCTTGCATGGTCCTGCAATAAACCTTTCTCTCCACCAAATCCCACCGTTTCAGTACTGTATGGCCTCACTGTGCATTGGGCACACATACTTCTGTCCTATAACAGATTCACAATTGTGAGTCCTAAATTTTTACCAAATGCTCCAAGAAAAGGCCAAAAGTCAGGGATTGGCTAGAACTAACAGTAAATTCTTTTGGCAACCTTGTGCTTTCTCAAGCAGGCACTTGAAGAGGGGCTAGGATTAGCTTAGGGATGTGGCCTTAGAGGCCCGGGATTGAATCTGCATCTTCATGGATATAGTCAGTTCGTTTCTGTTGCACCACATCAGGAACTCCAGTCCTTTACACATTTTTAAATTGAGATAGTTATTTTTTACTTACTCTGCAAGAGGTAATGTTTTTAGTTTGACAATTTGAGAGTGTTTCTTAATACACCGAGCATTTAACAACCTATCCTAGCCCACATTTTCCTGTAGATGCTCAAATACCTGTGCCTATAAGTATCAAATCAAGAAATGTTTCAGCAATAAACTCAAATCATTTGTTCTACTCTTCACCCAAAGGTTTTGTCCCTGAGGCTCTCTGAGAAAAGCAGGCCACAATGGGGCCCCTGGCTCCTGAAGGCATGTACATCGCTCTGGATTGCAGATCAGACATTTAAGTTCAACCAGCCATGTCCCTCTGCTCTCTGACCAAGCCCAAAAATTCTGACTACAAGTCTCTTCCTCTCCCTGCACCTGTCCCTCCTCCCAGGCTAGAGAGGACAGTGGACAATCGATTATGCTCTAAGAGAAGTCAAGTCCATCTCAAAAAGCTGACCACTTCTCACTGTTCTTCCAGCTAATGCTGTTATGGAGAGAATGACCTGGAGTCTGGTTTAGAGATATATTAGTTCAATGGCCTCACAGTCATGTAGGATATAGTAGAAAGATGTATTTGGCCCACCTCTGTCTCTTATCAAAAAGATTAGGAGGTGTTTTCAAGCTCACTAGGAAAGGAAAGGTTGGGGACAATAAGAGCCAGCCTTCTGACAGTGCACCTATCTCTAAGGTCATGAGAAATGTTGATCTTCCCAAGTCACTCCTGAGGAAGGCTGGAATGACCAATAGGTTTGGAAGAAATAGAAGCCTCACCCCCTGTCCCCACCTTCTAAGTAGAGATGCCTCATAAGTGAAAAACATAAAAACAGGAAAAGACTTTCTTCAAACCAGGAATATGAATCAGGGGTCAACCTATTGATCCAAAGTTAAGAGACCATGGTGTGAGTAAAGGAGCATTGGTCAAGCAAGAAAGAAAATGATGCATAAATACAGCACTTGACAGTATTTACTTATCATTCACTATGGCTCTCATCTTGCCTTATCTTTTCTTTTCTCTCCAGTGTAAAAAGATCTAAGAGGTCAAGAGTTACTGTCCAAAATATTTGATGAAGAAATGCCTTTTGACCCCTAGATGATTTGGAAATTAAACCTCACATAGGATATAAGTAAGGAAAACAAAGTGAAACTTTCGCTATGTTTCTAATTTTAATTTCCCCCCAAAATTTTAAAATATTTTACTTATTTTTTTATTTTTATTTTTTTTGTCTTTTGGTCTTTTCTAGGGCTGCATTTGTGGCATTGGGGGGTCCCAGGCTAGGGGTCTAATCGGAGCTATAGCCACTGGCCTCCGCTAGAGCCACAGCGATATGGAATCCAAGCTGCGTCTGCAACCTACACCACAGCTCACGGCAATGCCAGACCCTTAGCCCACTGAGTGAGGCCAGGGATCGAACCCGAAACCTCATGGTTCTTAGCTGGATTTGTTAACCACTGCACCACAACAGGAGCTCCTCCTAAAATATTTTAAAAGTAACAAGTATTTGTTGCAAAAATTTTAGGTGAAGATATATTTAAAGGAAACGCTCCCTATATTATTTATTTCTGTATTACAAATGACCTCAAAACTGACTGACTTAAAACAATGCTTTACTCATTTTGCTTATTACTCTACAGTTTGGGCAGGATTTTGTAGCGATGGCTCATCTCTGTTCCACACAGCATCTGCCACGGCAGCTTGGCTAGAGGCTTGAAGATCCATTTTCAAGTCTGACTAAACTGAATGACAAGTTTTTATAAAATGTTAAGATAAATTTATTTATTTTTTTTTCCGGGAATCTTTATTTATTTAAGTACAGTTGACTTACAAATAAAATGTTAGATAAATTTAAAGCTACATCCCTCCTGAGGATATATATTATCCAGGTGTTTTTTTGTTTGTTTGTTTGTTTTTGTCACACCCACAGCATGCGGAAACTCCTGGGTTAGGGATCGAACCCACATCACAGCAGTGACAATGCCAGATCCCTTTAACCAAGAAGCTCCTCGGTGTTTTTTTCTTTTTTTCTTTTTAGGGCCACACTCACAGCATATAGAAATTCCCAGGCTAGGAGTCGAATCAAAGCTACAGCTGCCAGCCACAGCAATGCAGGATCTAAGCCATGTCTGTGACCTACACCACAGTTCACGGCAACACTGGATCCTTAACCAGTGAGAGAGGCCAAGGATGGAAGTCGTGTCCTCATGGATACTAGTTGGATTCGTTTCCTCTGTGCCACAATGGGAACTCCCCTGGATGGTTTTTAAAGGAAAGTGAGAATCATAAATAAAAGGAAGAGAATAGTCTCCTCTCACTTGCTAAAGTTCAATATTTTAAAGTTAAAAACATGATTCCATACAAATATAAAGTGAATAAGTGTCAAAGATTTTTTTCAACTCCTTATGTTACTTTAGATGTTAAGACTGGTTAAATAAAAACCAGTGATTTATATAGTGTATCTGAAATGATCAAATGAATTTGCTAATAGATGCATAATCAGTAACTATCTGATGAGGCAATACAATGGAATTGTACTTCTACTGATGGGAATCAATTGTATACCTATAGATAGTATTCATTTCTGGGGAAATTACCCCCTTTCTTCAGTCTCAGTTGGGACACAGAAGCAACTGTCCCTCCTGCAACCCACTGTCCAAGAGGAGTATGTGACCCAGGCCCAGGCGAGCACTGCATCCCCTCAGACTTGGATGTATGACTGACATGGAGGCCAAAAGACACAGTAAGACTTTGCAGGGACCTCTGTGAAAGCCTCTGCATTTGCAGGGGCACTGGAACCCAGAAGGCTTTAAACCTGATCTTGCTGCCAGGTATCCCAGTACTAGATCAAGCCTGAAAATGCAGATGTGTAGAAGAATGGGGACAAACACTACAGGACAAGAGCATCTGATGACCTGAATTGCACCCCTGTGTCTCTCTACCCTACTGCCTGACTACAGCCCTAATCCCAGACTTCTCTGTTATATTCAATATATTTCCTTTTTTGATTAGTTTAAGCCACGTAAATTGATCCCTCACAATACAATACAAGCTGTTGCTTCTGTGCTGGCCCACTAAACATATGTTCACTTCTCTGGCTTCAATGTCCCATCTATCAAAGGAATAAACAATACCTCCAAAGAGCTGTAAAGACTGAATAATACATAGTGGGATTCCCATCATGACTCAGAGGAAACAAGTCTGACTAAGAACGATGAGATTGCAGGTTTGATCCCTGGCCTAGCTTAGTGGGTTGAGGATCCAGCATTGCCATGAGCTATGGTGTAGGTCACAGACTCGGCTTGGCTCTGACATTGCTGTGGCTGTGGCATAGGCTGGTGGCTGAGGCTCCAATTTGACCCCTAGCCTGGGAATCTACATATGCTGTGGGTGTGGCCCTGAAAAGACCAAAAAAAAAGAAAAAAAAGACAATGCATAGTATATCTAAAGATAATATACTTTTGCAGTGATGAGGCGAAAGAAAAGTCACCTAACTTAGTTTTCCTAAATTAAATTCTGTCTAGTCCTTAGCCTCCATTACAAGAATGAGAAGCCTCCTAATATGAGTCATTACCAAATGTTAACTCCTTAGTGCTAAAATCTTTCTCAAAATTTACCTAGGAAAGATTGATTTTTTTTTTTTTGCCATTTCTTGGGCCGCTCCCACGGCATATGGAGGTTCCCAGGCTGGGGGTCTAATTGGAGCTGTAGCTGCCAGCCTACACCAGAGCCACAGCAATGCAGGATCCGAGCCACGTCTGCAACCTACACCACAGCTCACGGCCACGCCAGATCCTTAACCCACTGAGCAAGGGCAGGGACCGAACCCGCAACCTCATGGTTCCTAGTCGGATTCGTTAACCACTGCGCCACGACGGGAACTCCAGGAAAGATTGATCTTTGGTAGATCATGGTTACTACTGGGATGGTCATCATCCAAGACCACGTGTTCTATCCAAAGGCAGGTGGTTCCACAACCTCTGTACCATCTGGGGGATCTTGCAACTTTCATGCAGCTCCTGAGACTGAGGAAGAGATCACAGAGCCCCAGCAGATACATCAGATCACCCACCAGAAGTCCTACTGCCTGCTGGGACACCTGCATACAAGACATTGATGCTTGTGCATTCCTCTCACCACTGTCCCTCAAGCCCCTGGGGCCACTGCTAATCTTGGGCAAATCCCTCTCCTTCAATCCAATGACCCCATCTCCAAATTATCTTCTTCTTAAGAGGAACACCCAGCTAAGATTCCCCCAATCCCATCAACATAAGTGCCTAGATAGCATTCCGTAACAGATGGCCTATAACTTCTGATCTGGGCTGGGAAACACACAAAGAAATTAACAACCTGTGGTAGGCAGCTTGGAAGAGGACTCCCCCTATGCCCCCCACCTCCTGCTATTCACACCCCTGTGTAATCCTCACCCCTTGAGTGTGGGCTAAACCTAGTGACTCACTCCTGACAAAGAGAATACAGCAGAAGTGTGATAGAATGACACTTCCAAAATTAGCTTATAAAACAACATTGACTTCTGTCTGGTTTGCTCTCTCCCTCCCTCCTCTGAGGAAAGCCGGAGGCCAAACTGTGAGCTGCCCAACAGAGAATCCCACGTGGCAAGGAACTAATATTGAGGACAACAGCCAGAAAGGACCCAAGCCTTGCCAAAAGCCACGCAAATGAGTTTGGGAGCAGATGGATCCTCCCCAAGACTCGCCTTGAGATGATTATAATACTGGCCAGAACCTTGAGTTTTTAGCCTTGTGAGGGAGCCTGAGCCAGCTAAGCAGCTGATTCCCAACTGACACAAACTGTGCGATCCTAACTGCTGCTCGTTTGAAAACACTAAGATTTGGAATAATTTGTTATACAGCATCAAATAACTAATATGCCACCTTTTAAGATCTGCAGCCTAGAGAGTTCTCGTGTGGCACAGTGGGTAAAGGATTGGTGGTGTTACTGCAGCCACTCAGGTTCCTGCTGAGTGAAGGTTCAATTCCTGGCTATAGAAGTTTTACATGCTGCAGGCGCAGGAAAAAAAAAAAAAAAAAAAAATCAGTAGCCCAGAATTTCCTGGAAAATAAAGTTAAACCACCTTTCCCTCCTTTTGAAAATCTCTCTGGCAGGGACTAGAGAACAACAATAAATAGCTTAGTAACTTATCCCATGACAACCACAAGCAAATTACATGAGGGAATATAATACGTCTAATGAGAATCTCTGCAGAGGGAAATTACCACCTTCTGGCACTGACAGTCCAAACTCCATCCCACAATGAAGATAATCAGTGCCCTCCCAAGCTCCTCCGATGGGAAGAGGGAACTGAGCTGGTACTCAGGGGAGGAGAGGGGAGGGGAGGGGAGGCAGCGACTTTACATCCCCCAATTGCCTACTGGGGTTCCTAACAAAACCCAAACCTGTTTCTGCGGCCATGAGAAAGTAACAAAGAAGTTTCAGCTCAGGTAAAATGGTGAAAGTCCTCGCAGGCTAGAACTCCCCTCCCTAGCATGGAATGCTGCCCTAAACAGGGAGATTTGGGTGCAGCTCTAAGAAGTAAAGCCTGCCATGAAGAGTGCCTCCAGGAATATGAGCCCCTTATGCAGCACCAGACATAGGAGGGTAACTTGTGGTCCAAACAGCTGGGTTTTGGGGACTTAGGGATGGTCCCCACCATCAAGGTATTAGAACATTCAAGCATAATGTGCTCCTGACACTAGGTGTAGGGATGGCTTGGTGTGTAGACCCCTGGGGGACCCCACTGCTTTTGTGCTCGATGTCAGTGACACCTGCAGAATCCCAACCTGGGCAAGACGATTCATGGAGTCTAGATGAGTACCTCACTGTACCTCGACTGTGGATAGAATGCACTTGAGAATGTCTTCTGGTCAAATATGTTCTTATTGCTCCACCATCATTTAGCAAACAGCTCTCCTGCTTTTGTGGACCCTCCTGTTTTCCCATAGGAGTCAGAGTCCAGAAAGGGGAGGGAAACCCAATGCTGGAAGCAGAGCACAACTAAGGCATCCCTCCTCAATGTTTCTCCCTTGCCACCTGCTGCAGGTCTTGTACTATCCCTCTGAGCAAGGAAATCCTATTTGACTGTGGAGAGGAGCAAAGATTGGGATCCAGCCTTGATTTTCTAGGGGACCCAGGGCCAGTGTCTGAGTTGTTTTAAGCTACCACCTCACCTCTGGTGAGCATCTGGTACATTTAGAAGATCGCTGACAGGAAAGTCACATCACTTGAGTTCTCTAGTTCTGGCTTTACTATCGAATGGGTATAAAATAGTGAATATCTCTGAACTTCGATTTGAAAAAATCAAATTAAATGTTGGAGAGACTTCCAGTTTCTGGTCCAACATGTAAGGTACTTGGAAGTTGTCTCTCCTGTCCACGGAAGAAAAAAGATGAACAAAGTGCGAACTAATAACTCTGTGTCTCCCTGTGGGGAACTGAGGTCACGGGCCAAACACCTGCCCCTAAATTGAATGGACCAACAGGCAGCTACAGAGAATCACAATTTACCAGAGCCGAAGCCTCTGAGGGAACTAGTTCCAGGGTAGAGAAACCTAAACTATAACTGACTCAGTGTAGACAAGTCTGAGAATTAGATATTCTGCGGGTGAGCAGTCCTAGGGGAACCCTCACCTTTCATGAGTTTTACCTCCAGGAGCCCCACTAGCTTCTTATAGTGAAGATAAGAGAAAAATTCCCTAGTGCTTCCAGTAGAGGGGAGGGGAAAGGAGCCATTTATATTTATGCTCAAAATATTTTGTCCTACAAAGGATTGCCTTCAGGAGAAAATGTTTTACCAGAGCCTAACCTACTGGGGCTTCCCCAGAGCCTAAAAGACCTGACAGATGGGAAAAATTCAAAACCAGTTCCATCTAGCCTTCCTGTCTCACCTAAGAATGGAAAAACAAAATAAAACTCAGAAGCAGTGGTGATGGTCAGCCCAGCAACACAGGCTCACAAAACACTGAGACCTCATCACAGGACTAGGGAGCACTTCCCTTCTAGCTCCTCCTCATTGCATCAGCAGGGATCCTGGATGACAGGGGAATACGACAGAAATAACTGCACGTCTCAAGAAAGAGTTAAGAAGTCTCCAGGGAAACCCAGAGACAACATGAGAGACAAAAACAAGGACACCAGAGGAAGTTGAGCCTCTTGCACCTATGGCTACAACCAGGCTTGCAGCAACTCAGTAAACAAAGGCTAACACCTAACCAGATCAACAAAAACCGTCACCCAGTTCCTTTCACCCAATACATTGATTGTTTTCAACTCCAAATTTCAAGGCGCACTAAAAGACAAATGAAATGATGCAAGTGCAGTATTATAGATTATTAAAAGCAGAAATGAATCTTTCTATTCTTTAAGCTGCTTTGCTCTCAACGCCTACTCTACCTAATAGGAGCTAAAGGATGCTTTTCTAGGACCATTATCCAGAAACTAGAGCAAGAGAATGGCTTGGGGGCAGCTAGGATAAGCTGCACCCCCCAAATGTCTCCATTCTCTAACTCTAAAGGGAAGCACTGGTATACCAGATGGCCTCAGTGGGTTTTTAGGACACATTCAGGCTGTGGCTTTCAAGGCCAGCCCCTGACCTTACCTGCAGCTTGACAGCTAAGTCCACCCACGCACAGCCTGGAATCAGGATCCCAGAGTCTAGCAAGCCTGGCTCTAAGAGGGCCTCAGTAACCTTTAAGAGATGGACCTGGGATGGGGGGGTTCATGAGATGGTACTTAGGTCAGGGTCATCTGTTTCACCCCAATGGTCAGGAGCTGGGTCCATGTTCTTTCTGTGCTAAGAGCCTCTGGGCCCTCTAGTTTGGAGAAACAAACTAAAACCCATGGCAATAATGGAAGGTTGTCCAGCTGGGCCCTTCCCCTCACCCTCCTGCTATTTGATGAATAATAAATAGAACTATGGCTCTTTAAAATTTTTCTTTTTTATTTTTAGGGCTGCACCTGCGGCATATGGAAGTTCCCAGGCTAGGGGTCGAATTGGAGCTGCAGCTGCTGGCCTATGCCACAGCCACAGCAATGCCAGATCTGAGCCACATCTGTGACCTACTACACAGCTTGCAGCAACTCTGGAAATTTAACCCACTGAGTGAGGCCAAAGATCAAACCCACATCCTCATGGATATTAGTCACGTTCTTAACCTCCTGAGCCAGAATGGAAACTCCTAAAAAAAATTGTGTTAAGTGAGAAACTGATAACCTGCTAAGGTGAAGTAAGGTGAGGAGATTGGGTCAGAGACCAAATTTGGCTAAGTAACAGGATACAGTGTCTGAGCTTGTTTGGTGGCTAGAAAGGAAAGGCCGTGTCATCAGGGGTGGGAAAGAGACTATTAAGAAATTGAGACCCAGGATCAGAAAGACTCCCTATGGTGAGGGAGAAGAAAAGGATACTCTTGGTATGGGTATAACATATGAGAGGTTAAGAGATGTGAAGGTCATTAGAGAGGACTCTAGCAGGGAAGCTGGGGTGTCCCAGGGGGATACATTGGAAATCGTATCTTTCACCAGTTTCCACCAGCTCCCACCACACAGGAAGATCAGCTCTGCAGGCCGATCTGTGGCATCCCTTGATGCCAAACATCTCCCCCCATGCAAGATTGATGGAGAGTCTGCACAAAGTTGCCTTCCACAGGGAGCTCCCCTGGTGGATTCTGGAGACAGGAGGTACCACCTGTAGCCAGGAACATTGCAGGGGATGGGACGGCAGCAAAGTTCACAGGCTCCCACGTCCCCATGTCACTGGAGTCCTTCACACTCACCCCCAAGGCTTTCTTTCACCCTCTCCTCCCTGGGGGTCTCCCTTCTCTGTCCATCTGGGTTATACTGGGCTGAACAAGAGCCCTGGGTACCACCTGCTGTGCTGGGAGGATACAGGCAAGAAGGGAAGAGATTAATTGCCATTTCCATAACGACACCTGGTTTAGGTTGGCCCATTTTAGGCATGTTTCCAAGCTGGGAAACAGGAGCCTAGGTGATATGAGATGAAGGTAGAAGTGCAGGGACTGTGCAGGAGGCTAAACAGCCCCATAGGAAAAGATTTTCCAACCCATTCCATGAATCTCTGACTCCCCGGACAGCCATCTGCACCCCCACCCTCATGACTCTACGTTAACTAGATTCAATTCCAGTCCTCCCCAGACAGCTCAGGGAACTGGTCTCCTCTGTCCCTACAATCTCAGGCATGATGCTTACCCCTCCCAGGAAGCAGCATCTCTGTGGACCTGGTCCACCCCCTTCTTCCTCTGCCTCTTCCTCCAGGAGCTCGTTTCCACCCTCTCTCAGGGGAGGCCCTACAAGCAGCACATGGAGGCTGCTAGCCTCTCTACTCCTCCCTGATGTCCAGGAGCACCTGGAGAGAAGAGCCATCAAGGGAGAAAATTTCCAAATTTGGAAGGATGGGACAAAGTCAGGCTGAGGTCCAGCAACTGGGTGGGGTCTGGGAGCACCGAGAGACACTTGTTGACAAGCAGGACACCACAGTCGTCCAGCCCTCTGGGAGAAATGAAGGCAGAGGAGAGCAGATGCATGGGCCACAGCAGCTCTGGCCCCATCTCTGGGCTCCAGGTGCAGAAGGCAAGGAGGCAGCTCTTTCAGCAGGTCCTCGTCTGCATAGCGAGTCTGGGTGACAATGGTCTTTGGTGGCTTTTCCCCGCCTGTCTCACTCAGGGGAACAACTCATGGACCCTCAGTCCTAACACAGGCTAAGGGATTTCCACTCCTTTCCTGCCCCTACTCTTTGCCTTCACACCAAGGTCCTCGAAGTCTCTGGAGGCAGAGCTGGGAAGAGATAGGAAGTGATATAGAAGAGCAGTTCTCCTGAACTAGGCTACAGGTGCATCTCAGCTGTTACAGAGATTGCTAACATGGAGGGGGCAAAAGAGACAGGGAGACAGAGAGAGAGATGATATACACCATCATATACATGGCTTCATTAGTTACAAGTTAGAAGTACTGAGAGGCTATACAAACAGTATAAACTATACGGATTTTGTTGAGACGCTGGAAAGTAGAAAGGAAGATTTAGGAAGCCCTTTGCAGAGGGAATCACCATAGTGGGAATAAAAACAAAAGATATTTCTACATACCACTGCAATTACTCGCTTAAGAGGACCAATTATGAAAAAAGAAGGTCTCACCCGTGTGTCCTGTCAGGATAGCATGGGTGTGCAGGATGACTGGGATCTGGAAGAACTGAATTGTTTTGCATAAAAATAAGAGATTGAGTTCCCATTGTGGCTCAGTGGGTTAAGGACCTGATGTTGTCTCCGTGAAAACACAGGTTTGATCCCCAGCCTGGCTCAGTGGGTTAAGAATCCAGTGGTGCTGCAAAACTACAGCTTGGATCCAGCATTGCCATGGCTGTGGCATAGTTCCCAGAGGGAGTTCCAATTCGATCCCTCGCCTGGGACCTTCCATACACCACAGAAAAAAAAACAAAAAATGAAAGAGGAATTAGGGTGGGGGTGGAAGTAAAGAGTTCACAGCCCAAGAGAGAATTTGTAATAAAACAGTCGCTGAAAGAGGGTTTTAAATTTTAGCCATGGGCACAAAAAAAAAAAAAAAAAGACATATGGATCAATGGAACGAGAGCCCAGAAATAAACCTACACACCTATGGACAATTAATCTTCAGCAAAGGAGGCAAGAATATACAATGGAGAAAAGACAGTCTCTTCAGCAGGTGGTGTTGGGAAAGTTGGACAGCCCCATCCATGCAAATTAATGAAGTTAGAACACACCCTCACACCATACACAGAAATAAACTCAAAATGGCCTAAAGACTTAAATATAAGATATGACACCATAAAACTCATAGAAGAGAACATAGGAAAACCGTTCTCTGTTATAGACCTTACCAATGTTTTCCTAGGTCAGTCTCCCAGGACAATAGAAATAAAAGCACAAATAAACAATTGGGACCTAGCGCACAGCTAAGAAAACCACAAACAAAACAAAAAACTACTTACAGAGTGAGAGAAAATATTTGCAAATGATGCAATCAACAGGGCTTAACTTTTGAAAAGAGGTCATACAACTCAACAGCAAAAGCCAAACAACTCAATTTAAAAGCGGCCAGAAGACCTAAATAGACATTTCTCCAAAGAAGACATACAGATAGTCGATAGGCACATGAAAAGATGCTCGTCATTGCTAATTACTAAAGAAAGGCAAATCAAAACTACAATAAGGTGCCACATGACACTGGTCAGAATGGCCATCATTAAAATGTCTACAAATAATAAATGTTGGAGAGGGTGTGGAGAAAAGGGAACTCTCTTACACTGCTGGTGGGACTGTAAACTGGTGCAGCCACTATGGAGAACAGTATGGAGTTCCTCAAAAAACCAAAAATAAAGTTTCTCATATGGTCCAGCAATCCCACTCCTAGGCATATACTGAGCACATACCCAGAAAAACTGTAATTCAAAAATACATGTATGCCCCTATGTTCACTACAACACTATTTACAATATCAAGACATAGAAACAAACTAAATGCACATCGACAGATGAATAATAAAGAAGATGTGGTAAATATACACAATGGAATACTACTCAGTCATAAAAAAGACTGAAATAATGCCATTTGTAATAATATGGATGGATCTAGAGTTTACCATACCAAGTGAAGTCAGAAAGAGAAAGACAAATGCCCTATGATATCACTTAAATGAAGAATCTAAAATACAACACAAATTAACATATCTATGAAATGGAAACAGACTCACAGACATGGAGAACAGATTTGTGGTTGCTAAAGGGGAGGCGGCTGGGGGAGAGGTGGATTGGAAGTTTGGGATTAGCAGATGTAAACTAGTAGATACAGGATGGATAAACAACAAGGTCCTACTGTATAGCACAGGGAACTATATTCAATATCCTGTGATAAACCATAATAGAAAAGAATATGAAAATAGTATATGTGTGTGTGTTTAACTCAATTACTTTGCTGTACAGTAGAAATTAAGACAACATTACAAATCAACTATACTTCAATCAATGTTTTTTTAAGAATTTGACCCTGGAGAGTGTTCACACCTCTATCTTTATCACCCTGACAGGTCCTTTAATAAAGACCACTTTGCTCTCTGTGGAAGAGGATTCTTTGAGGCAAGCTAGAAAGGAATCTAAGGTGCAGCTTGATATAAGGGCCAAAAAAGATTACATGGGGAAGTTGCCCTTGAGGACAGTGGAAGCCCTGAATGCAATTTCTTGGGAATTTGCAAAAATTATTAAGAAAAATTCAGGCTAGAAAGCTGTGGAATTGGTGGAGATTACCAATGGGTAAAGCTAGACCGTGATATCATCTAGGTTATATGTGGAATAAATAGAAAATTGCACTAAAGTAAAAAATGCATATAGTGAAACAATAAGAGTTGGGAAATAAAAAGGCAAAGAGAAGTGTGGAAGGATCTCATTAGGCCCAGGCTGGGTACAGGCATCTGCTAGGGTTTAGAGTCGTGGAGAGTGGGGACAGTGTGCCCACCTTCCTCTTTTGCCTCCCTGCTCCCTCCCCTGCCTCCGACAGGAATTCTTGTCCTAACTTTGCATTCTCGATGCAAAGCAACAGGTGCTTTGAATGACAGAGAAGGAGCTCTTCTTTTTTTTTTTTTTTTTTTTTTTTTTGTCTTTTTGCCATTTCTTGGGCCGCTGCCACGGCATATGGAGGTTCCCAGGCTAGGGGCCGAATCGGAGCTGTAGCCACCGGCCTACGCCAGAACCACAGCAACGTGGGATCCGAGCCGCGTCTGCAACCTACACCACAGCTCACGGCCACGCCGGATCCTTAACCCACTGAGCAAGGGCAGGGACCGAACCCGCAACCTCATGGTTCCTAGTCGGATTCGTTAACCACTGCGCCACGACGGGAACTCCATAATTATTTTTAATCTGTTTTCCTTTGCTTCAGTGAATTCAATATTAAATATCAACATTATAATAATATTGATACCGTGGTAGAAGCTGGCTGTATAGAATGGGTTCCAGATAGAGGCATGACATAACCCAATTCTCAAAGACCTTAGATTCAAGCAGAGGGACCAAAAGGTAAACTTCTAACTACAGTAGAGGAGGGATGGACCCCTCTTTCAGCTCCAGGGTTTGCAGAGGGTGAGAAGTGTTTGGAGGAGAGCTACTGGCTTTTGAATTCCTGCCTAGGAGGAATTACCATTCACAATGTATAGGTAAGGAAACTAAAGTATATGAGTGAAAATATCACATTCAAAGTTAGACAGTTATTATTATTAAGACATAAAAATAATGTCTTATCTTACGTATTCCTTTAAGGAGTACCCAGGATCACAAAAATAAATAGCAGGTGGTAGTGTCTGCAATTGAACCCATATATGTTTGGCTTCAAAACCTGGCTCTACAATGCAAATAAAAACTACAATGTCATACCACTTCACACAGGTCAGAATGGCCATCATTAAAATGTCTACAAATAATAAATGTTGGAGGTGTGAAGAAAAGGGAATCCTTTACATTCTATACTGTTAGTGGGAATGTAAACTGGTACAGCACTATACAGAACTATGCAGCACTATACAGAACTAAACAGCACTATGCAGAACTAAGGAGGTTCCTCAAAAAACTAAAAACAGAGTTGCCATATGATTCAGCAATCCACTCCTTGCCATATATGTGAATAAACTATAATTTGAAAAGGTACATGCACCCCAGTGTTCACTGCAGCACTACTTACAATAGCCAAGACATGGAGACAACGTAAATGTCCATAGACAGATGAATGGTAAAGAAGATGTGGAATACTACTCAGTCATAAAAAAGAATGAAATAATGCCATTTGTGGCAACATGGATGGACTCAGAGATTATCATACAAAGTGAAGTAAGTCAGAAAAGGAAAGACAAATACTATATCATATCACTTATAGGTGGAATCTAAAATATAACACGAATGAACTTACCTATGAAACAGAAACAGACTTGTAGTCATAGAGAACAGACTTGTAGTTGCCAAGAGGGAGGTGAGGTGGGGTGGGAAGGCCTAAAGACCTTGGAATTTTGGAATTAGCAGATGCAAATTATTATATATGGAAGGGATAAACATCAGGGTCCTACTGTTTAGCACAGGCAACTATATTCAATATCCTGTGATAAACCATAAAGAAAAGAATATGAAAAAGTATATGTATGTATATGTGTGTATGCATATATTATATGTGTATATATATATGTATATCTGAATCACTTTGCTGTATAACAGAAATTAATACAATATTGTAAATCAATTATACTTCAATTAAAATAAATTAACATTTTAGAAAACCTGGGTCTAGACTCTCACTTCTCAATATGTGGTCTATCAGCCAGGAACATCAGCATCACCTAAGAGCAGAGCCAGCTCCAAAATTTGTGTGGCCAGTATAAAAGTAAAATGTGAGTCCTTTGTTCAAAAAGCAGGGGAAAAGTACCATGAAAAGTACTGAAGATAAAGTTTTTCCTTTCCCTCACAGATCCTCAAATTGTCATGCTGTTTTATATTTGCTATGTTGTGTCATTCTAAGTAAAGAAAACTTAAGATTTTAAAGTACTAGCATGGATTTCCCATTCATCCTTTTATCATGCAATTCCAGTTTTAAATTAAAATGTACATTTAACTTATATGTGAAACCATCATAATTACACATTTTTTATTTTGTAACTGTACCCACAGATGTATTTTGTCCTTAATGGAACAGTGGAAACACTGAATAAAGCAACTCAGTTGTTCTTATTCTACTTACAAACTTAGCACACATTCTATGAACAGCCTCTACTTTGTTTCCTGATGAGTAAGGAAGGAGTGAAAGGAAATGGAACTTTCCTTTTCTTTTTTGGCATCATTTTTAGCATTCACGGTTGGCTTAATGCAAAGAAGCTGCATAAAAAGATAAAATAGGCTTCCTCAGAACATCATCTCCTTCTTTCTGGTTTCTGGTTCACAGCAAGTTCTGGTTCCAAGGCTGAGTGCCCCCAACCTCCTTAAGTCACAGACCTAACACATTACCCTGTACTTGCATTGAGACTTGCAGACCTCCCACCAGAATTTGGGGCCATGGGTCATCTTGAACACTGTCTGCAATGGCATCGTAGCAAGAGACAGAGGACACGAATATTCTTACTACACTGCATGCATTTGCTTCATTCTCATGAAGGTTACACTGTCCCAACAGACACTATCACCAAAACACAAAGTCAAATGGAAAGCTACCAAGAATTTCAAGAGGGTGACAGCAGATCATTAAACCAAGCTCAGGTCCCTTCTGAG
The DNA here is from genome assembly GCF_054392235.1 of Sus scrofa. Taxonomy (NCBI): domain Eukaryota; kingdom Metazoa; phylum Chordata; class Mammalia; order Artiodactyla; family Suidae; genus Sus; species Sus scrofa. The sequence continues at coordinate 240,402,969 of NC_139383.1, read as the reverse complement.
CACAGCGCCTGGTGAGACTACACAATGGCTTTGCCTGGGAACTTGTTAGAAATGCAGGTTCTCAGGCTTTCCAAAGACTCATTGACTCTATCTCCATCTTAGGAAGATCCCAAGGTGGTCTTTGGGTTTGCCCAGTCTAGTTGAGACCACTGAAGATTCTGTCTCCTTGGTTTGATATTGAATTTATACCCTGGCTGGGTAAGTGGAAGTGTTTCTCTGGTTTGCCCCATCCCTCTCTCTTCCATCCTCTGGGCCTTCCAGCAGCTTCCTCAGGAAGTTACCAACCCAATGCCCCGCTGGCTTTTCTGAAAATTTATGAGGCTTTTTGAAATCTCAGATTTCATCAGCCTTCCATAAAGGCCTTTGTATATTCATGAATCCTCATGGCAAGAAAAAAATACAAAGGCAGATTTTAGGGGCTGGACTAGGGGCAAAGCCCTCCCCCCTGCCAACAAAGATGAAAGTCTCGTTAATTTACTTGTCAGTGTGTAACTGAGATGTCTTTATTACTGACAATTCAAAAGTGAGACTCTTGTTTTCCTCCGTGTTTGCTATTTAATTCCATCTATTTCTCTACTTTTCCTAGCTTGACATTTTCCCAGGGTGTATGAGGATTCACTGTAGTCTTCATTCTACTTTTGCTTGAGATTTCTTCATGATCAAAAGTTAGAGAAATAATAAAAACCTTCTAGAAAAATCTCTAAAAGAAGATGAGAGGGAAAGAAGAAGGTGGAAAATGTAGTTCTCTTTGACGGTGAAGAAGTTCCTAAGAATAATCATTTTAAAAAAGAACTTAGGTCAGAATTAGGAAGCTTTATCTTCTTGTTTCACTTTCAACCTCAGAAACAAAATAGAATTATTCTTCAGTTAAAATGGAATCACCCCCCAGCTTAGGACCAAAGCTTCCCTGAACTTCTGTGTTGCAAACCAATACAGTATTTTCTTATTCAACAGTGGCTTCCCTCAAACTGAGTAGAAGGGCATTACCAAAAAAAAAAAAAAAAAAAAAAAAAAAAAAAAAAAAAAAACATAAAATAAAAATAAAAAGACAAAGAACAGAAGAGAAAGGTAAAAGAGAAGAGAAAAAAAGAAGTTTTGAAAAGACGCCTGTTACCCCTTTGACAGGAATGGTCTCCGTGATCTCCAAAACTTCATGGTCAAGCTCATCAGAAAACATCCTCTCAATGACCAAGCTTGTCAGAAGCCAATATTGCTCAGTAGCTGCTGGTAATTTTACCAGTACCTTTCTGACGTGCAGACATCTCAATTTAGAACCAATCTTGTAGTTCTCTGATCAGGACTGGAACTGTCATACAGAAAGGACATCCCTGGGTGGGGAGTGAGGAAGCAGCACAGAGGCAATGGTGGTGGTGGGTGGGCATGATCTGGACCCACACAGAGAATGCGGAGCATGTCTTGGATCCCACCCCCATGCAAGGTCTTGAGCTTTTCAATAGTTCCACTCCTCCCCTCCCCCCACCCCTACCCAAGGCAGGAGCAAAGAACAGCTAAGTAGTCAGCTCCTTGGGTTTGAGTTTTTTCTGCATAACTGTATGCTGTGAAGTTATTTCCTTATAACTTGTCCTGCTTGCACAATGATGGCGTTCTCTTTTGGATCACCAGCTCATGACATTTGGTAGGATGAGTGACAGGGACATTTTAAATTCATGGGAAATACAAAACCCCCCTTGTGGGCATTGATTTCAGCTGCCGCCTCAGGTAACAAGAGTTGAGCTAAGTTTTCCTTCCTTTCCTTTCCTTATCCATTGATTCTCTGGCCAAGGTGCTATCGAGTAGCCCGCTGACCCATAGACCAAGGGAGGGAGGAGGAGATTAGAAAGCAAGTTAATTCACCAGATGGAGAGTGGGGCAGCCTCATCAGGAGACAGCTGCATTTCCAAAGCCAGATCGAAATTGGGTTCAAAAAGTTAAGTCCTGCTTAAAAAGCTGTAGGCATAGAGAACAGAGATCGGAGTGGGTCTGAGCTGGACTAGGATGTGGGGACCTCTCAATTCTGCTTCTCTACTGTTCCAGGGCCTGGAGCTAGGAGGTTCTAGGCTGGAAAGCCCCCACCATCTGCAGTCAAGGCCTTGCAATGAGTCAGACATTGGTTCAAATCCTGTTTCTGCCCTTGGGCAACTTCTCTGTATTGGGAACAATACTATCACCTATCTCATTGGCTTTCTGGGAGGAATCAGTGAGAAAATATATGCCATGGTCCAATAGCCCAGGGCACATAGAGCTTAACAACAAATAGTAGCAATGGTAGTGGTGGTGGTTGTTTTAAAGGGGAAGCTATGGGGGAGGAGGGACTGGGAGTTTCAGATTAGCATATGCAAACTATTCAATATAGGATAGATAAACAACAAGGTCCTACTGTACAGCACAGGGAATTGTATTCAATATCCTGGTATAAACGCTAATGGAAAGGAATATGAAAAAGAGTGTGTGTGTGTCTATGTATAACTGAATCACTCTGTTGTGTGGCAGAAATTAACACTGCAAGTCAATTATACCTCAATAAAATAAATTTTAAAAAATTAATATGATGGCATTGCCATTATGGCTCAGCAGGTTAAGGACCCGATGATATTTCTGTGAGGATGCAGGTTTGCTCCCTGGCCTCACTCAGTGGGCTAAGGATCTGACAGTGGCTCAAGCTGTGGAGCAATTCTCAGGTGTGACTTGGACCCAGTGTTGCCGTGGCTGTAGTGTAGGTCAGCAGCTGCAGCTCTGAGTCGGCCCCTAGCCTAGGAACCTCCAAAATATTTGAGATGTTTTTTAAAAATTTAAAAGGGGGAAGCCATTGCCCAGAAGTCCAGCCCCACATGGTTTCAAAGGATATAATGGAAGAGTCACCAGTGGGTTGGTGAGGCCACAAATGACTCACTCCCCACAGAACCAAAGGTCTGGTGGGCAAGCGACAGCCCTGGGTCATGAGGGGGTGGACCCACAGCACCTCCTTTCATGAGAAACACCTTCCCTTCCTTCCTGCCTGGTTTCTCTCTCCCTCTTCTCACCACATCTCTTTTTCTCTCTTTTCTTCCCCAAAGGCCCCACCATCCCCTTCTTTCCTGTAACAGCAACTCTGGGAAAGTCACCCCGTGGTGCTGAGTCCCATCTGCCTCTTTGGGGCAGTAGGACAATGGAGCTGATGCTCTCAATCCCTTTGGAAGCCAACTTTCCACAACCATCCCTTTCTCTCCCTTCCCCCTTCTCCTTTCTTGGCTCTTTAGCCTGCAACCTCCTGTGAGAAAAATTTTAACTGGTCGAACTTAAGTCAAATGCCACAACAAGGCACAGCGAGAGACAAAGACTTCCCCAGAGGCCTTGCACACCCAGAGTGGGAAAGCAGGACTGGGTTTCACAATCCTACAGTCACTGCATGATTTGTGGAAGAGGAGGGAGTAATTCTTCGAAAGAAATCAGAAAGGAAGAATGGACACTGGAGCTGGGATGGAGCAAAAAGAATTACTACAGATACTGTAAAGACAGAATAAAATTAATGCATCTTTCTCTCTTTTCCATTCCTTTTTCATTCATTCATTTACTCAGGTATTCACTTTTGAGTGTCTAGACCACTGGGGAGACAAGCTGTTCCCCAAACTGGGGCTGTTTAGAAAATGTCTTTTTTTTTTTTTTTTTTGCTTTTGCTTTTTAGGGCCACATCCACGACATATGGAGATTCCCAGGCTAGAGGTTGAATCAGAGCTGTAGCTGCTGGTCACAGCCACAGCCACAGCAAAGCAGGATCCAAGCTGTGTCTGTGACCCACACCACAGCTCACGGCAACGCTGGATCCTTAACCCACTGAGCGAGGCCAGGGATCAAACATGCATCTTCATGGATGCTAGTCAGATTTATTAACCAATGAGCCATGACGGGAACTCCAGAAAATGTCATATTTAAATTGTCAACTAAAATAGTTTAGGAAATAGTGAAATAGAATTAAAATGAAATAGTCTAGGATCCACTCAGGAAGCAGAGTGGACCCCAAGTGCTAATTGAATCTATCCTCAAGACCCACCAGGTCTTCAAGGCTCTTGTTACATAAGCCCAAAATATTTGGAGGATCTGCAGGATACGAGCCAGGTCTCAACTCAGGGTGATTCTGCCCCACCTCAGGGATGTGGGAGGGGCAGGAGCACTCCTACTGCCATCTACTTGGTAGGGACAGGATGCCTCTAAACATGTGGTAAGACAGCTCCCACAAAAAAGTTATTCTGCCACAAATGTCAACAGTGCCAAAGCTGAGAAATCCATGGTAGCTGAACAAGGGGCCTGTCAGCCCAGTAATCCTGAGGCCTTTCATTGAGTCTGAGAACTTTTTCTTCCTAAATTCTTTTTTTTTTTTTTTTTTTTTTTTTTGCTATTTCTTGGGCCGCTCCCGCGGCACATGGAGGTTCCCAGGCTAGGGGTCGAATCGGAACTGTAGCCCGGCCTACACCAGAGCCACAGCAACGTGGGATCCGAGCCTCATCTGCAACCTACACCATAGCTCATGGCAACGCCGGATCGTTAACCCACTGAGTGAGGCCAGGGATGGAACTCGCAACCTCATGGTTCCTAGTCGGATTCGTTAACCACTGCGCCACAACGGGAACTCCTCTTCCTAAATTCTTATTGTGGCCACAATCTAGTTTACTCAGCCAGATGCTGGCTCTCCCCCTAAGGAAGTGAGTGGGTCATTGGAGGATCCCTGCTAAGATCCTTGCTCTTTCTTCTCTCATACAGTGACGGAGCAGGCATAGAACCAAGCTCATCCATTCTGAACTTTCCATAGGACCTTGAATGTTACGCTAAATACTTAAATACAAAAGAAACAAGTGCAACCAGGGCAAGTCCGATGTAAAATCTCAGCCTCTGAGGCTCCCTTTAGCAGCCTCATCAATTCCAAATCTAATTTTCCAGCTTCTCCCTCTCTTTTTCCTTTAAAATTTTATTTCAGCAAAGTTTTTTTTTTTCTTTTCTTTTTTTCAGGGCCACACCCGTGGCATATGGACATTCCTGGACTAGGGGTTAAGTTGGAGCAGCAGCAACAGGCCTAAGCCACTGCCATAGCAATGCCAAATCTGAGCCGCATCTGTGCCCTATGCTGCAGCTCATGGTAATGTCACAGCCTTAACCCAGTGAGTGAGGCCAGGAATGAAACCTGCATCCTCACGGACACTATGTCAGGATTCTAACCCACTGAGCCACAAGGGGAACTCCTAATTTCCCAGCTTCTCTTGGATCTTCTGAACCGTACACATCCTCCCAGTAAATTTCCTTTGTGCTTCAATTAGCCAATCAATTTATTTTGCTTGCAACTAACTGAAACAAAAAAATCTGGGAGTTCCCACTGTGGAGTAGCGGAAACGAATCTGACTAGTATCCATGAGGATGCGGGTTCAATCCCTGCCCTCACTCAGTGGGTCAGGGATCCGGCATTGCCATGAGATGTGGTGTAGGTCACAGATGTGGCTAGGATCCCAAGTTGCTGTGGCTGTGGCTATGGCATAGGCTGGCAGCTGCAGCTCTGATTCAACCCCTAGACTGGAAACTTCTCTATACTGCAGGTGCGGCCCTAAAAAGCAAAAACAAAAAAAAACAAAAAAAAAAAAGCAAAAAATCTTCAAATCCCTCTAGTGACTTCCAAACTTTACACAACATCCCAAGTATGTCCCATCTAAGAAACATGGGCCTCCAGAAATATCCTTACTCATATCCTGTTTCTCTGCTATTTGATTACTCAATCAAGGGATAAATGAGTATTTATTGATAACCACATGCATTAAACAATTCTGGTTCAAGGAAAAGTCAGAGAAGAGTAGAGTGGAGGGACTAACATTTGTTGGCTGCCTATATGGGCCAGGTATAATGTTACAGACTTTATATATAGCGTCTTAACTTAGTCTTGTCACTATACTAGAAATGGCTATTATGATCTCATTTTACCTTGGAGAAAATAACAATTGGAGAGGTCAACTAACATCTATAAGACCATGTATCTAGAAGTTATTAGAGCTAGGATTTGAGTTCAAGTCTATGTACTGCCAAAGACCATCACATTTTTTTTTTTTTAACCTCTATAATATGCTTGGCCAACTGTGGCCCACAGGCCATATTTTGCCTACCATTACTAATTTTTATAGATTAAGTTTTATTCTAACAGCCACACCCACACTTTTGTTCTATAATGGCAGAAAGCCCCACTGCTTTACCTGCACATGGTTTTAAGGGATGCTCTGAAGATCCTGTACCAGGGTATTGATTTAGAGGAGCCATGAGGTCATCTGTAGATTTCTTCCCTGACCCCCTGTGAGGAGCCTGATGTTCTCCCCTTAGATTCAATCTTCCTGATTTCTAGAAACTTTTCTCATGTAACTGGTTAAGAATGTTATGTGACTTGGGAAGAATCCCACCTTAGCCAGGATCAGAGCGTATGATCCACAAACTCCTCACTGGAGGTGGGACTCAGACAGAATAGGACTCAAGAGGAGAAAGGCCTGCCACTCAGGTCCTTGGTCAGAGGCCCTGGACCAAATGGAAATGCTGAGTAAGAGGTACCCAAAATTATATCACTCATGGGGGAGGGGGTACTTAAAGCATAAAGAGCACAGGTCACAGCATTGCCAGGCACCTGCCCTATCTCCCTCCTGCTCCTGGCTCCGTAGGTCCAAGTCTTTTCCCTTTCAAAAGACACAGATCTCCAAAGAGGACACATATGGCCAATGGGCACATGAAAAGATGCTCAACATTCCTAATATTAGAGAAATGCAAATCAAAACTATAATGATGTGTCACTTCACACCAGTCAAAATGGCCATCATTAGTCTACAAATAATAAACAGTGGAGAGGGTGTGGGAAAAAGGAATCTACCTACACTGTTCTTCGGAATGTAAATTGGTGCAGCCACTATGGAGAACAGTATAGAGGCTTCTTAAAAAACTAAAAATAGAGTTGCCATATGATCCAGCAATCCCACGGATTGGTACATACATGGAGAAAACGCTAATTTGAAAAGATAGAGGCACCCCAATATTCACTGCAGCACTTTTTATAATAGCCAAGACATAGAAGCAAGCTAAATGTCTATCAACAAAGGAATGAATAAAGATGTGGTATATGCATATACAATGGAATATCACTTAGCCATAGAAAGGAAAAACTGCCATTTATAGTAATGTGGGTGGACCCAGAGATTATCATATTAAATGAAGAAAGCCAGACTGAGAAAGATAAATGTCATAAGAAATCACTGATACATATATATACACTGATACAATCATGTGTATATATATCATACATATATACGTATATATCATATAATACCACTCATATGTGGACTCTAAAAAAATGATGCAAATGAACTTATTTACTAAGCAGAAATAGACTCACAGACCTAGAAAACAGACTTATGGTTAATGAAGTGGATATGGAGAGAGGGGAAAGATAAATAAGGAGTTTGGAAGTAACATATACATGCTGCTATACATAAAATAGACAATGAACAAGGATCTACTGTAGAGCACAGGGAACCATACTCAATATCTTATAATAACCTACCATGGAAAAGCATCTGAAAAAGACTATACACACATACACACATATATATAACAGAATCATTTTGTTGTATACTTGAAACTAATACAACACTGTATATTAACTATACTTCAATTAAAAAAAAAAGCTACAGAGGTAGGTAGTGGTTGTTTCCATTTCCTCTACAGGGGCAGGTGGGTATTTGGCTGCTAAGGAAAGACTATAGAGACCACTAAAGATGTCCCAAGCCTTTCAATGATGCCTGGGCTCCTGTAGACAATCATTCTACATCCTTGGCATGATAAACTGGGCCTGGGCTCCTCTCCAGCCCCATTCCTGGACACTTTCCTGTTCATACCTTTCACTGTAGTCATTGTAGGGTATTTCAGTTTCATGTGGTCCCTTCTGCTGTCCTTGCTGGGAATGTCCTTCCTTCTGCTGCATCCGGCTGATGCTCTGCCCCTGCTTCCTCATGCCTTCCCCCAGCCTGTTTGTTTTAGGGTCACCTGCGAGCCCTTAACCTGCTGTTCAGAGTCTATTCCACACTTTCCCAATACGCAATAAGCAATTCTCCTTTTGGCTGACTTCTCCCTTGGGCTGTATCTCCTTGAACAGCAAGGATTGCCTTTATTCTCAGCATTTCAGCAGCTGACTTGGTGAGTAGCAGCTGGCGTAAGGAGTAAACAAACAGCCTGGTATTTTAGCTTTCTGTTTACTGAAATAGGCACAGACATGCACACATGGATGGACATTTGGGTTGTTTCCATGTCTTGGCTATTGTGAATAGAGCTGCAATGAACATGCGGGTGCATGCACACAAACATGCACATATCCTTTTGGTGTATTTCATCTTATTCTTTTTTTTTAATATCAGCACTTTTTGTTCATTTGTTTGTTTTTTAATTTATTTTTTATTGTTATTTCCCCCAACACACTTTTTTTCCCCACTGTACAGCATGGGGACCCAGTTACACATACATGTATACATAATTTTTTTCTCCCATTGTCATGCTGCGTTGTAAGTATCTAGACATAGTTCTCAGTGCTACACAGAAGGATCTCATTGTTAGTACATTCCAAAGGCAATAGTTTGCATCTGTTAACCCCAAACTCCCAATCCCTCCCCCTCCCCCCAGGCAACCACAAGTCTATTTTCCAAGTCCATGATTTTCTTTTCTGTGGAAAGCTTCATTTGTGCTGTATATTAGATACCAGATATAAGTGATATCATATGGTATTTGTCTTTCTCTTTCTGACTTACTTCACTCAGGATGAGAGTCTCTAGTTCCATCCATGTTGCTGCAAATGTTCTTTTTTATAGCTGAATAGTATTCCATTGTGTATATATACCACTTCTTCCTAATCCAATCATCTGTCAATGGACATTTGGGTTGTTTCCATGTCTTGGCTATTGTGAATAGAGCTGCAATGAACATGCGGGTAGATGTGTTTTTTTAAGGAAAGTTTTGTCCAGATATATGCCCAAGAGTGGGATTGTTGGATCATATGGTAGTTCTATGTATAGATTTCTAAGGTATCTCCATACTGTTCTCCATAGTGGCTGTACCAGCTTACATTCCCACCAACAGTGCAGGAGGGTTCCTTTTTTATTCTTTTTTTTTTTTTTCCCACTTCTTCAGGGCCATATGCATGGCATGTGGAAGTTCCAGGCTAGGGGTAAATCAGAGCTGCAACTGCCAGCCTATGCCACAGCCACAGCAACGCCAGATCCGAGCTGTGTCTGCCACCTACACTGCAGCTCATGGCTACAAAGGATCATTTAGCCCCCTGAGTGGGGCCAGGGATCAGACTCACATGCTCATGGATATATACATATATACATACATAGAAAGAGGAGAAATGAATTTTAATAATAAGCTTCATTAAACCCAATCTATCAAAAGCACTATTGCTTCAATGTGTAATCAATATCTTTATTTTATTTTATTTCTTAATTTTATTTTTTGTTTTTTTAGGGCCAGAGCATATAGAGGCATATGGAGGTTCCCAGGCTAGGGGTCCAACTGGAGCTGTAGCCGCCGGCCTACACCAGAGCCACAGATGTGAACCGCATCTGCACCCTACACCACAGTTCATGGCACTGCCAGATCTTTAATGGTATTTGTCTTTCTCTTTCTGACTTAGGCCAGGATTGAACTCGCATTCTCATGGATGTTAGTTGGTTTGTTAACCTCTGAGCCATGACGGGAACTCCAATATTTTTAAAATATCAAGAGGTACTTCACATTCCCCCCCTTTTTTTTTTTTTTTTTTAATTGCACTAAGACTCCAAATCCAGTGTGTGTTTCACATGTATTGCAGGCCTAGATTTGGAAGAGCCACCTTTCAAGTGCTCAAAAAAAACCACATGTACTGAGTGGCCATTGTGTCAGGCAGTGTGGCTTTACAGACCAGCCTCAGGCATGTGTAAAGAGGGGAAAGGGACAGGCTCTCAGCTGGAAGACTTTGAGAAGGGAGCTGGGGAATCGAACTGCTTATTAAAAGGGTTTTCAGCTCATCTTCTTTCTGTGTGCCCTGACTTGATAGCTGGTATCACAGATTTCTCAGCATTTCTAGGGTCTGTGTTGCAAACTGAATGGATGACTCCCTTTGCAGCTGAGGATTTTGCCTCTTTGAGTTGGTTCCATCAGTGCTCCGCTCATCTATTGACTTTCCATCTTTCCCTTCCCTCTTTTGTTTCCTCTGCTTTCTTTGTCGTTGTGTGTTTATTCTTCAAAAGAAAACTCAGAGTCATTTTGATAGAGTCCTTCAAGAGAAGTGAGATAACCATACGTACTTAAGGCACCATGTCTAAATAATAATGTTTTCTGTATCACTGGAATTTAAGTTTATTTTAAAAGTTCATCTATACATTTTTATTAAATGTGTCCAGTATTTTGGATTAAAGCACCTGACAATTCTAGGTATGCAATAACTGTTTGCTAAAGGAACAAAGGGATGAATGAAGAGATATACATGGAAGTAACATAAAATTCAGATGTCGTCCAGTCCACCTGAAACCAGGGCCACATACTGACACCTCTGGGTCACCCTGTAGGGAGTCTGTTATTCCTTATTCATTGGCCCAGCTCAGTGACCTGTGTGGCCTCTCCTAGTTACCACTGGGCTAAGAAATTACAACATGCCTGCAGAAATAACTAAGAATTTGTAAAAGCACTTGGCAGCCCTTCAAATGGAAAAGGTGGCTGTGACTCAGAGGTTTTCACCTCCTTTCAAACCTCACTGCCCCACTGTCTGCTAGAACTGACCACTTCCTTGCAACATTCGTGCTGTCTTTAGCTCTCTTCTATGTGGGGATTTCTCAACTCTGCCTTTCCTAAACTTTAACCTCATTTCTTCTTTTAAATGATGTTGTTTTGTGGTTCTTCTGGAATCTTTTAAAAATAAAGCCCAAGTTCCTGTAACATATAGCAATGTCAGATGGCAGTTTACTTGTAATCCATACACGGCTGGTGGCCTCAGGGTCCTTTTCTGGTTAGGTTGTTTTTATTAATTCATTGTTCTAAAATTTGAGAATAAGTAAAAAGTAATTTATTTTTATTTTTTATTTTTTTTATTTATTTTTCTTCCCACTGTTCAGCAAGGGGATCAAGTTATCCTTACATGTATACATTTTTTCCCCCACCCTTTGTTCTGTTGCCATATGAGTATCTAGACATAGTTCTCAATGCTACTCAGCAGGATCTTCTTGTAAATCTATTCTAAGTTGTGTCTGATAACCCCAAGCTCCCGATCCCTCCCACTCCCTCCCCCTCCCATCAGGCAGCCACAAGTCTTTTCTCCAAGTCCATGATTTTCTTTTCTGAGGAGATGTTCATTTGTGCTGGATATTAGACTCCAGTTACAAGTGATATCATATGGTATTTGTCTTTGTCTTTCTGGCTCATTTCACTCAGTATGAGATTCTCTAGTTCCATCCATGTTGCTGCAAATGGCATTATATCATTCTTTTTATGGCTGAGTAGTATTCCATTGTGTATATATACCACATCTTCCGAATCCAATCATCTGTTGATGGACATTTGGGTTGTTTCCATGTCCTGGCTATTGTGAATAGTGCTGCAATGAACATGCGGGTGCATGTGTCTCTTTTAAGTAGAGTTTTGTCCGGATAGATGCCCAAGAGTGGGATTGCGGGGTCATATGGAAGTTCTATGTATAAATGTAAAAAGTAATTTAAATGTGTATTAGAATCTCTTTTAAGAATGCCAAAGAGGGAGTTCCCATTGTGGCTCAGTGGTAACAAACCCGACTTAATATCCATAAGGATGCAGGTTCGATTTGGGGACAGGGGTGTCATAGAAGGAAAAAAATCTTCCTCTTATAAAGTTTTTAAGCAAACAATTGATAAATATACAAATGGAATTAAACTGGAAGTTCTTCAAGCTCTTCCATAAACTTACAGGGTTCTGGTTTCAGCAAGACCTAGCCTGTGCTGCCCCAACCCCCACCCAAGCATCCCATATTTTATTTTCTCCAGCTCACATTTTCAGCTCTGTGTATTGGGATATATTTTAGTCACAGTTTTCTAAGTCACAAAGAAAATAGGACAGCCCTGCTAAAATTTTGCATTACATTAATATTTCCTGACAAAATATTTTTCTCAGAAGAATGTCCTATATGCATAGGTTTTTATAGTTTTCAAAACATTTCGGAATGCTTGACCTCACTTCATCTTTACAACAACTCTATTTTATATGTGCAGAAAAAGTACTCTTATCAGGCATCTTGTCTCTCGATCATTTTGTTTATGTATCACTCCATTTATACAAAGGACTAGAGGGGGAACAGGCTTCCTACCTCTGGTAAAGGGCAAGGTTAGGACCAGACACTAGACCTCCTAACCTTTACCCTGGTGCCTTATCTGCCAAAGCTCTTAATCACTCAGATCTTCAACGCTGTGCCCAGAGACAGTCTCTAAACATGATCAGAAGCACAGACGCTAAAGCTGCCACTCAAGATGTGTCCTAGTGATGATTTAGGGCTGTAAGTTTTCTGCCCCAAATTCCAATGTCTGGAAGGACTGTGCCCACAACACCAAGCCATTCACAGACACCAGCTGGGTGTCCTACGGTTCAGTTCAATTCTGACACCATCTGCCCAGAGAGAGCATCAGAGTCCAAAGGAGAAAGGTTCAGTTCCACAAGGTCATCCTCCATTCAGATGCCAACCACAAATCCCAGTTGTTACTGTGCTTTTGAGCCACTGACTGTAAGTCGGAGGCTCCCATCACTACCTCCTTGGGTTTGATTAATTTGCTAGTGATGCCCACAGGACTCAGGAAACCAGTGTACTCACTAGATTGACAGTTTATAATAAAAGATGTTAAATGATACAAATCAATAGCCAGATGAAGAGATTTATAGGGTGAGGTGAGGTCCAGAACAAAGGAGCTTCTGATCTTGTAGACTTTAGGCCATGGAAGTATCTGGTTCAGCAACCTAGGAGATCTGTGAACCCCTCCTTTTGTGTTTTTATGGAGGCTTCATTACGTAGACATGATTGGTTGCATCATCGGTCATTGATTCAACCTCTAGTCCCCCTCTAGTCTCTCTCCTTAGAAATCAGGGGGGTGGGACTGAAAGAGCCACCCTCTATTCATGGTTGATCCCCCTGGCAACCAGTCCCCCATTGGGTGTTTTCCAAAAGTCACTTTGACATAACCCCAGTAGCAGTGGAAAGGGGCTTGCTAATGCAGAAGAAGATTTCAGGAACTGAGAACAAAAAAACAAATATTGTAACCAAAAATGCACCCATTACTCTTGTTGCTCAGGAAATGACAAGAGTTTGGGGAGCTGTGTGCCAGGAACCACGGATGAAGACCAAAAATATACAAGAAATATATTTTGGTTATCGGAATGACCAAATATATATACATACTTCACAATACGGCAAATTTTTATTTTTCCTCTTCTTTTCCCCTCTCCCACTAGAACAATTCAGCCCCAAAGCCAGTCAGTGGGGCAGAGAAGGTTGGGGACTAGTGCTAGAGGAGGTAGGGGGTGCCCAGAGCAGGGCATCTCCTCTTAACAGAGTGCGGAAGGTATTTTGGGGGGTGTCCAGGCACGGAGTCTAGGTAGCTGAGGAGGGCATCCTGGAAGAGGGATGCCCAGACTGGGTATGGGATTCCCAGTACAGTGAAGACACTGCCATGCAGAGACAGCCTGGCATAGGGGTAGAGTCTAAGCAGGATGAGACAGGCTGGCGGGGAAGGGAGTTTTCCCTCTACCATTCTAGGTTCTTGCTCAGACATCTCTAGTCCTAAAAGATTAACAAGAGAAAAAGAACGGAAGTCTATGTATGTCTCCTGTATACATGGGAAAGATCCAGAAAAACTAAGTCACTCCCGGAAATAGTCCAAGCCACTGCCTTATCTCCAGCTAAAGACAAAAGAAAAGTCATGGGGTGGGGGGGTGCTGGTGAGGGAGCCAGTTATGGGAGATTATTAGCCAAAGCACAGTAAACAAGGGTAGTAAGGTTGTTATATAGCTTTAAGTTGGTGCGTCTCCACTGATGAGAGTTTCTAGAAATTTAGTTCTCCTCTTTTTCTGGGTACAGAAAGGAAGACATTCTTACCAATAGAGATTTTCCTTGTAAAAGTCTCTTTCAAAAGGGTAACTTCTATTCAGTTTTCAGAGCTTCTCCCATGTCTGCTGTTTCTTAAAAATAACCAAACTGGAATTCCCATCCTGGCTCAGTGGTAATGAACCTGATTAGCATCCTTGAGGACAAAGGTTCAATCCCTGGCCTCGCTCAGTGGGTTAAGGATCTGGTGTTGCCATGAGCTGTGGTGTAGTTTGCAGACACGGCTCAGATCTGGCATTGCTGTGGCTGTGGCATAGGCCAGCAGCTTCAGGTCTGACTCTACCCCTAGCCTGGGAACCTCCATATGCCGAGGGTGCGGCCCTAAAAAGACACACACACATGCACACACACACATACAAATAACCAGCCTAAATCCTTAGACCTGTTAAAAAGGAAAACTGAAGCCCCAAATGGCACTACTTATGCTAAAGCTCATGATAGTAAACTTAGATTTAAAACCTAAACTAACTGTGCTTTTAACCTTTACCAGAAGTATAATCTTAATCAACCACTTTGGAATTTTCTTGTTAGCACTAATGAGGTAATCTGTCCTGTGGGCAAAAGCTTCCCCCTCCACTACTGCCCCCTGCCCCCAGAAGAAGAAAGCTGTGTGATAAAACCTTGCCATCCTCCCACCCAAAATGATGATGTCCTGTCCTAAAAATAATTCTTTCTTTTCATTTGCTAATCCCTCCCCTCCCCTATAAAACCTTTCATTTTATACATTCCTTCAGAGAACACTTCTATTTACTAGATTGGATGGTGCTCAACCCATGAATTACTTAATAAAGTCAAATATATCTTCAAATTTACTAAGTCAAATTTTGGGTTTTAAATTTTGTTGCTGTTTTTGAAGTTATAAAACATTTCTGTTTTGTTTTGTTTTTTTATGGATGCACCCATGGCATATGGAAGTTCCTGGAGCTAGGGGTTGGCAGCTGCAACTGGGGTCTACATGGCAGCCACAGCCAAGCTGAGCCACAGCAACACCAAGCTGAGCCACATATGTGAGCTACACTGCAGCTTGCAGCAACACCAGATCCTTAACCCACTGAGCAAGGCCAGGGATCAAATCCATATCCTCACAAAGACAAGGTCGGGTCTTTAACCCACTGAGCCACAGTGGGAACTCCCATTTCCTTTATTTTTGATAAAAACTGTTAAAGCAGTAAACTGTGCTTTAATGCAAGAGCCAAAGTTGATTTGCTTGCTGTGTTTACTCTATGACAGCCCACGTTTAACCTGCTGAAGAGGTATATTTTAGCATGGCAAATTCTGCTCCTATTTAGGGGACACACCACCAGGGAAGCTTAGCATCCTCACAGGGAGCTGGGCTGCATGGGTTGAAGAAGGTGCCCTGCAGCTGTTTGTGGGGACTGGGAGGTGAGACTGCCAGGTGAGACAGCCTTGCCATAGCAGGGCTGCCTTAGGTGGGGAGTCACAGACCAAGAGGCACAGAAGGCAACTGAAGAGGTTGCAGGTCCTGCAGGGAGTCCACACCCCACGGGATGAGGAGGGTGTCCCATGCAGGAGCTGGTGGCGGAATCTAAGTGGGGTGGGAATGGCTTCCACAAGGTGGGGTAGGCAGGTCAGGGCAAGGAGGTGAGAAGGGAAGACAGGGACAAGGGGGCAGTGGCCATCACTGGAGTTTCACTACACACTGGGGAGTTGAGCAAATAAGAGGGATTTAAGGATACTGGGAGCCAAATTTCTTACTGTTGGGAGGTGCAAATATGGAAAAGGAGAAAATTAGACTACATTCCACGATGTTGGATAGGAGCTGGATGCACTGGGGCCAATGCATGGTTCTCAATATATTGAGATAATGTTGGGAAGGAAGAAATTTTCCTCTATCCTTCTTGGTTCTTCTGGTTGGTCTGAGAATTAAATTGACAGGAGAGAGATTAGCAGGAGAAAATCACATAAAAGTTTAATAGCATCTATACAGGAGAGAGAGTCAGGAGAACTAAATCACTCACCAAAATGGATGAAGCCATCACCTTAAACACCATCTTTAGCTAAAGACAAAAAAAAAAAAAAGATATTGGGAGGTAGTGGTGTGGTATTTCAAAGGGGAAGAAGGCAACTCACTGAGAGATGGGAAAGCAAATGATTGGTAAGCAAAAGTTTTCTGGGCCAGGCAGAGACCCTGGGACAGAGAGAGGAGTTTTAGCGAACAGACTTTGCTAGGTTCCTCCCCTGGGACCACACAGAGTCATGCTATAGTTCTCTATGGTGATAACTCCCTTTGAGGAACGGGTCCTCTACTTTCTTTCAGACAATTAAGAGAGAGGTCAAAGTTTCCTCCTGAGTCTTTTGGGCCTTGACTGTTTTTAGCTCAAAATAATCCACATGCCAAACAGGCAATCTGAGGTGGCAAATTTTGCTACTCTCCAATCAATTGACGTACAAATAAATATAGGTGAAAAAGTGTATGTGTATGCATATATAATTACATGTCTACATGCATGTACCTATAAACAGTTATACGTACATATGAATATTTATATGTGTATATTCCACAACTTTGCCTGCTAGGAGGGTCTCTAATAACAATCCTCACAGCTTAGATCTCATATTCTTTTTCATTTTTTATTTTTTTCGCTTTTTAGGTCCTCACCCAAGGCATATGGAGGTTCCCAGGCTAGGGATCCAATCAAAACTACAGTTGCCGGCCTACACCATAGCCACAGCCACAGCAACATCAGATCCAAGTCAACTTTGCAACTCACAGCACAGCAATGCCAGATCCTTAACCCACTGATCGAGGCCAGGAATTGAACTCGAAACAACAGGAACTCCTGGATCTCATATTCTTGAAACTATCCTCCACTTCTTGAGAAAACAGCTGACTGCAGGACTGAGACAAGGAATTTAGAGGATGGACTCTGAACCAGAAAGCAAGGAGGTGAGTGGGGCATGTCAAAAGAACATAGAAGCTAGCTCAATATTGAGCTAAATCATCATTATAATGGATGATAACTCATGAATAAAATAGAAAACCATGAGACCTAAGCAATATAAATATACAGATACAACGGAAGTTTAATGAAGAAAGGGATATTTACAAAGAACCTCCCCCCACAAAATATGTATTAATGACAGCAGAGAAGAGTAACTTCTTAGTGGAAAGGGTGGCAGACACGACATTAATCAAGTGAGGAAAATAAACATCATTGGCAAAGGGGTAAAATGAAGTTCTATGTTCCCGACAGTTTGCAATGAGAAGAATAAAATGCACCCAAGAAATTCCTGCCAAGGATGCATCAACTAAATTTTATATCAAACTCAGATTGAGTGATGCCTATAAAATAATGGGTCTAGATACCTACACCCCAATGTTCACTGCAGCATTATCTATAATAGCCAGGACATGGAAGCAACCTAAATGTTCAGAGACAGAGGAATGGAGAAAGAAGATGTGGTACATATACAATGAAATATTATCCAGCCATGAAAAAGAATGAAATAATGCCATTTGCAGCAAAATGGATGGACCTGGAGATTATCATACTAAGTGAACTAAGTCAGAAAGAGAAAGGCAAATGTCGTAAGAAATCACTTACACATGAAAACTTTAAAAATGATACAAACAAACTTGTTTTCAGAAGACAAATAGACTCAGACACATGGAAAACACAGGGATGGTTACCAAAGAGGGAAGGGGGGATAAATTAGGAGTTTGGGATTGATAGATACAAATTACCATATATAAAAATAAATAAAAAATAGGGACATACTGTATAGCACAGGGAACTATATTCAACATCTTGTAATAACCTATAAAGGAAAAGAATCTGGAAATCACTTTGCTGTATGCCTGAAACACAACATTGTA